>NC_140498.1:31955918-32555918 GCF_964271855.1 Acomys minous | reverse complement strand
ATATCCCCATATAATTAGGCAGTATTTTATTGACATTCAGAATTCTCTCTATGCCTATACCCATCTAATTCCCATCTCTATAACTTTGTGGCCTATGAAACTGGCCTAAAATTTTCAAGATTTGAATTTCTCCCCCACTAAATCCACTAAAAATAAGAAAAGCATGTGGAAGCTTTGCCTATCAAACTAATCAATAGTTGTATAAAACCTCAAATACTATCAACCACACAGTATAATATTGCTAGCTTTTTCTATTTTTCTTCCTCTAACTATGAGGAGGTGTGGTGATGCCAATAAAAGGAGAAAAGTATCCAGAAAGGAATATAACTGAATATTAATGGTGAAATGGGGTGAAATAATGAGTCTTTTATTCCTTCTTCCTCCTCGATCGGAGTCTCTGCATTGCTCATTTTTTTTTCTGCAGTGAACATGGTGGGCTATGTGATGAAAGCATGTCGGAAACCAAGTGTTCCAGTTCAGAGGAAGAGAAGCCCCTTTCCAGCTGTGGGTGATTAACTGAACGTTACTAGACAGGTGGGATTTCTCTGGGTGGAAATTGGGGGAGATTATTGCAGATGAAGAGGAAAAGGGCAACGTTTCTAAGGCAGAACACTGTCTGTGACAGGGAGAAAATGAGCAGGCCTGATGTGCTACACTTGGAGGTCTGTGGTGGGATAAAAGCTGAGGTTGAAGGATTGGGTAAGAGATGAAAGTACTGTATTCTTTAGTGAGTAAAGGGCCACCTAAGTGGGTGAGAAATGGGACTGGGGAGTCCCAAATTAAACAGTATTGTAAAGTAACATGCAAGTCCCCAATCCAGGACAAAATTAGCCAGGGAAAAATATTGAAATATCATGTAACCTGCTGCACAGGGGAGTTGTATCTTATAAGATATTGTAGACAAAATCTTGAATAATTGATTATTTAAATGAATTAATTTTTAAAACTACTGAACTGACTAAAGAAGGAATAACTGAAAGGCTATATAGAGATGTTCAAAAGTTTCTATCACACTTCATCTTCAAAGAGTCTCTAATGAGCCAAAGCATGGAATGGGAGTTAGGGGTGCAGATAGCTACTGCATATTTCCTGGCTTTGTAGCAAAGGATGCTAATATTAAGCCTTTCAAATTTCTATCCATGTTATTAGATATATTTACAATTCTGATAATCAACATTAGCTTAAATTATTATCGGAAGCTTACTGATATTAAAGAGGTGGAATCATAGGATGGCTATGGCACATTTCCAGTTGCAGGTCTAAAAGAGAATTGAGAGATGCCAATGTAATATCAGAGATTCACTGATATAGTTCAGCATCTAATATGTGATTGACAGATGGAATAGAGTAGGTCTCAGGGATTTGAGAGAAAAATGGAACCAATGACACACATCATAAAATTTAGTCAAAGCTTGCTTTGGCTGATAAACAGCCTGAAAGGACTGGAGATGTACTGACTTCTACACATTGAGGTAATGGCATATGTGTAAAGTAGCGGTCAGCTACAACAACCACAGCTCTTCATATTAAGAACAGGCCAGAGGAAAAACATTTTACATGTAGTTGGAAGTAGATAGAAGTCAAACATTCTCCAAGTTATAATGGAATTCGCATCCCACAAAGCCTTTACATATGAGCGTGGTCCCTTTTGCCATACTTAAAACTAGGTATTTTTTTTTTAATTGAAATCACTGAGGTGTTCATGACAACTATATTGAAAAGGATTAGTCAGAATCTCAATTATGATTTCTCTAACATCACGAAGATATAATTCATAAATATTTAGCGTTTAGTAAAGTTTTATTCTGCCGACATCTTCTTGACATATCTATCATGTTTCTTCTATAACTTCTTGTGTATCCTTCATATCAGTAAAGATACATATTGAATTTTTTGTATTTAATTAATTTATTCAGATTAGAACTTAATTGTTATCCCATCACTTGTATCCTCCCGCTCCTCCCTCCCCTAGGTCTATGACTGAGGGGGACCTCCCCCCACTATATGGTCATAGGCTATCAAGTCTCATCTTTGTAGCCTGCTTATTCTTTCTTTGAGTGCCACTAGGCCTCCCCACCAAGGGTAGGTTGTCAAATATGGGGCATTAGAGTTCATGTCAAAGTCAGTCCCTGCTCTCCACATAACTGTGGAGAATGTCCTGTCCATTGGCTAGATCAGAGTAGGAGTTCAATGTTTACTACTTGTATTGTCCTTGATTAGTAAAAAAAAGTTTGAAAAGACCCCCCTGGGTGGGCCTCGATCCATGCATCACAATGTTCTTCTTGTAGGTTTCTAGGACCCTCTGGATCTTTCTATTTCCCCATCTCCTATATTTCTCTTACCTAGAGTCCCAGGAGGATGTCCTTACATCTATTCCAGTCTCCTGGTAAGGAAAGAGTTTAATGAGACATGCCTTTTGGGCTAGTGCCCAATTATAAGTGAGTATATACCATGTGAGTCTTTCTGTTTCTGGGTTAACTCACCCAGTATGATCATTTCTAATTCCATCTGTTTGTCCTTAAATTTTGGGATTTCCTGAGAAACACTTAAAGAAATGCTCAATGTCTTTAGTCATCAGAGAAATGCAAATCAAAATGACTCTAAGATTCCATCTTATTTCCATCAGAATGGCTAAGATAAAAAATTCAAGTGACACCACATGCTGGTGAGGATGTGGAGAAAGAGGAACACTCCATTGCTGGTGGGAATGCAGACTTGCACAACCACTTTGGAAATCTATCTGGCACTTTCTCAGAAAACTGGGAATAATGCTTCCTTAAGACCCAGCTATTCCACCACTCCTTGAAATATACCCAAAATATGCTCCACCACACAACAAGGACATATGCTCTACCATGTTCTTAGCAGCCTTATTCATAATAGAACCTGGAAACAGCTTAAATGTCCCTCAGCTGAAGAATGGATATCCATTGAATTATAATACAGTAAAAAACACAGAAATGTTTTGAAAGTGAAGCTCTAAGGAAAGAACATGGCTAATTCTAGAAATAATTCAAAATTTAAAAGAAAAAAAATTGAGCATGTTGACATTTCATATACAAAAATAAAGCCAAGAGCTGCAAAGATGGCTCAGTGTTTAAGAGCACTAAACTGCTCTTCCACAGCACCAGGGTTCAAATCTAGGCATCTATATGACACCTTACAACTATTTGTAACTCTAGCACCAAGCCCTCCTTTGGACTCCACAGATACAAGGTATACATATTGTACGTGTATATGCATACTAAATACCCATAAACTAAATTTTAAAAAATTAAAATTAATATGAACCAGAAGCCACAAATGAGTAGTATTAGAGAAAGAATGTTTCTTTCTCAATAAATGTTCTTTCTCACTCAAGTTTCTATGTTCAAGTCTTAATGTCAGAACATACTGTTTTGGTAAAAAGGAGAGTTATGGGTATACTTAAGATGTGCTTGTAAGAATAGACCTAACTTCCATACATCTGGCTGTTCTCAGAAGGCTGAGGGTGTGGAAACCTTGATCCAGAAGCTGACTACTATAAACTAAGAAAAGAGGCCATTGGGGAAATCAGCCTTGACATCTGACCTTGTTCTTTAGGCTGCATGAAGTGAACTAATTAATTCTGTCAGCCATTCAATATATGGAGCTTTGTTGGGCAGCTATAAGAGATGAAGACAGATTACCATAAATCCTTTAAAGTTAGGATAAGACAGATACAAAGCATCTCCTTGGTCAATATTAGAAGGAGAAACTTGAGGCTAAATATAATCAGTTGATTTCAGGGTCACATGTGGGAATTGTGTAAATGCACACAATTTAAACTTACCGCTACCTAACTATACCCACTATTTTCAACCAGACTCCAGCTGTATCTTGGCCAATAAACAAAATATAAAATGAGAACGTACCTGCTTTCTCTACTAATTAAACTTTTCATTTAAAAACATTAATTCAAGTTAGAACAACTCAAGGTGATGCAACCATAGTGAACAGGATTTGTTATGGGTTCCCAAGGCCACATGGATATCAGTCAGTGAACATTGTCTTGTTCAGAAGTAGGCTTTCTTTTAGATTTTAGACATACAACTTTGGAAAAGCCAAATAGAAAGATGGCTTCTGACTCCATCCACTAACTAGTGAATATATGTAAGGAAGGAACTAGAACAGAGCATTTACACTGGTTTCAAAGATTTCTTTTTTTTTTTTTAATTATTTTTGGAGGGCTAGAAATATGGTTCAGTGAATAAAAGTAGTTATTGCGCTTGAAAAGGTGCTAATTTCAGTTCCTAGCACCCACATGCCTCACAAATGTCCGTTACTCCAGACTCATCGGATCTTTTGCTCTCTTCTGACATCTTCAGGCACCATGCATGCACACTGTGCATATACATACATACTGGCAAAACACTAAAACACATTAAAGAAGGTAGAAAGGTTTTTTAAAATTATTCTCGGTGGTGTGTGTATGTGTGAGTGTGTGTGTGTGTGTGTGTGTGTGCGGGTGTATGTGTGTGTATGTGTGTATGTGTATGTGTGTGTGTGTGTGCACTACATCCATGTGAGGCTTTGTTTGTATATATGTGTGTGTGTGTGTGTGCATGCCATACTGTGCACATAGAAGTGGGAGGAAAATCTTGAGTGTAAGTCTTTGTTTGAGATGGGGTCTCATTGTTTTTCCTCGGCATAACTTACACTAGTCTAGGATATTCCTGGTCCAGCCTCCCCTCTTCCTGTAAAAATGCTGGTATTATAAACCCAGGTATCACAGTGTCTGACTTTTATATCAGTTCTGAGGACTTGAACTCATGTCCTCCTGCTTACAAGAAAAGAACTTTTAAAAAGCACTGAACAACCTCTCTAGCTTGTTAGCAAAGATACCTAATAGTGTCATGTAAAATGTGCTAAGAAACTAATATTGCAAGCCAAGTGGGACTAAGGAAAGGTAAAAGACAGGCTGCTGAGGAGTATCACAATATAAGGCCTCAGTAATAAGAAGGAAAGTAAGTGACAGAGAAGATGTTCAAGGGACTCCACAGCCCCAAAAGGAAGATGTTAATCTCCTGATAAACATAACAAGCATGGAGAAAAAGCAACTGAAATCTCATTCCATAGAACTGAAATGATTCAGTTGGGAGAAATAAATTTTTTTTAAAGATTCAAAAGAGAAAGGACCAGAGAAATAAAGTAGAAGACAATCCAATACAAAAATAAATGACAAAACAGCCAGAGAAATATCGTATTGACAAGAAAGATTGATTCTCCACTTCAGAACAAGAGTCAGAGTGAGGAGTGATAGTGAACGTTGCGGGTGGGAGTAGGGTTTTTGTTTCCAAACAACAGCGGCTTGGGGGCAGGGCAAAAGCAATTAAGGAAAATAATCAAATGAAAATCAATGGGAAAATGAGCATTATTAGCCTCTAGAGTCCTTATGGGTGACTAGGGGGAAACGCCGTCACAATTAGGATCTGAGTTGGCTGGAAATACATGAAGAGACGCATTATCTCTTAGAAAAGTCAACTGTGTAACCAGCAAATACAGGTGTTTAGAACTGTCACTTAACTTGCCGACTGAAGGTCATCAATAGTCAGTAAATGGCCCCTTGCCAAACAACATGGCAGAGGTACTATAATTAGCACATCACTGCTTTGAAAAACTCAGTTCAGAACTCAGGCTCACCTGCTTCTAGGTACTGCTGAGGCTGCCTGAGGGCATTCACCTTTACCTTTCCTTTTTTCCGACATGAGTAGCCATTGGGTTGCTGATGTCACAGTTTTACGCACAATTTTCTCACAGGGGTGGAGCCTTCCTGCTGCTTTGGGAAAACCACGTGTTCAGAATGGGACTAAGCTGTATTGAGACAGGGGCTCTAGTATGTAACATCTATGTAGGGGCTCTAGTATGTAACATCTATGTAACCTAGAGGAAATGCCCAATACCTTTGGAACACATGTTTCTTTATCTAAGAAGAATAATATATGTCTTATAGATGTGGTGTAAAGTTTGAAATATAACACTCTAGGCATTCATTATTATGAATTCTTCATCACGATTCAAAGTCATTATCTGTCACACAGTAGATCTTCATTAAAGATGATTCTCTTTATATTAATTTCTAACACTATGATCCTATCATGGCTATAGCTGTATGGTAGCTGGCCATGTTGGAGTAGGCCATATTTGTGTAAGACTTAAGGCCAGTTTCATGACTTTTAATAAATATTTCAGGCCTTCCTATGTAATTTTGTATAAATCCCCCTTTTTTGTTATATTTTCTGTTTAACAGGAGTTGCTGAAACAGTCAGAGAAAGATTCTGTTGATGGCAAGAAAACCATTATTTATACAAAAAATAAGGAGCACAATGTTTCTGATATCAATGAAACTACGCTTCCAATCTTACCCTTGTGAGCATTCATTCACCCATCAACCTGCAATATGTTCTAGTGATGGTGCCACTCACCTGGTCTCACGGAGATCACGCTCAGTTCAATATCTTCCAACACAGCTTTTACCTTAATGATAGATACTCTATGTACCTGTCGAGCTTCAAACTGTACCCCAAACTGCAGATAACTGCAACATACAACTGCTAATCTAAGTAAGCAAGAGCAGACATCGTAAAATTAGCACACTCAAAACTTAACTTCAGAATCTATGCCCCAAATATACCAGGTCTCTTTCAGTGACCAGGTAATAAAAGTTTCATTCTCTTTAACTGCTTTGTCTAAACCCCTCAGGTTCTCCTCTTACTGGCTTGCTTCTCACGGTTTGCTAAACTGTATGTTTTCCAGAATTATAGTGCTTTCTAAACATTATCTGGTTTCCATTCTTGGTCTCTACTCATTCAGCCATGTGAACATCTAGGAAGATTTAAATAAAGTCATATTTTTTTCCTATTCAAAATCACTCATTTCTCAACCTTCTAACTGAAAGAGTCATGGCCATAGGTTAGCCTACAGGAATCTAGAGTTGTTTTCTTCTTTTTCTCACTTCTTTTCTGGTCTGATATCTCACCTGTGATGCTTACTTTGTCAACCTGACACAAACCACAAGCACTTACTAGGAGGGTGCAGAGGAACTGCCACCACAATGTGGGTATCTCTGCAGAGCATTTTCTTGATTAATAATAAATTGGGGATGGTCAGGTTATTGGGGATGGCAATACTCATGGGCTGGTGATGATGGGTTTTTACAAGAAAGCAAACTGAGCAACCATGAGAAACAAGGCAGTAAACAGAATCCCTTCCTGGTCTCTGTTTCAGTTCCTGCCTCTAGGCTCCTGCCTGTGCTTCTGACCTGGCTCCCCTCCATGATGGAATGGGACATGTATGCTGAACCCTTACCTCACCAAATAGGCTTTAACAAATGTTGTATCTCAGCACAAGAAAGCAAAGTGAGACAACATCTTGCTGGGTCATGCATGCTCTCTCCAGTTTTACTAAGAACCTTACTATTCACAACATGCCAGGCTCATTTTCTCCTCCTACCTATAAACTCATTTGTTCTGCCTACAATAGTCTTCTCTTTAATATATGTCATTAATTCCACCAGTGTCATTTCAGGTTTATGCCCAAATGTCAACATCTCAGTGAAAACTTCTCTCCCCAACCCCTCCCTGCTCCCTTATTTTCTGTAATGCCCTTCCCATCTAACATTATGTAGGTTTTGACATCATCTTTATACTTTTCCTTTTGCCTCTGTCCACTAGAATGTCAGCTCTAGTCTAAAGACAGAAGAGTTGTTTATATTTGTTAATTATTTCATTAGCATTTGGCATGTTTGGCTATGGATAAATATTTGTTGAATACATCTTATGAATATATTGGGCACTGGGGAGATTATATTGAATATGATAAACAAGTTTCTCATCCTCAAAGAGCTTATATTCAGTGGAGAAGAAAGCATTAAACAAGTATTGTGTTGTAGAGATAATGGTCTTCAACTCTGATGAGAAAAGAAGGCTGCCTGATATGAAGTGAATTGGCAAGTCACAGCAACTTCCTGAATGTCAGTTTCCTCATCTGGAAACAAGCTAACTAATCCTTCTGAAATATGGCTATCAGGATTCGATGTGATGAAGATCAGAACACAATGGACAGGAGAACTGGCATACAGAACACACACAAAATAGTACGTTCACTTGTTCACTTCCTTTGTTCACTAGAATGTTTGATGCTTGTTCTGACGTCATCGCCTCATCTTACCTCTGTAGTTTTACACTTTTCATTGTGGAGAGGTGAATACTGAACAAGAGTCCTATTATCTGCTACATGTCTAAGTAAGCAATGGGTTGTTATGGAACCCTTTGAAGAACTTCTACTAATGCAGTCTATCTAATTATCTGATTAATGAAAAGCAACCCAAATTAGCATACAATGGTCAAATAGTTTCCAATGTGACAATCTCCATGGACATGAGTAAAAGGACCTTGCTAGAATCTCCTGGCCTCTTTAGGATACCCATTAAAGGTTGCTTTGTAAAGGTTCTCCCAGAGACTCTTAGTGAAAGCCAGTAAGGAGCTAATATTCAGAAACTGTATGAGGTTTGCACTTGTGTGCAAATACAGGTACTCCGGCTTAGGTGTGGTGACTGCAGATACAAGAACTGGTCACAGTTTTGGTTTTGTATTGTTTGTTAATTTGTTTTGTTTTGTTTTCATTTACCATACATATATCATTATAAAAGAGTAGAGCTAAGCTATCTTTGAAGGCTGGTGAAATGAGCATTCAGTGCATACAAAATAATTCATGTGTACTCTGCAGACATGTCTTGTATATGCTCCTCAGAGAAAGGAGCTACTCACAGTTAACTATGAAGACTTTGCTCTATTGATAGGCTCACAATGTCAATATGTTATAGACAATTCTGTAATTGAGGCTTTGCTCTCAGATGGCTTTGCGTTTTGCAGAGTTGACAATTAACGCTAAGTAGGACATTTGGTAATACGAAGAAACACATAAGCTAAATCTCTCTATTATCACTAGATTAATAAATGTAATCACAAAGTTGAAAATATATGATAATATCTTCACCAAACTAACTTATTTTATATGTGTGTATTCATATAGTAGTGCAGGCACACTGTAGTCATTGCTTATTATATATTGCTTATTTCTTTTAAAAAAGCATAAATTCAAAACTTTCCCAAGTCTATGACCATGTGCTTGAAATCATTCATGATAAGAAGCTTAAAAATGCACCATGCCATGAGTTCCCATGGAAACGTTTGAGGAAAAAAAATATAACAGACATAAATTACTGCTCCCCTCAAATTCTTCTTTACTAACCTTCTTCTAGAGTTAACCTTTACCCTTAAGAATACATCACAGACTGGTTCTGTTTCCTAAATATGGTTACATTAATTTTATATCAAATTTCAAATGAGATATGGAGTGTTTTTGTGAAGGTGCAATAAATTGAGAAAAGGAAACATCTGTCCTCCAGGAAGTTGATCAACTAGTGCATCACAAAGTATAATTCATACCAGGTAAGTTTAAAAACCATAAGGAATATGCATGATTATGAAGGATAAAAGATGAAAATAGAGTCAAACTTTACTGAGCATATGTTCAACATATTGATGCATCATAATTAGGGGAGGTTTTTTTCATCATTACATTTTTAAATATCCTATGAACTATATCATTATATGGAAGTCATAGATTCAAGCATAGATCACTAATGATATACTCAAGTGTAAGACCCTTAGGAACTGATAGAAGCTAGAAAAGCAGGGTCCTGGTCAAAACGAGACTCCTGAAAGACCATGAAATCTTACGCTGTCTCCTCACAGGTTTGACAGGTGACAGAAGCATTGAAGAATATTCTATAAAGCAGTGAGATGGCTTAGATGATAAAGGTGGTTGCCACCAAGCTTGAAGACCTAAGATTGATCATGGAACTCACATGGTAGAAAAAGAGAACTGACCCTCATAAGTTGTTCTCTCCTCTTTCTAACTGAATGGTAGCACAATTAAGTATAATAATAATAATATTCTGCCAAGCAATAAACTCTTGATGCCTCCTTTGACCCCTAGAAGCTGGTACTGCTTTGCTAATGCTTCATGTTCAGATCAATGAGCCTAATTCATAGTAAAATTTCTTTCTTCACTATAGCTAAATTGATATTAAGGGTTATTGTCTTCTGCAAAAAGTATTATGAGGAAAAACCCCATTAAGGTGAGGAAAATAACAACAGAACTTGCACTCCAGAAAAAGCACTAATTTATTTGTGGCTGTGGGACAATGAGTTATTTGGTCCTTCTTCACAAATGAGATAACTGTCATATCCCATCATATCCTACTACCATGAAATATATATAGCAGCATTTGGTGAAATATGAAATTCTAAAAATATACTGAAATGCTAGACTCTTCTTAATGGTTTATTATGATAGGTGTTCTTGGTTTTGAAATATCTTCTTTCATGGAAGACAAATGGGGGCGACATTATTTTAGAAAGTCCACATCTTTTAAAAAGATGGATTAAAACCTCTTTGAGACAGCTGTGCTGTTTCATCAGAAGAACAACATTTTCTTCCTAAATAGTCCTTCAGGGTATCACAGAGGAGAATTGGGGACATGTTAGGTTCTATTCAAACTTGAAGCCCAGAGAAATGCTACACAGATCTCAGAATGTCTGTATCTGAATCTCTACTTATGGCAAAATAAGCATGTGAATACTGACAAGGAAGATAATTAGACTAAAAGCCACGAGGCTACATTTCCTCTTCTAGAAGTTTCTGTAGTACTATTTTGTTTGGCTAAGACCCCATCCTTAGAGTCACAGAAATCTGAATTTGCATACTATCTCTGTCCCCATGAAGCATGCAACCTTGGGCAGATTCACTAAAGTCTTACAGCATCAATCTCTCTGGGAAATGAAAATATTAATTTGTACTTCTTTCATTCAGGATGAAATAAGTTAATGCAAAGAATGGGTGTATCACACTGACTGTGGTGTGAGAGGTTAGCAAGCCTGCTCTCTGGGGACCCCTGCAGCTTAGGTGACAAGTCTGTGTACTTTAATATTAGAATCTCAAGATCTCTTCTGCTTTCCATGTAAACGTAAGAGATCAACGATGTCTCTGAAGGTTAGGTGACAAATCTCAAAAGTAGAGATGATATAAGTGTCCACTGTTAAAGCTGGGAAGGTCAAAGTGCTTCTAGTACAGACCTGGGCACATAATTATAACAGGAACTAACAATGAAAGGCACAGGTGATAATACAATCAATATATGCTTAATATAATAGTAACCACTTCCAAGCATTTTTTTTCTATTTGAAAGGTCTTCCCATTTTGTTCCTTGTCTATTTTCATATCTCTGAAATGCCTCAGGGGGAAGGACCTAAATATATAACAGACACACAAGGGCACTGTGGAACATGGCCACTGCACCTGTCATCGTGTCAGTCATGATCACTTTCCTCTGCTCAAATGTGCACACCTGGGGAAGGTTGAAAACTCGGGCTTCTACATTTTCCTCTATTACGGTTGGGTAGGAAACATCTGGCCAATTAATTTTTAGTAGTCTAGGAGGCTGGATCACCAATTAGAGTATTCAAGGGTTCTTATTTTCATTACCTGGTGCTGATGTACACTAGACTGAGTTAGCTGCTTCAAATGAAAGTTTGCATTGCTAACATTCTACAGAGGCACATAAAGAAAGGACCACAGATCATACAAGGCAGAACTGTAATCAGACACAACATTCTCTTCCAATTTCTCTTATCTATTTCCAAAGTCACAACATGCAAGTTCTAAGTTATTGACAGAAATATTATGCCCATGACCCCAATGCATTCCCACCAGAATATGTCAGGACAAACCATGCAGACAGGTAAGAGTTTCTTTTTCAAAATATCCTTAGTTATTCTGTTTCTTAATAAAAATGAAATGCAGACTTTGGGGGGAGGGGGGAAGTATTAGAAACCTGTAAAATTTAAACCCAATAGCACAGTTTACTCTTACATAACAAAAGGTCCCTTGTTATTATAACTAAAATTATTTTATATCGCCATAATGTTAACCAAGAATCTCAGTTTGGGCCCATCAATAAAGCAAAAATATAGAAGGGGGGATGTTTGTGTTGCTTGTTCTTCTTCCAGGACTCTGTGTTCTATGTAACTACCATTTGTCTAATAAATACAAGTCTCTGACAGTTCCACAGTGAACTCAGCAGGATACAGGTTATTATTTAAGGCTTTTAAAAGAATAAATATAAAAAAAACCTGAAACAGCATCTCAAAGGGTGAAAGTGTAACCATTTTTTATGGGTACTAGTTGAGGGAAATCAATGGAGACCTTCTTTCTTGGGACTTCAGGCTTCTCATCTTCCTAATGGAGAATACGTCCCACAGCAAGGGTCTGCTGTGGTGTGGAGTTTCAACATGCCGTCCAACCCTTATGCCATCCAACAGACTAACTCATGGAAAAGAGTATTGGAAGATAATTGGATAGCTGTAATGTTGCACCAATATGTACATCCATATATATGGATAGGTTATAAATTACAAGTGTGTGCCCCCACGAATTTGTAGAATAAAGCAAAGTTGAGCCAACAGCTCCAACATTTTTCATTATGAATTTTCCCCTACTGTGGACAAAACTGATAGAACTGAAATGGCTCACCTCCTTGGCTGTTGGGTAGACATACAAAACGAGCTGTGCTGATCAAAGCCTGCAACTTTGATCTAAGCACAGTAGATAGAGAATGGCAGTGTAAGTATCACTCTAACTGATCGTGCCCCAGAAACTCATTCTATGTCAAGGAAGCTTCTTTTGGCAGTGGGGCAGACAATCTTCCAGAGAAGAACAAGCAGTCAAATTTCAGAGAATAATAAACTGAGGAGTGCATATGGGTCATCTCCATTACATCTTCTGCAGTTGAGGCTCAACGAAGACCATGAAGAGCCAAAGGACTAGAATAAATGCTGCAAAACAGCATCTTCTGGACATATCAGGATGTTGCATTATGAACTGCCTACAGCTATAGCTGTCTGCACAAGACCTTCATGAAACTACAGCAGTCACCTTCCATCATAGATGTCGGAAAACTCAAGAGACCCACTCATGGCTGAAGAGATACTGGCAATCAATAGTTGCTAAAGGTCAGACAGTAAGTTTACTTCAGGGATGAGGGCCATGCCCTAGTTGTTACTCATAATTCCCTGTGCATTTGACAACACTAATTGGACCCAAAATAATATACTTTGTATAGAAAATTACATGTAGTAGAAGATGTAACTTTGAGTGGAGATATTGAGGGAACATAGGAAGAGTTGGAGGTGGCTAGGAGATAGTAGATGTTACAAAACTGCATTATACTCAAGCATGAAATGCAAAAGAAGAAGAGGAAGAGAAGAAAAAAGAGAAAGAAGGGGGGAAGGGGAACAGCTAAGATTTGAGTCAATGGGGCAGCAGATTCTATAAGGACCTCTGCTGCTTTCTGCTACCTCTGTCAGAGCTTTTCTACTTCTGGTCCAGTGGTGAGGGTTAGTCATTCAGTTTTTCATTTGCTCTTGTAAGACTATCCTTTCAGACTCCGTTTATTCCTGTTTTCCTACTTACATTACTCAGTTTATCTATTGCATAGACCAGAATGTTCTGATCCTTTTGGC
Organism: Acomys minous; assembly: GCF_964271855.1. Taxonomy (NCBI): domain Eukaryota; kingdom Metazoa; phylum Chordata; class Mammalia; order Rodentia; family Muridae; genus Acomys; species Acomys minous. The sequence continues at coordinate 32,542,314 of NC_140498.1, read as the reverse complement.
ATATAGATGTGCTTGCTTCCAAGAAATTTCTATTTTACAAAAATGTAGACATCAATATGAGCTTTCCTACTCCTATCAGAAACAAAGACATATACTTTTAAATTTTAGAGACATGTTAAGCATCATCACTCATTGGAACTAATAAGATAATCCTTTAGTGTCCATGTGTGTGTGGGCTTTTTGTTATTTCTGTTGTTGTTGATGTGCAGCCTTAGACCATGGTGATCTGATAGGATACAAGGTATTATTTCAATCTTCTTGTATCTGTTGAGGCTTGCTTTGTGACTTACTATATCATCAATATTAGAGAAAGTTCCATGGGGTGAAGGTATAATCCTTTGCATTTGGGTGAAAAGTTCTGTAAATATCTGTTAGATTCATTTGATTTCTGACCTTGGTTAATGAAGTTATTTCCCGGCTTAGTTTCTATTTCAAAGACTTATCCTTCAGTGAAAGTAGGGTGTTGAAGTCTCCCACTATTAATGTGTGTGGATTGATGAGTGGTTTAACCTTTGTTAATAGTTCTTTCACAAATGTGGGTGCCCTTGTATTAGGAGCATAGATGTTCAAAATTGTGATGTCCTCTTGCTTGACTTTACCTTTGATGAGTGTGAAGTGTCCTTCCTTGTCTCTTTTGATTAATTTTGGTTGAAAATCTATTTTATTAGATATTAGAATGGCTACACCAGCTTGCTTCTTGTGACCATTTGCTTGGAATATTTTCCCCCAACCTTTTACTCTGAGGTAATGCCTGTCCTTGTGGGTGAGATGTGTTTCTTGAATGCAGAAGAATGTTGGGTCATGTTTATGCATCCACTCAGTTAGTCTGTGTCAATTTATTGGAGAATTGAGACCACTGATGTTGAGAGATATTAATGGCCAGTGATTGTTAAGTCTCTTCATTTTTGCTGTTTTTTAGTTGAGAGTTTGTGAGGTTGTGATTTTGCGATGGTACAGTTATCTATTTCCTATGTAATTTTGATTGTAACTTGACACTTTGGGGTGGAGTTTTCCTTCTAGTAACTTCTGTAAAGCTAGATTTGTAGATAGGTACTGTTGAGTGAAGAATGGGGACTGACTTTCACATGAACTCTGGTGCCCGATATTTGACCAAGGCCCCTAGAAAGAGATGCCTGGTGGCACTCAGAGGAAGGATAACAGGCTATCAAGAAGAGTCTTGACTCCCTGTGAGCATATATAGGGGGAGGAGGTCTTCCTCAGTCACAGTCATAGGGAAGAGGAGTAGGGGGAAAGGGAGGGAGGAATGAGAGGATACAATGGGTGAGATGTAATATGAATAAATTAATAAGATATTTTTAAAATACATAAAAAATAAAAATAAAAAGATACTCCTTTAACAGAAATGAAAGTTATATTAATTTGTGTTTTATTTCATTCTTTTTTACAAAATAAAATCTTTTTAAAGATTAACTTTACGGATTTTTAAACATTAATTTTTTTAGCTGCTGGACAGAACCTGACTATATGCAAATAGGTTCGTTTCTCTATTTGGATGTCAGCAGCAATATTTTTCCAAGTTTTTAAATTATCCACATAGCATGTTAAATTATAGTGCCTCTCTTTCTTCTCTGACAGATTCCAACCTTTTGATTCTCTGCTTTCTTTCTTTGCTACAGTAAATTGATCCTTTAAAACACCCAGGTGCAAATGAATTAATGGTCTTCTATTGTGAGGGAGAATGATGGAGTTCCTCCCCCTCCTTCTCCACACTGAGGTCCTTTCCCCTTATGAGAAACCACATATCAATTAAACTCACCTGCTAATTAAAAGCTTGTTTGGAAAAAAAATCCTTGCTAGTTAGAAGCAAAGGAAAGTGTAAAGGTGTCTAAAAATAGAGGCTTTGAATGTCAATTACTTCCTTCCTCCTCAGTTCCTGGTTCCTTGGGTTGAACCGAACTCTGGAGAAGTGATAGGGGAGGAAAAGTAAAGGGAGGCGGGATCTACCATGCTCACCTTTGGTTCACTGTGACTCCATCTATTGGCTTAGCAACTTGAACAGTAGAATCGGGATACACAGGTTTTATCCAGAAGACAAAAGCGCCATCCCCTGCTTCTCACACAGCCACCAAGATTTCCTAAGTAAGGACAGAGAACACAGTCATCCCATGTTTTCTGTCAATCCACCCTGAAGTTTTTTGGAGCTACATAATCGGCAGAATTAAAGCGGATGTGAAAATGCCCTGTTCTTGGCTTTCAAGATGACACTGTATAATGTCAAACCCTCTTTGCCTGAGAAGGGGGCCCTTTGGTAGATTCAAACTGATGCTACTCTAAGTTCTTTTGCTTTTCTACAACAGACCGCAAGGCTACACTGTTTTAAAGTAACAAAGCGTCACAGATACAAAACAAAATGAATCAGGAAAATAGAAATAAAGAGACTGGAAAAATCCTAAAATATAAAAGGAGCTCATAACATACGCGTAATTGGCCAGAAAATAAAAACAAATTAGTTACCACATGCCTTAAACAATGGCCACCAATTACTTATTTGTTCACTCACTCAGCAGATTACAGATTTCTTTTAAGGGCCACTGTTGAGTAATTATAAGGTGTAGTAGGGGAATTACAACTGAAATAAAGATCTAGTTTTAGCCATTCAGGACTACAAGGTCTAGTTTTAAAACATGCCACATAGGACTTACTATGGCACGTTCCTACAGTAGTTAATAAAGAAAAACACAGGCAAAGAGCCAGATACAGGTGGTCAACTGAAGGTCATTGGAGGTAGCTCAGCTATCATCAAAATTACCTACACGAGTGAAATAAGAAGAGACGAAAGGTATTCTGGTTCTGTTTAATGAGCACTGTGCATAGCTGAGGGAATGCCCACAGTTCTGGAGATTGCAATTAACTCTCAAATTCTTACCCAGCTCTGCTGTCCCCTTAATTTTGATTTCATCTCAACATTCATCTTATAGTATCCATGCACTAGCTGCATTGTCTGACATGCTGCAGTTCAAATGCACCAAGGTTGTTTTTTACTTCAGTACTTTGTCTCTTGCTGTCTCTATCAGAATTCCTTCATGTTAGAGTTTTAAATGGCTCTTTCTTCTTATTGTAAATTGTGAGACTGAATGATCATAGTTTTTTATGAGAAGTTCTTAGTCCATCTTATTTAAAATATCTTTATCATGTACATTTCAATCTATGATTTATCTACCTATTTTCCATCTATTTCTCTACATATTATTTGTTTCCTATGAAAAATGTGATTATTTGAAAATGTCCTCCTGCTTCTGTCTTTTCTTTAATAAACTCAACACGAGTGTCAGCTTCATAAGATAAATACAAGTCCATTGCTCATCACTACAGCAGTGTTCTGCATACTGCAGCACAGCAGCTAGACTGAAGGCAGGTACAGAACCCATGTTCCTCTGTGCACTTGTGCATCTTTAATAGATTTAGAACATTTTCCCTGGAGCATTTCAGATGTAAGAAAACAGATGAGAAACAAAACTAGAAGACACTTAAGACCAGGAAAAAAATCTTGTAACTCGTGAATATAGTATTATATATCCATTAATAATCTATTATCCAAAGTTGCACCATGCATGTTCCTGTCAATGCTTATTAGAATCACATACAGACACTATGCTAAGCACTTTACAGCTCAAAACTACTCTTCCTCATTTTAGAAGGGGAAACTTGGATCATCTCAGCTTCCCAGATGTGTCACATTGTGCTGCATATTTACATTTCCCTGATATCTAAGGGACATTTAACTTTTACCTATTCCACGTATCTGTTTGAAAACAACAAAAAATTGTATTAGTCTTCTCTCACATGCTTACTAGGCTACTTATTTCCTTGCTACTTATTTGAGCAAATTATTTATTTTGGAATATCAGCCACTTAAAACACACAGGGTTTACATTTCTTTCTACATTTTCACAAGTGTTCTATTTGCATTGTTGTTTACGTGTTAGAGATTTTGAGCTTGATGCACTTAGATTTGTCAGTTTCTGCTGCTGTTTTCTTTACTTTTGGTGTTATATCAATAATACCTTGTCCAGACCAGTATCAGTACATTTTTCCTGAGACAGTTAGATCGCTCAGTGTATAAAGAGATCCCTAGGACACAACAGAGGAAAAAGAGAACCAGTTCCTTCATGTTCTTTTCTGACAACCCTGCCCACATCATGAGGCCCAAACATTTGCATAAGCACACATACATAAATACACTAAACAGATAGACAAACAAACAAACACACTCCAAAAATAAAGACATTTTCTTATGATTACTATATGAGCATTAAAGTTTCCGGTCTTTTAAGTTTTTAAATGCATTATGGAATTATTCTCATCTCTAGTATAAAATTCACTATGACCCATTCTTCTGCCTGTAGGCATCAAAGTTGTTGAAGAATGTGTATTAAAGTATTCCTACCCCACAGTATATTGCTAGAATGCTTAATGAGGACCAGTTGAGTGTGTGGACTTACTTTTCGTCATATGTATTCTCTTTCATTGCTCTCTCTCATCTCTTTTGTTAATGACAGTAATATGCCAAACATGCTTGACACGGTCTTTAAATACTATTATATACTTTATTTTAAGAGTGTACGTGTGTTTTGCCTGCATAGATGTCTGTACAGCACATGTCTTCAGTGCTCATAGAGGCTAGAAAAGGTCATTGGACACCCTGGAACTGGAGTTATAGTCAGGCTGTTATGACCAGCCATGTGGGTAAAGAACCAGTACTCTTAACTACTGAAACATCTCTCCAGCCCTGACATGATCATCTGAAGAGAAATACCTCTAAACTTAATAAAAAATGAACATTATGAACAAATCTAAGCAATTATAGAACATAAACTCAGTCATGTTTTTAGTCACTGTTTCTATAGCAATGATATATAGAGATACATACACACATATACACATATATAAAGTATATATACATATATTCATATATGCTTATATTTAATGTATATATATGAACAAAGAAAAGAAAGAGAAAAAAACAAGAGAAAAAATTTACTAATATATTACAGTAAACACATCAGGAAGAATAAAATACTGGTGGGAGAAATTTAAAAACCCACACTAAATGAAAATGTGTATTACATTCATGAATAAGAATCATTTGGCATAGTTAAATATCCATCTCTACCACCTATATGATTTACATATATAAAAACAATTCATTAAAATATTTTACTACACTTTTAGTCCCAGTAATCCAGAGGCAAAGGCAGGCGGATCTCTGTGAGTTTGAGGCCAACTTTCAACTCTTGAGAGAGAGAGAGAGAGAGAGAGAGAGAGAGAGAGAGAGAGAGAGAGAGAGAGAGAGAGAGATCTATCAAACATCTGCTAAAAATATCAAGGTCCCTGAAAACCCAAAGAAATATGAGCCAAGTAAGTACAATAAGCCAAACCAAGTCAAACAAAAACAAAGCCACAAAAACTGGGGGCCTTATATCCTCAGATCTGAAGCAGAAGGAACCAATCACTATGGTAGTAGTAGACTTTCATTTAAATTAGTAGATGCTATACACATGGTTATTGCAACAGAAAACTTTAAACAGCCATAAGTTTACAATGTATCTGATTTTTGGTGGTATAAACAGTAATTATAAGCCTTCAGCTGCATATAATTTTTCTTGAAAGATGTGCAATAATGCATAGACTTCTTATTTTCCAGCTCTCAAACAAAATGCTTACTTTTAAAAAGGATTTATAAAATGTGTGTTTTGCCTGGTCAAGGAGACAATGAATACAAGGCTTTGAATTGTTAGTCATGCACAACCATTTTCCTTAATATTTGAAGCCTCAGACAGTTTTTTAAAATATGACATTAAATATTTTCATCTATACTGACCATAAAGAAGATTACAACATGAAGGCTGCCATTCTGCTTCATTAGATTGCAACAGTAACAATATTGTTGTGTTACAACCTTTATACAAAAGAGGATGAAATGAAGATATTTTGTCGATCTTAGAACAGAGCTTATGTGGAAAAATATTATTTTGATGAGGATCCAATAGAATGACACTTGAGACGTCTATACAAAGTCTACTTCTCAGAAGGAAGAGGTTCCATTAGAGGTCAGAACAGACCCTTAGAAGTAAGATACATTGAAGCCAAATGCACAGTTATCAGCTCTTCATTTACAGTGACAAGGAGAGTGTTCAAGGCATGGATATCCGGTTCAGTAAGCCCTCCTCATGGTTCCCCTTCCTTCTCTCCATCTGAGTTCTCCTTGCAATTTGTTTTGAATATGAACATCACAGTTTCCTCATCTACGAAGCACAGAGAACATTTCTTAATTCTGTGAAGATGTGGCAATAAATAGGACATTGTACTCAGCTAACATAGTGCCCGAGGCTGTAGAAGGTCAGAACACATTAGCTGGTAATATTAGCCGGGCTAATTTTATGTGAAAACTAAAAACAGACGTGACCTTGTAAAATGTACAGATTTGGATTTGGATTTGGATTTAGAATGAAATATGTTAGCCGGACTTTAAATATTGGCTATCTGGAAGCAGAAAAATTGGCTTATGTCTACTGTTACTGGGTTAGTTTTTTAGGGGGGAGGAGTTCTAAATAATCCAATAATATATGTCTCAAAACTTTAATTATTGTTGTTTGTTGAGAAAAGACCTTATGTTACCCAGACTACTCAATTTGTTAGGTAGCCAAGGCTGACCTTGAATTCCTGATCCTGCCATGTCCCCTCCTAAGTGCTAAGATTAGAAGTATGAGGCACCTCACCCAGATTCCATCTCATCTTAGAGTTTGCTAACATTTCAAAGTGACTTTTCTCAATTTTTCTTTTGCACAATAGTAAAATCAGATATTCCATTTTATTTTTCTGTGCAGAGGTTTGTAATCCCATTTATTTGTAAGGAATTGTAATATTTGCATGCTGCCTTATCATATCTCACCATTTTCAGAACTTTACTAACAAAATTACTTCATTGTTCAGATACGTAGATCATTTTTGTTGGGCGGGTCATTATTTTTTTAAGTGCTAAAGGATCTGCACGCCCAGAGTAAACTTTCTTTTCTGGAGCCATATCCCCAGCCCAGCATTTTCTTTTTATAGCACACTTTGCGTTTGTGTCTGTTGTAGTCTAGTGTGTTAACTGATATATGGAAGAAAATGCTTCTCCGTACTTTTATAATGTGATTGGCAAGCCATGTTTTCTAATAACCCTGCATAAGATGCTGTTTTCACCTTCCCTCTACCCTTTTTATTCATGTTGTATAGCTCTAAGAGTCAAGCTACGCGGAGTACTTAACCAAATGCAAGACTTCTTTCATCTTCCTGTAGGTTAATCCTTTATTCTCTTTGAAAAACAACTCACCTTCTTATCCTTTCAAGAGTTGCAAGTAAATTTCTGTTTTTTTGCAAAAATCTGCAATGTTTTCTTACCCTTGAAACTGTGGGCAGAAGACCAACAAGAAAAGTCTTTTACTTTTTTTGTTGTTGTTACTTTTACATTATACAACATATTAAAAAAAATTCCTCAACCAGCTGGAGCTCCAGAGATCTGAATTATGTGCTAACTACTCTGGTTAATTAGAGTGCTATTTAATTTTTGTAATTCACCCTGAGCCTGAATGGTGCAAAATCCATTTGACCTGTATCTGACAGTCATCAACTTGCCACAAGTCTCAGACCTTTCTAATGATGAACTGCTCTGACTTGTAATCACCTTTGGGCCCCCTGTTCCTTCTCCTCACAAATTAAAAAGAAGTCTGCAAAAACATCCCAGTGCAAGGTGCACAGGCAACACAGTAAGGTTGTAAAAGTGGAAAAACTATCGCCACCTTGAATATTGATGACTAAAAAGAAGGAGGAAACATAGCCAACTACCCTCTAGTCTTTGTAGGTTTATCATAGAGAAAAGAAATAATAGCACAAGGAGTTGCAGGCGAAATGAGAGTGGAAGAAGTAGAGAGGCAGATATGGCCACATTTTATACTGTTCCTATCAATAAGGGAAAGAGGATGCCACAGTCAAACCACAGTTTCAAAAGATGCAGAACATCAGGCATAGAATGAGTGAGAGGGGCTAACTATTAAAGATCATTAAGTAAAGTTTCTTGTTCCATTCTAAGTAGGAATGGATGGCATCTGGGATTTAGAATCATGGTATATGAGGATCACTCATTTAAAAAACATTTTATTTCAGCAGTTACAATATACTAAGGCTTAATATTCACAGTAAGAAAAGATTTTTTATATGAGGGAAAAGGATTTGTGCACTACCAAAACCAAGCTACAAATACGAAGTAATTTCCATTTACATCCCAACGACATTCCACATACAATGAGAAAAAAATCATAAAATTCATTTGTAATCATAAAGATTCTGAATAGGCAAACTAATCTCCAATAAAGAGAACAATGTTGGAAGTAGCACAATACCTGATCTGAAAGGATGGTTCAGAGCAATGGTGATAAAAACAGTTCCATGGTTCAGTAAGTAAAGATGTTTACTAGGCATGCTTTTTGATGTGTGTTTCATCCAAAGAGAACCAACTCCACAAAGTTATCCTCTGATTTCCACATATATACTTTGGCACACATGCATTCCATTTATCAGCCTAACACAGACAAAATTAATAATAGTAATGGAAAAAAATAGTGCTGTTCTGAAAAGGTATTTTTATAATTTGGTGGACGTGACAGGAAGAACAATTAAATAATAAAACCAGCCAACTAATTTGGAGATGAGAAGATTCACAGAGAGCTGAAGATGGCTTCAGCCTGGTACATTATCAAAGAAGGGATGTATGAAGAGGATACTAAAAATGGTTCAGAAGTTCTGAGTGAAGCAATCACAATTCAGGCTAAGTGGTGATTATGTCTTCAACTTATTTCGTCAATGTCTTGAACGTTTTATTGTATACATCTTTCACTTGCTTGATCTGAGTTATTCCAAGATTTTTGAGGCTACCATCAAAGGCCTTTTTCCCTGATTTCTTTCTCAATCTGTTTGTCATTGGGAAATAAGAGGGTTGCTGAGTTTTGCATGTTAATTTTGCATTGTGATACTTTCAGGAAATTGTTTATCAGCTTTAGAAACTTCTTGGTGAATTCTTGGAGGTCTTTTATGTCTAAAAATATAGATGCTTTGACTTTTTCCTTTCCTATTTGTATCTTCTTGATATCCTTGAGTTGTTTTATCTCTGTAGCTGAGACTTCAAGTGCAATATTAACTATGTTTGGAGAAAGTAGATCTATGAGTTGTTAATGGTTTTAATGCAAATAGTTTGCGTTTCTCTCCCTATAGAATGACGTTGCCTGTGCGATGGCTATAAATTGCCTTCATTATATTGAACTATGTCCCTTGTCCACGTAATCTCTCCTGCACACTTACCGTGAAGTGATATTGAATTTTGTAAAAGGCATTTTCTGCATGTAATGATATTATCATGTAGCTTTTGTCTTTTGGTCTGTTTATGTTGAAGATTTTATTTATTAATTTGCCTATATTGAGCAATCCATACATATCTGGGATAAATTCAACTTAATTATAGCAGACAACCTTTTTGATATCCTCTTAAATTTGATTTGCAAGTATGTTAGTGAGAATTTTTGCACTTATGTTCATAAATTATATTCCTCTATAACTTTCATTTTGTTGAGGATTTGTGGTTTTAGTATCAGGATAATTGTGACATGATAAAATGATTTTGAAATGTTTGTTAAATTTCTATTTTGTAGAATGAGTTCAGCAGTATTGGCATAAGTTCGTTGATGGCTTGATAGAATCCTGTGCTACAATGATGTAGCTCTTGGCTCTTTTATTGGAGAATTGTTATTTATTGATTTATTTCACTAGCACTTATGTGTCTTTTTAAATTGTTTATTTCAACTTGATTTTGTTAAGTTGTATATATCAAGAAATCCACCCATTTTCTATAAGTTTTCTAGTTCAGTAGAACATAGGCTTTTAAAATGTGTTCACGAGTCTCTGAATTTCCTCAATGTCTGTTGCAATGTCTCCCTTTTCATCTCCAATTTTATTAACTTAGATCCTTGCTTTCCAGGTTGATTTAGCTAAATAATTGTCATGAGTTTGATAGGCCTAAGAAAAGAGACACAAATGTGATTGGGACAGGATAGGGGAAGAAAGAGCAAAAGTTGATAAAGTGTGAACAGTATGACTATTCAAGCTGAGGAAGAGTTTGCATGCTACATGAAAGGGAAAGGTATGACTGCAATCATGTTTTCAACAGATCACTTGTATGGGATTGCTGGAGAGTAGAGTTTAAAACAGACACGTGTAGAGCAGTTTGTAGCTCTTTTTTTTCATATGATAACAAAGGCAGGGTGATACATAAAGATGGTAAGGGAGTTTAAGATCTAGGGGACCACAAAGGTGCTGTTTACAGTGGTAAACCTAATATGGAAGTTGCAGGAAAGAGATGCAATGACAAAAACCATCTTGATTAAACTACTTTTTAAAAATATCTATGTTCATCCTTGGTGCTGACAGAATTCAGACCTCATTAGAAGCTACACATGTTTTATCCCAAGATATACTCTCAGTTGAAAATGTTGAGGTTTGGTCCAGTACCTAGGTGGATATGGAACAATTTATGTGCTGGAGAAACTCGGTCAATATCCATTTTACAAGGAAAATGCTGCTTTCATAATATTCTTGTAGTTGTATTAACTTGGAAATAAACAAAGGAGATTGAGCCATGGCAGTCACTGGGAAATGAGCAATGTTCTCAGGAGGGATTCGAAAGTCTCCAGGAAGAATGTAAGAGAAGGATCACTCAGCCATTAAAAGAGTTGTGTGCTTACAGAGGATGTGGGTTCGGCTCCACTATCCACATGGCAGCTCACAACAACATGGAACCCCAGTTATGTAAGATCAGAAGCTCTTTCTAAATTCTGTGGGAACTAGGCGTGCATGTTATGCAACACGTATAGCCAGGTAAACAATCATACACATAAAATAAGAATAAATTTATTTTTCTTTTACAGAGAGACTGTCAGGGAAGTCATGGGAGTAGGGGACAAGCGTAGTTATTGTACATGTCAAGAGAAAAGGGGGATGGTAAGGAGCCGGTAGAAGTCTGTGATGAGAATACTGGGCAGAGACCAATAGAGTTAAGATTGAGAAAATGTAAGTTTAGGATCTGAAGGGTAATCAGTACGACTTATTAAGAGACTGACTGAGGAGTGCTCACAGCTGCCAAGCTCCTTTTTGCTGTTCTAGCCTCTTTCCTCCTTTTCTACCTCCCTCCTTCTTTTGTCTTACAATATCTTGCATACTAAAATAATAAAACATATAAATTCCAGTTTGTTATTCTCTTTGTGCCTGTCCTTTTTCTCAGTTCAGTCTGCTACTAGGGCACTATACTTCCTAAAACAAAGCTTAGATTTTTTTTTCCTCAAAAAAGTTTTCACAACATTCCTTCACTGAGGAACAGATGAGAATTTCTACCTATGTTTCAAAGCTCAGCTAATATGCTTAAGTACATGGAGAACATCCAATTTTTTTTTTGCCTGCCTCTGCAGAATTATTCTTTCTTTTACTTTGTCAACAAGTGGTGCTCATACCTATACATGCATCCTCAATGCTGCTTCAGGTAATTCCTCTCTCTCTGTCTCTGTCTCTCTCTCTGTCTCTCTCTGTCTCTGTCTCTCTCTCTCTCTCTCTCTCTCTCTCTCTCTCTCTCTGTCTCTGTCTCTCTCTCTGTCTCTCTCTGTCTCTGTCTCTCTCTCTGTCTCTGTCTCTCTGTCTCTGTCTCTGTCTCTCTCTCTGTCTCTCTCTGTCTCTGTCTCTCTCTCTCTCTCTCTCTCTCTCTCTCTCTCTCACACACACACACACACACACACACACACACACACACACACGACTGCAAATGCCTCCAGGGGAATTACTAAACTTTGAGTCTGAAACAATAACCATAATATCAAGTAAAATAACAACTGTCACCAAATAGCAACAGCAGCAGTAGTAGAAGCACTGTACACAAACATAGATATTTGAGTGCGTGCTGTAGATCCGTTACAGTTCTTGGCATTCTCAGGAGGTCATCTCATTTACTGTCTCCCAAGTACAATCGTTATTCTAATTTAACAGATGTAGAACTAGCAGCAGAGAAAGAGGTCACATTTCCAAGATTCAGTGACACATGTACAAAACACATCAGATGGAATCAGGAGTTCATCTTCTCCTTAAGTCCAGGATGTCTTCCCCATCTAGTACAGAGCAGCAATCACAGGGCCGAAAACCAAAGAAACTCATTTCAGAAAGACCGGAGGCATTGGCATTCATTACCATCAAGTCCTGTTCAAATGCTTTCTTTGGCTTCCAAATCAATCAAGAGCTGACTCTTTAGCTTGTGTTATAGAGAATGTGTGTTTAAGGGTTGCTATGACCCACATACATGCTTAATTGAGGTCTGCTTATGAGAATTGTTCACTTAATTACCAGAATCCAACCTACATGTGTGCTTGGGTTATGGCGAATGTGTGTGAAGTTGACAGAGGGAAAGCAGGCAAGAGAATGAAAGCAACCCCTGGACCACAGGGCAGCAGGAGAGAGGACGGGAGGTACGTGCCTTAAGGACCCCTTCGAACAGCATGGCATGCAAAGCTGCTGGGTTTTGCCAGTTTCCCATTGCTCAATGAAAGGAGATTTCATTTCTAATTATGCGTGAGCTATTTTTGTCATATTCTCCTCCAGGGTCACTGCCTCCTATCCTGCACTTATTAATTTGGGAAACATTTTGGAAAATAGTGGAGATTAAGACTGATGGGTGCTATTTTAAACTATACTCCAAAGAGAAGCTGAAATAAGCAAGTCAGTGCATCCTTTGGTATGATGACAGGCAGTGAATTGCTGCAAAATGGGAATTAAGCTCCAGGCCAAAATTAAGGCTTATAAAGTATCCCAGCTTTATAACCATTTCTGTGGCTGTGAAGCCTGTTTCTGTTTGCACAAGGATATGTATTTTCTGGTGGAATTCTGTTTGAATGCCTCTCAATTACAATGCCAGTCAGTGAAGGGCGGAAACAACATGCTTTATTTTTGTAAAAGCGTTTGGATTTGTCTTTTCCTTTTCCTTCACTTTCTACCTAGGCCGCAGTAGGTTGGCATGGCTTTTCCATTGCCTACTGCATTCTGCAAGACCAATGAATTCTTTATAAAGCATTACTTGTACCACGTCAGTCCCTCTTAAGAGTCTACATTGTCTCTGTACTATCCAGTAAGTCAATGCCACAGCATTCAACATAACATTCAATGGGTCCTACGCTCATAAGTCCCTCCTGCTGCTGCTGATTCTGGATGCCCCCTGGTCACCTAGAAATACAGTTACCAAAGCATCATTCAAAATCCTTCCCTATCTATAATCTATAGGTATTTCTCTTAATGTCTGCTACAACTGACACTTCTTTACTGAACATTTGCCAAATAACTCACTTTATTATTATTAAATATCTATTATCCCAACACCCACATCCAGCATGGTACAGAACACAAGCATCTAACTTCCTTATTTTATTGCCTTATAATTGTGCTCATTTTTCCCATGTAAATACATTAATATTCAGTAATCACAAGTTCTTAAGGGAACATGAGAATATGAAATCTCACATGAATATGGACATCTCAACACAGCATCAGTTAAACAGTAAATGTTTAATAATAAATGCACACTGAAGGAAATAAAGACTCTTCAGAATAGAATAAAGAGTCCTGAATCAGATATGTATACATCGCTGAGTATGGTGTTGACTTTTGCTCTTACTAGCTAAATGGTCTTAGACAAATCATTCAATGTGTCTGAGACCCAGACAGCATTTTTCCCCAGACAGGGTTTCTCTCTGTAGCCTTGGTTGTTCTGGACTTGCTTTGTAGACAACAATCTGCTTGCCTCTGTCTCAGTGACTAGGATTACAGGCATGTGCTACTGCCTCCGACTTCCTGGATGGCACCTTTGGAAATCAGAGTAATAATAGTACTTTTCCTATTCCTTATGGAGGCATCCTATGAAGAAGGGATGGTAACAACTTCTATAAAATATTTCCTTTTTGAAATGTGATAGCGTTCTATCCATCTGCCTTTTTGTGCAGAGCAAGAGAACAGAGCTTCCTCGCCTTTCTAAGAAGTGAAGAAGAGTGAAGAAAATGACTTAAAACAATTATTAAAAGGAAATTACAATATGAACAAGAAGGCTTACTCACAATGACCCACAGTTATTGTATTTATAATATCTAAAACTGGAGATAAACTATCTACTAGCAGGCTAATCAATAATCAGAATTGTGCTATATTCATCCAGTGTGATATGGCTTAGGATTTTATAAAAATTCAAAAAGTAAGATTAAAGGAAATCAGCTTAGAAGACTGAATGGCAAAAGCATGACAGTGAGCATAAGAAGCCAGTGCACACAAAGATGGACTGGAGTGACGGCGAGAGGACCACCCTGGCATGACGTAAATGCCCAGTGTATGAGTTCTTATTCTGATCAGACGGAAGTCTGCATTTCTTACAACTCACACAGTATAGGTAATATTTACTTCACGGTACATCTTATTGTGTGCCATTTTTATTTTACTTTAAAGTGCTACATTAAAAAACCATTGCAGAGATGAAGAGATGTCCAGCGGTTAAAAGTGAGTGCTTCCTGCTCTTCCAGAAAACCTAAGTTTAGTTCCCATCCCTCATATCAGGCAGCTTTCATATCACCTGTAGCTCAGGCTCAAGGGAATCAGACACCTTCTCCCTGACTCTTTGGGTATTGCACTCACATGCAGACACACACATACACAAAATTTAAGAAGTAAAAATAAGTCTTTATATATACTATATACATACACATACAAATATATTGTGTATAATTTTAGTTAAATATAAAATACTATGGTTCTTTGAGAATTTATCAAACAACTTGGAAGTTATTTGTTCCTTATGTGCTGGCTTCATTCCCTCTTCTCCAAGTGGAACACCATTCCTGTTGTTCTGCTTCCCAATTAATATTGCCTGTATTCTGCTATTACTCTCGAAAGCCACCTATGGGTTTCCATGGTTACTCCACATTGTATACTTAGAACTGAGGAACATGTGATCACTATAACAACTGAAGTATTATATATATATAATACATATTCATATATATAATGTATATATGATAATATATATTAGATATACATCAATATTATATAATTTATATATAACACACACATATATATGTGTGTATTGAAGAATATATTTACGTATACACTTAAGATAAAGGATACTAAATCACTTGGTTTGAATGCTCCCCACAAAAACCAAAGACTACCAAAATTTCCAGTACCAGACTTGAGAAATCTCTTTTTCAAAGATTGGTCAGGGTGCAGGTAATCCCCCAAACAATACAGATGTAATCTTTAGCTTCCCCTTGGGGCTTGAGAGTGGGTCTATTGCTGAAGAGACCACATGCTTAAGAAACATGGTTTGGATGATTTGAGCTAGATCAGACTTAAAAATTTCTCTCATGTGATCTGTCTTCCATACTTCCAGGAAATCCTATGGAAAATCAATACCTATGAACCACAACAATTACCAGGTTGGCGAAATGTTCATAAAGGTGTAAACAGTAGCACTCAGATGTTGGTGGCAACCAAAAGCTGTCTAACTGTACCGTAAGGTCTACTGAACATGAGGGAAATCACACCGGGTACTGGAATCATGGCCAGCTTCCTAGAGTTAGTGAGGTCATGGACCTTAGAAAAGAAACTACTACTACCGTTTTGCTAGAACAGTACAACTCTTACAAGATTCTAAATCTTATCTTATACCCACACGTAAGTGTAGCCACCACCCCTCATCAAAGAAGATTCTTTTTACTGCAAATAGGAATCGTTACAGAAAACCACAACTGAACACAATGCAGAGGTCAATGGATCATGGGGAGGCCAGAACCAATGGACACATCCACATCACAGGTCCTGCATAGATGGCTCAGGGAGCACTGTGGAAGAGTAGGACAAACTATTGTACGAGCTTTAATACCACATAGTCTACCTCAAAACAGCATTACCTAGAAATGACTGAATAAATCAGATTGGAACAATAGTAATATCCGTGGAGATGTTAATGTGGAAGGAGGGAAATTGTACAGGCTCTCCCAGACAAAGAACTGTAGGCAACTAAAGACTGCTGGGAGAAGAATTAAGCTCTCCTACAGATGAACTCCTTTATTGGTGGTCCAGTGCAGAGTGGCCAGCTTTGAAACCATAAACCCACATTTGACAAAAATGAACTCAGTAGATTGTGTGTGAATATATACATATATACACACACACACACATACATACATCTATTATATCACACACATATATACATATGTGTATATGTATATATGTTAAATTTTACAAACATAATGGAAGAAAAAGAAGCTATTCACTTGAGAGAGGAGGTTTATAGGAAAGGTTTGAGAAAGCATAGCTAGGAGGGACCCTAGTGAGAAAAGGGAGAGAGGAAATTGATGTAATGCTATTTCAGTTAAAATCATGAGAAACAAATAAATAAATCTTTAAAAATACTCTATTTAAAATCGACATGTAGCTTCCTAGTGAATTTTAGATATGTGCTAACTTTGAGAATGGGGAAGAGAGAAGAGTAACTCTCCTTTTGCGGGATCATGGTGGGCATCAATCAGGAAGGTTATTCTGAAGTGGTGAAGTAAAGCCAGGTAAAATTTGTTGATGGGGCTTTGAGATCAGATGCAAATGTCTGAATTACATGTGTAACTATCTTCTGACTGAATAATTAATAACCCCATGTTTCAGATTTGGGAGAAAAACATATCTTTAAAGAGAAAATTATTAGAACCCCCTGCGAAGCACTGGCATCTATTTTAGAACAGATTTCAGCAGATCTGAGGTGACCCGCCCCCACACTGTACACTCTCCAGCTCTAGGCTCTCAAAAATCAGCACAAGCTGACAACTGTACAGCTTTGGCGCTCTCCAATTATCCCCTTTCAGAGCCAGAACACACAAACACTTTCTTGCATTTAATTAAGTATTGCAATTCCAGATTATCTTTGATTAATGAAGAGCAATATAGCGTATAGCTAGAATTATGTGATTATTTCACAATTGATCTTTAATTATTCCATCTGATAATAATTTCACTAATTTTTCTTAATGTTCTCATCTAGCTTCTTATAAGTGAGCTATAACAATTAATAATTTTCATTAATTTTCCTTAAAACTGATTTGAAGTTTTAGATGGAACCCTTCACCTTCAAAAACTGTTTTTAACATTTTAATTAAGCAGAAAACTGTATTATCGCATGGAGAGTCGGCGTGATTTCTTAAGATGTCACAACCTAAATAAACACTGAGATGATGCTAGGGGTACTTGGGTTATATGACTTCTCTAGTCCTCCCAATCCATTTGCAGTCGCTTGGCCAACCAGGTCAGAAAGAGGTTGGGTTCATGCTGTCTCGAAAACTCTCTGCACCACTGAGCTGACTTCCTCTGCTTTCTTCACTACTGAAGTCAAAGTAATGAGATGTAACTAGGAGCTTTCACTGGGAGCCAGGTAATGTGGTAAGGCGTAGGATGGTAGGGAGCCAACTTCAGCCATTGGGGAGGCAGCCAAGAACAGGCTAAGATTAGAATTTTCAGTCTTTCTCCTTCCAGTGAAACAGCTGAGGACTCCCATGAGACTGAGCAGGTTCAGTACATGAGATCTCAAGGAACCCTAGAGATCTCATAGGGGCCCATAGATGGAAGTGATTCAGTAAGTGTACACTCTACCATAGACCTTTTGCACTGGTCCACTGGCCACCCCCACAACAGACCCCTAAATAGCAACTACTGTCACCAACATTTTTAAACTGTGGAAAAGAAAGTGTATCAAGGTCATCCAGCTGCCAGCCGTAGTAAAGACTTCAACCTAGAGCTATCTTATTTAAGACCTGGTTTTACAAATATGACAATAAATAAAATAATGCATAAGTAACACTCAGAATCATTCCTGAGTCCCTGTATGTGTTCAAAAAATGATTTTTTTCTATTGTTTACTTGCTGATTTTAAACTGATAGGTCCATCTTGGCTGGAATTATCTTACTAAAAATTGACTGAAGCTGTTTATGCACTGATATGGCCTGGGCAGAGGACAATAAGGTGACCCTGACACTTGACTATGAATATAATCTTCTAGCAGTTGGTCCTTTGGAAGGCAGGACTGCTGGAGATCATGAGGGGACACAGCAGGACTAATGACCACTGATGAACTTACACCCTTGTGCTGAAAGCTTTGTGCTAATTATACGTGGAGGGCATGACTTTAAAGTTTCTGAAAAATATATTGCAATTAGTTAATGTTTCTAAACTCATGTATTGTGTTTGAGTAAATTTGACACACAAAGAGAAAAATGTACCATACCTCTCATCAAGGGTATGGAGTGAGGTGATCTCCATGCTGTCTGTTCATACTATCTGCAGTACCCCAAAAGTAAATTTCTTCAGAATTTACTCCACACATATTGGAGCAAATTACTTACTTCGCCAACAACATATTAGCTTACTAGGCAATAAAAGTAATTAGTATAACACTCCAGGTAACCTACTCTTAAAATTGGTAATTGTTGGGGACCATAACCCTTCCTGAATTCATGACAGTCCTCCCCTCTTTCTTTTGTGCACACACTAGCTATTCCTTTGCATGTCCTTGATATCATAAGGCCTTTGTTCTATTCTTAAGTCAATTGTACCATTTCACAGATGTGAGGCACAGTAGGGCTGGAGGATAAATGAATAACATCCCTGTAGCAAGAATGCATTTCCTTGAAGAAACCTTTAGTATTAACTGATGTCATTTAAAATGTTATTTTTCTCTAACACTTTAAAGGATGTTTGCTTCTCAGACTTTCAGAAAGCTCAGGCAGTGTTCTATAAAATATATTAACAAATCAAAATAGCAATTTTCCAAGCAATTTATTCCTCCTCTAGAAAATGACCTTATTTGGGGGTACTTTTCCTCTCCTCTGACTTATCAACGGTCCCTAGGTGCTATGTAATATTACTCTCCCAGTAATACATAAACTTGATGAGAAAGCTATGACCCACCTGGTGCATTTACCCTCTCTGCCCCACTGGTGGGGACAGAATACATGTTTCTAGATGATTTTAAAGAAAAGACACTTCAAATCCCACAGGTGCTTATGACCAGACATTGGTAACACAGCTGGGATACACAGTTTCAAACTGGACAGAAGATTCTGAGGTATTCAAGACAGATTAGGAATATGAAATATGAACCTTTGTCTTTCAGCAGTCCACCATGTTAACCAATCAGCCCAGACTTTGTTCCAAACCATTGTCTTTTGAAACTATGTGAACAAAAATTCTTTTGACAGAATACCTCCATATTAAATTCTGGTGCAGCTGTAAAGCTGCAAAATAATGTAAGATTAGCAATTATTGACAAAATTAAATATAAAAATGCAAAACCATTTCCTGACACCATCTCTGGCCCTTCCTGGTAAAATCTTTTTGGCCCACACAGTGGATTCGCCTCACCATGCTCAGTTGATTCTGCCATCGCCAAAGGATGCTCTATCTATGAATTCCTCAAAAAAGCATATTTTATCCCACTCGGTTAAGTACTTGGTATATTAGGAAGCTGAGGAATAATGATAGTGCCCTATTAGTTATCATTTATGGAAATCTAAAATGAACGGAAGACTAACAGACGTTCGATTTGACTAGTTTAAAATAAAGCATAAGCATTTAATCAGTCATTTAAAACTGTCCAACTGTCGGCTACATTCAGAAGTCTTTGCTTTAAACTAACCATAAAATAGTTTTGTAGATGTATGCCTTATTGATTGATTTCTCCTAGCTGGGTTTAGTTTCCTATTCCATCTCATTTGAAAGCTTTATGTTAACTGGAATACAATGTCCATCTAATTACTGTTATTTACACTGGCATTCCATTTCCTTCTCCTCCCTCACTGCTCTTTCTGTTTTTTGTTACTCTTCATGTCCTCCCATTTTGATATATAGATATAGATATAGATATAGATATAGATATAGATATAGATATAGACACATCTTGTCTAAGTTGTTAAAAAGTAAAATAGGAATTGATTTTCTTAGATGTAGATTTTAATATATCTCTTTATATTTGAACTATACACAGGGGATTCATATTAAGGTATGCTTTTTTGATACATTTGAGTGATAACTTGTGTATTCTATACTAGCACAGCTTTGATTCCCATTGTAGTAGGATGAATGACTTCATGTCATTCCCAATTAGGCCCTCCCATCATCGGTCCTGATTAGCACAAAGTGGGATTAGGTGAAAATGATGATTCATGTGCTCAGAGGCTAAGGCAGAAATCAGATTCTGGCCAGCCCTTTCATTAATGCCCTAGCACCTGCTCCTATGGCAGATCTGTCTGGTGATGGATGTGCTTTTAATATGGCATCCAAGAACCCTCGAGGCTATGGAGATTTAGGTGGCTTGTTAAAGAGCTGTCCTCTCTGCCCTGTCCTTCAGGCAAGAATTACTCCCTACATGTCTACATGGCAAGCTCCCTCATCTCTTCATAGTTGCTTCTACAATGTATAGCCCCTGCTCTTTATTGCTTTTCAGTCTCTCTTCTAAGCCCTTTCACTGCTTCTCCAAGGATTCTCAGACTTTTGACTGGGTAACTTGAATTCTGCAGCAGCAACGGCAGCAGCAGCATGACCACCACCACCACCATCACCACGACCACCACTATGACCACCACCAGCAGCTTGCCCCAAAGCTTTCTGAGTCAGATCAGCATCTGTGCTCTACTCCTATCCATTGTCTGTCTGGATTAGAACTATAGGCTTTCCCAGTTGGGAGGCTGGACACACAGGTATAGAAAGCTCAGTATTCAGTATTCACCTCACCACTTCAGCAGCACAACCTAATACAAGCTTCTCAGTACCTTTGAACAAATTGCCATCACTCAATACATAGAAATGATGGAAATACCTGTTCTACAGGCCTCACATGACAGTTAAACATCATTCAGGGATGCATTTGGGATAGCGTTTGTACCAAAGTGTGCATTATCTCTATCTTAAATACTTAAAACTTTTATTATTGTATGTTACTCAAAACTCTATTTTATTCCCTCTGTTCAAGAAATAATTTCGAAAAGCCATTACTTGCAGGTTTTCATTTTCTAATAATACTTTTTATTAGACATTAATATAGTGTGTCTTGTCGGCTTCTCAGTGATTTTTTTTTCATAGCAACAGTGTTCACACACATATGTTGTCTGTTGCTTCTCCTAGGTCTTCAGACACTACTCAGCTTCCCAAAATTAGAGATGGTGATGCAGTGCAAAGAATGGACACATTAACTCGTTGACCCAATAGGAAGAAAGTTTTGGAGGGGCATTTGGATGCAGTGAACTTGACTTTATATTTTTTCCTTCCACTACTGTAAAAAATCATATCCCATTTTTGAATAGAGACATTTGATAACAACTTACGTTCGGTTAAGAAGGCTAATAACAACATACAGTCTTTTATAATGGCTCACAATGAAGTTAAAGGCATATCAAGAAAGAAAGCAGTATAGGCGTGATTCTGCTAAGAGTGGCTTAAAAGTCCTTATTGTACTCCTGCCATTCTAGGGGGAGGCTGCTGCTAAGCATATTGGTGAAATGAGAACTGTTTAGACTACAGAAGGCAAGCTACCACTATGTGGATATCTTTTAGTCCCCAAGGTCACTTACAAAGGCTATCTGCATGGTAAAACACGGAAGACACCAACAACCACTACGCCTTGCCATTTTTGACACTCTGAGAGGAGAGTCTGACATAGTTCACAGACAGATGTTGCCCTTCTGCCTCAGGATCAGTGCAAGCTTTCAGGTAACAGGTGATGTACAGTGATACATTGTCAACCTCATTGCATTTCTTGCAATGTTTGCAATAATGATAACTGAAAGTGTTAAGATAATACCTTGTTTAGGATTTTTGCTGTGACTATGATATATCTCTTTCAAACACTTCTGTGTTGAAGGTTTGGTCTCTAGCCTGTAGCACTGTGGAAGTGGCAGAGTCTTTCAGACGTAGGACTTAATTGGGAAAAAGTAAAGCAACGTCTCTTTAAAACAGACATTGTAACCCCAGTTTCTTCCTCTCTCATTTACCATCTTTCAAGAGGGTAAACAGTGTTGAGCACTACATCCTGCCTGTTATGATATTCTTCCCTGCCACAGGTCCCAAAGCAAAAGGCCAACTGATCATGTAGAGATTTCCCAAACTGGCCTGCTGGCATACTTTTTACAAAAATCTATCTATTTTACTTGATTTCTTATATCTTTTTCTCCCTTCCCTATCTCAGTCCTCTCCAACATCCCAACACCAGGTAAGAGAGAAAGAAGGTTAGTGGGGAGAGGGGGCTTGCTTAACTTTCCTTCTCTACTTCCTGCTGCTTAGGGTTGTCAGGTTCCTTGGGGCAAGTCCAATTTTTTGTTTCAGCATATTTCCAACTTCTTCTCATCAAACTGCATCAGTAGCAAGCAGGAACAGGAGGGGGAGCACCAGCATTCTTCTTTCTCAGGGATGGGGCCTCTTTCTCTGGGCTCTGGTATTTATTCCCTGCCCAGAGTCCTCAGAATTAAACTACCTGTAGCTGGCAAAGAGGCCCTCTCAGAGCCCGCACAAGGCAAACAGTTTATTGCTGTGGACAATCTGAATCAGCTCCATATCTCAAACCTGGTGTTAAACCAAGAGCATGCTTACATAACATAACTGAGCTTTTAAAGGGATCAAAATTTCTACTACAGTGGCCCATTGGGAGTGGGGATTGATAAAAGGACATAAGACTTCCAAGGGACGTGCATTATATTTACAGTGTGGGCTGATTGATCACTGTCTTGCTTCTGATTCTACAAAATGGTCCAAAGAAGTCCCTATTACCTAAAAACAAACAAACAAACAAACAAACAAACAACAACAAAAAGACTTTGGTTTCCATAAGGTGATTACTCCCCTCCCCTTTAAAGGTACACAGTCTCACCATCCTAAGTCACTTTTCTTATTTGGGGATGGTCTGTTCTGTGGCCTTTAGTTGGTCCTGGAATTTCAGATAGCAGCAGGCTTAAGATAGTGCTGCAAGCCTATTTTATGGAATCTGGAATAGAACATTCTAAAAGTTGACGTTAAGAAACCTCAGTTACTTCTATCCTTGTGCTCTCCTTCATGTGTAAAAGAGATAAAATAGGCTGTGTAGCCCAGATTTTTAGTCCTACACTTCTTGAGTGATTAACATACCTATGTGCAGAGTTAAGCAGGTGACTGATCCAAAGTAAAGAAGATGACAGGAAATGAATTCAGAGAGGCTAGGCTTTTATCCTGCTTCTAGCTACCATGTGGCCTCGAGTGAGAAGCCAGTGCTTTTTCTAAGTAAGAACAGTTTGTAAGTACCTATTATCCCCATTTTACAAATGGACAAATATATTCAGGAACATAAAATAACCCACCATAGTTTCAGCACCAGAGAGCAATGGTGCAGACACTCAAATTCTTTTCTGTATTGCTACAAAAAGCCAATTCTATGACATAACAATCAGTCCTTTCCTTGACCTGTCAAAGGGTTTTGAATCACTTGGGCCATTGAAGAAGTGAAAAGAATCAAAGTCTTTTAAAAGTTAGACTGTAACTTTCCTCCCTTGTAAGCTAGGATGATTTATTTTAGATGTTTGCATCTTATTTTTTAAGTGATAATGCTGAAATAAGTGTTTCTAAAAGGACTGCACTTTCTTGGGCACATAGAAATGTCCCTGGCATGAATTATTGTATGTGAAATTGTAGTGGTTTGAGGAAGAAAAGAAGTAAAAAGAAAGCTTGCTAGTGTAATATAACTGCTGCCATCTATCTGTAAGTGAAACTGCCTAAGTTATTTTGAGCTTCCATTGGATGCTGGTTCTGCAGCACTGTAGAAATGGTGGCACCTGTCACACAGCCATCCTAGAACTGGTCAGAGTGGCTGAGGGAGATTGAAGGACATTTCCTTTTCATCTCACATACTAACCAATACCTCTGTTTGTGCTCTACTCTTTCCCCTCAAATGCTCCAAATTACATGTCTCAAGGTGAGAAGTATGAAAGAGTGAGTGAGTGAGTGAGTGTGCGTGTGTGTGTGTGTGTGTGTGTGTGTGTGTGTGTGTGTGTGTGTGTGTGTATAAGAATGTTAGTTCAGAGCATGGCTGCTCTGTCAAGAGACCACATTCAAAGACATTCTACGTTTTTGTGATCTGGTTGGAATACAAACATGCCTTTAATTAAGGAGACAGAGGCAAACAGATCTGAGTTCAAGGTCAATGTGGTATAGAGTAAGTATCAGGTAAAGAATACAGGCATGGTGGTATATATCTTTAATCCCAAACAAATGTAAAGCTAGTTTGTAGAAGGAAGCACCCATGTTTGAAAGTGATGTCTAATTGAGTAGCAGAAAAGGTGACAAATAGGAGTGTTGACAATATAGAGCATACCTAACGCTCACAAGAAGAATGTGAAAAAGTAAGCTACCGAAGAGGCAGTTTTGCAGAGAGAGGAGCAGTTTTACCAGGACATTAATAGAGAGATTGGATGCGGGGAGAAATCAGGTGAAGACGGAACAAGTCAGAAAATGAGAAGAACCAGAAGATTAGAGCATATTGCTGAGTTAGTTTGAGGCCAAGATTAGAGCATATTGCTGAGTTAGTTTGAGGCCAAGCAGAGCATTTCTGGCCCAAGAGAGAAGCCACATTAAGTAAGTCAGCTGGGAGAAGAGTTTGAGCCAGAACAGCTGAGTTGAACCAGCCAGCCCAGAGTTCAGAAAGAACAAGTAAGGGTGAGCTTATTAAGCAGTAACTCTCAGAGGCTGAAAATATTCTAAGCCTAGGTTAGGTTGTACAGAGGTTTGAAGCTCCCAGGACTAGCCCTCTGAGACAACAATTGAAAGAAGAGAATAAAAGTTTCATGTGTGTTTGTGTGTGTGTGCGTGTGTGTATGTGTGTGTGTGTTCAGACAACCAGTACATGAATTTTGTAAATTCAGACTTGAGTCCAAAGGGATAATTCTTACTTTATAAACAACCCCTCCTCACACCATCTGCAGAAGAACCAGTGGTGATTTCATCATTGCCAATAAAACAAGCCCAGAAGCTTCCCAAGATGATAAATCTTCTTGAAAACTATCTTTGACCACTAGCATATGGAGTTGCGAATGCTATCCAAACAAATGGATGGATCAAGGTAGGATCCGGGTCTCACTGACAGGTTTCTTCCCTCCTTGCTGCGGATAGAAGAAAGAACTGATTTTTTTATTATTATTATTCACTCATTTTGTAGACTCAGAAGTTTGAGAAAAATGCTCCATCCTTCTGACTTTCATTGGACTCTAACT
Organism: Acomys minous; assembly: GCF_964271855.1. Lineage (NCBI taxonomy): Eukaryota > Metazoa > Chordata > Mammalia > Rodentia > Muridae > Acomys > Acomys minous. The sequence continues at coordinate 32,516,922 of NC_140498.1, read as the reverse complement.
ATGTTCAGAGGAAATGAATATATTCAGAAAGATGCAGGTTTTGAGTTTTGTATATGGGAAATTTCAGTAGGCTAGCATTGTCTCTTATGAAGCTGAAAGGAGAAGGCCAGCAGAGGAGTTGGCAAATCATTTATTTCTCACCATATTATATTCCCATGTTCTCTCCTCTACACCTTAACGTTAAACTAGTCTTTCTTCTCTGCCTAGCCTGGTTATAGAATTGTAAGACCAGAAGATGTAGTCTTCAAGGTAGAGTGCCATCATGTGTCTTCCTGCTGTGTAACCTCCAGCTGATGGGGCTGGGAAACTCACAAGCATGGATGGCCATTTAATTGGAACCTCTGTGGCTAGAGTCATAAGGAAAAAAAAAAGATTTCTCTCTGGTTGAAATTAACAATGTCATCATATTGTTCTCTTTCCTCCATATCTAATGCTCTCACTTTTGCCTCTCCTATCAATAGGGAGGAAGACCATATCCATATCCATGATACAATATTTGACAAGAGGATCAGGTGATATGAGGAGAGTACCTTTCTACCTTAATACTAATGCTATAGAAAATAGTCTATGTAGAAGTCTGAAACGTGTCTGAATGACTGCAACCAGCCTTGCCATACACTACGCAATGAATCACAATTACCTGAGATCCTAGCACACTCCAGTGAACAATGCACACATTGCGTAGTGAGTAATTTTGAATCACACAAAATCCGCAAAAGGAAACCCAGGGATTCAATATGAAAGAAAACAGTTTACTTAGGGATAACATCAAAGATATACTTTTAAAATCCTCCAAAATAAACTGCTGTTAAGGATATAATCCATGGTACCTGACAGAGTAGGAGTTGGAACAATGATAGAAGGGAAGAGATGATAGAAAATAACAGTATAAGACACTGGAAAGAGAATATTTTATTATATGATGGTCTTTAGGATTTGGATCAGTATAGACTGGGATCAAGGTGGACCAAGTGTGGTCCAGTAACTGTCTGTGAAACTATGTGTCTCAAATAATGGAGTGTAATTTGTAGGGCAAGCAGGGCACACTAATGGATAGCCCAATTTATTCCTTTACAGGTGACCACAGAGTTTAAAATGTAAAACAATTAGAAAAATGAAATAAGCTAACACACACACACACACACACACACACACACACTGGGAGAAAAAGAGAGAGAGAGAGAGAGAGAGAGAGAGAGAGAGGGAGGGAGGGAGGGAGGGAGGGAGGGAGACACCTAAGTGCAAAATTATACCAGATATCATACAAGTGTCATTTATGTTGAAAGTGAAGGAGATATGTGCATGGGGAAAAGCCACATGATGCGGAGTGGAAGTTCTGGAAGTTCTGACAGCCAGTCAGTGAAGGAAAGCAAGTGCAAAGATCTGTGGATAAGAAGAAGCTCATGGTCACATGAGCTTCTTCTTATCCACAGATCTTTGCACTTGCTTTCCTTCAGACCTGATGGCACTCAGAGGAAGGACAGCAGGTTATCAAGAAGAGACTTGATACCCTATGAACATATAGAGGGGGAGGTAATCCCCCTCAGGAACAGTCATAGCGGAGGGGAGTAAGGGGAAAATGGGAGGGAGGGAAGAACGGGAGGATACAAGGGAAGGGATAACCATAGAGATGTAACAAGAATAAATTAATAAAAAAAAATTAATATGCAAAAAAAAAAAAAAAAAAAAAGAAGAAGCTCATGAGCAAAGACATTTAAGTAGAAATGAGTAAGGTGTGAAGAGGATGAGGTAAACAGACAAAGAGAAGCACATCACAGACAGAGGTGAGCCTTTAAACAATCTGGACAGGCTAGTTGATCTCACTGTTGAGTCCAGTAGGGTTTCTGAAGCCATGTGATAGTATCAGTCTTATTACTACCAACATTTTAAAAGAGAAATTCTGAAGGGGTAGGCACTACGCATTTTATAGACAATAATCCGTGTGATGTTCACAGTACCTTTGTGTGTTAAAAATATACTTTAAAAAATTTTAAGATAAAAGTTTAAGCAGTTCCTCGGGTCCATAAGCAGAATGTAAATAAGAACCGTCTGACCCCAGACCTTCAGTTAACTCTCAGAAACATAATCAAGTCTCTTCCGTGTTAGTGTAATTAGTGAGTGAATCTTAGCTGATGGTAATCTTAGGTTACATAGCAGAGACTTGTTAATGGATTTCCCAGAACAGTCATGAATTTAGATTAAGGCACCATGCTAGCTCCTCTCATAAGAACTCATCAAATGTCATATGCCCTTGTAAATAGATTCTCAAACTCACCCTCTCCCTAGCTCTGTCTCTTTCACGTCCTCCTCCTCCCTCTTCCCCTCCCCACAAATACAGATACAACTTTGATGAAAATTAGATTGAAAGTTTCAAGGAGGCCTCTATTTAAGATTGCATACAGAAAAGTATCCAGAATTCTTGTCTCTATCCACCTGTCTCCTATACCGTGTTCTGGTAAGTTGTCACATAGAACTCAAAGCTCACCACAGCTGGTCTCAGTCTTGCCCATGAGATAGGAAGTTTTTGTGTATTTAAATAATCATTTTAAATGGAAAGCAAAAATCATACTTCAAGACTCATAAACACTGAAGGACTTCCAACTACTGTGCCCATAAATAACACTTTATTGTAATGTAATGCCTACATGCTTAAATATTGCCTGCGGGGGCTTCTACCAGGCACCAGTAGAGCTGAATAGCTGCTACAAGGACTGTCTCATGAACAAAGCCTAAAATATTTGCCTCCTGGCTTTTGCAGATAAAATTTCTGATCCTGTCCTAAATTGAGATGCTTCTATTCTGCCACTATGGCCTCTCGTTGTACTATGCTATACTGAATACACACAATGGATGGAGTGAAGCAGGAAGGTCAGCAAGAGGACAAGAGCATCACATAAAGGAAAGTACATTTCTCTGTCACTTTCGAGATTTGTAATCAATGGCACATAGAAAGCTGTTTATTTCCTCCTAGGCAATAGACATGAAATGCAAATGCAGAATGACAGGGGGGGGAAATGTGTTTCTTCAAATATTTCAGGAGCATTTTTGTGAAAACGGATTTTCCAAGTGGGTCAGTAACGAGAAGAACTGGTGGACAATCAGGTGTTAAAGTGTCACAGAGCACAATGGATTGGGACATTGGTACATATATTGTAATGTCCCTAATCTATTTCTCTAGGAGGATACTTAACAACAAAAACAAAATAAGAACTGTATGTTTGGCTGTCCAGATGTCAAGCAGCTGGCTGTACTACCTGACAGGTTGCAGCTGTCAGTAGCTCACTTGATGGCAAAATCAAAAGATCCTCACTCTAACATCCTTTAACTGTCATTTCTGTCCCTCTTGTAATAAACTCAAACCAAAACTGTACTCAACTAACTCTTTTATCAAGTGGCTTATTGAAGGAGAGATAAACCTGTTTTTTTGTTATTATCCCAAGAATGGGATCGGACCGGTCTTGTGAGAACAGGTGAGGTTAATCCACTGAAAGACCAACTACCTCCTGCGGGAGCTTGATTGTTGCCAGCCGAAAAGATCCCGTGAACAGACTCTGGGAGAAGATATATAAATAAGCTCAAAACTGGAGGCGGGGCTTTTGGAGATGTGGGATAGTTTTGGCTGTTCATCACTGCACTTTGAGATGCTCCTAGAGAGAACCGCTGGAGGGAAGGCTTCAGGGATCTGGACTCCTGCTGAGGTTCTGGGTTCTGGTTACTTCAGGTTCCAGCAGAAGAAATTCTGCTGATTACGCCAGGAGAATCATTCCTCAGAACTGATATCCTTATGATTTGGCTATTCTTTAATTCTCTTTTCCTATTGTTTTGGTTAGTTGGGTTGTTAGGGATGTACACTCAGTTAATAAGTTTGTAATAAAATATATTGGTTAAGAAAATTGTGCCAACAGCTTATGCCTTGGTGTTTGGGGATAACTTCTATAAGGTTTAAATCCACAAGTTAAGCCAATTGGACACATTGACCACGTTTGTGTCCACTCTGTTCCAGAGTCACAAAAATTAAGGAGGAACTGGACAATATAGTCATCTCACTATTTCACAGGCACAACCAACAAGGTTTCTTACCCATCTACTAATTACCAATTTGCTAATAATATGGTATGGCATGCTTCAACTCATGTCAACTCTAACAGTGTCCTGCTTAAATAAAAGTACTGATTCCCAAGTTTTAAAGATCTTATTCTGAAAAGTTGTCCTCCCTTCCTTGTCTTTTCTCTCTTTTTTATTTCCATCCTTTGAGCTAATGTGTCACACTGTCAAGGTTGTGTCAACCATGAAGGTGACATATCAAAGTGCCAATCAGTTTACTAAGGTAAAAAAATAAATGTGTTTCTCCATAAACTGCAGTTTACTTAACCTCATTTTGAAAATAAAGTGCTAGAAGCTTAGTGAAAGAAAATTTGGGCATTATCAGTTGTCCACACTTGAGCACCACTATCTGAAAAAAAAAACACATCAAAAGCTTTTAAGGAGTTTCTGTGCACTGCTTTGTCTTTAGGGTCAGTCTGTTAGGTAATTAGCCTCTGAGAGTTTTGGGCTGCAGTCTCCTTTTCTCTCCATGCTATGGAATGCTAAGGGTTATGACCCATGGTCAACCTCACTTTCTGGTCCTAAGTGAAGAGTCTCTGATGTCATTTCATGCCCCAGCTCTTCTAAAGGCATAAGAACCTAAATGTTCTTCTACATTGGGTTGCCTTTTCTTTTTGTGATTCCCATTGTGTGGAGTCAAAAGAGCAACCAGCATAGCAGTTAATGGGCAGAAGGAAAGGAGATTTGAAAAGAAAGGGACAGTGGAGTCTTGCATTGACTTGAAAGGGGTCAGAACTAAAATGATAGTCATGGTCAAACAAATTCTGGCCATAGGACATCTTCATCTGGTCTATTTCTCCCTGAGCCCAGATAGATTGGGTTACATAAACTGAGTAAATAATTTCTCCAAAATAAATAAGACTATTTGTCAAATGTACAGAAATTCTGTAGCTAATAAGTGAATTTCACTTAAAGATTATAGTTGATTCAAAAATTTCTTGTGTTAGTGAATTTTTGAAAAATAAAAAGTAATTAAGAGGGCAACATTAGAACTCAAAGAAATTTACTTTCATATTTAGAAGAAATACTCAAAATCTAAATCTAAGTGACCAGAGGTGACCAGAAAGAGAGTTTAGCAGGTGAAGCAACCTGACACTCAAACCTGTTGACATGAGTTCAGTCTTCAGAACCCATGTCAAGGAGAAAGGAGGGAACAAACGCCATATGTGTACTGCCTGCCTCTACATATGCACCACGGCACTTGAATGCTCCCCAGCACACATTGTTCAAATCACACACAATAATAAAAAAAATTGAAAATATACAAAAGATCAGAATAAAAAAAAACATGCACATATTATCTTAGGGTGACACAAAAAGCTTTGGAATTATCTTCTAAACTAGTTCTAACAGTAGATTATTAACTCAGATGGCTTTAGAAAAGAGACAATTATTGTTAGCCTCCATAAATATACAACAAACAAATCATGGCAAATAAATCTAATATCCTTTCACCAAAAAAAAAAAAAAAAAAAAAGAGCCACTAGAGTGGAGCACTGCATAGCTGTTTTATCCATATTTCAGTACAACAGATGACAAAGATACCCATGATATTCTGGTCACTGAAGGGAAAATGTGGACTAGATAATACTGTGGTGCCTCATCAGGATACTTTTGGCAAAGGGCATGAGACTGCTGCCAACTGGCCAAGGCACAAGAGCTGCTATTATGACTCATATAACAGTCTAGGCCTGGCTGTGACTCTAGAGTAGACTGAAAACAAGCAGCAGACTTAATTTTTCTTTATGCCATGGCTTCAGTCTTGCCTCCAGTGTTAGCATGTTATCCAGGGCCTCTACACATGGAAGCTCCTTTCCCTGCCATTCTCTTACAGCAATTTTTGTCTCAGCCTGGTAGTCTTTCTAACAAGGCTACCAAAGTCTTGACTTTAATCTCACTAAGCTATTTAAGAGTATGTGTCCAATCATGTAGCCAGCGAAAATCCATAGTATCACTGACCACATTTGGCTATATGATTTGAAACCAATGTAGAATGTATGTTCAAAATCATACCATGTAAGCATTGCAGTACACGTACTGTCTTTATGGAAATACGTATTGCCAGGTAGAGAACAAAATGGATGTTGGGCATCAATGGGATGTTTACTCTACACAATTAAGTGTGGAAAAGATTTGCTCATGGTTTATTTTGTCAATTAGGAGAACATTTTGATATATACTTTGATATATAGCCTTTGGTTTAGTGTTTTACCGATTTCATTGAGTTGATACTTATGATATTTTCAGTTGATACAAGAGAGTACCTAATTTCTGAGTGATTTTAATTTGATGTTGAATGCCTTAACAATGACACAAACATGACCTTTGCATATTAGATAAGTTGATCGACATTTAGATGATACAACTTTTTTCATACTTAAGGTTTGAATTACTGCTCAAACATCAGTTATATAAATATAGTATCAAGGAAACTTGAGAGAACAGTGGTGACTTTGGAAGAAATGAAACATTTAGACGTTTCAGTTAGGTACAAGATTAACTCATTAGTTACTGCTAAAGGAAATTTGGGGCAGTAGGATTTAAAACTGCAGTATTATACTAGACTTAGAAAGTAAAATACATGTTTTCTCTCATTTGTGGAGCCTAGATTTAAAATTAAAGTGGTGTGTGTGTGTGTGTGTGTGTGTGTGTGTGTGTGTGTGTGTGTGTGTGTTTGAGAGAAAATGACAGAAGGCACAGCACTGGGTTATTACAGGGTAGAATCAATAAGTATGTTTTATAGGAAGAAAACTAAATGGATTTGAAAGTAATCTGAACATCAAGAAACTGGACAATGAGGCACATTGGAATCTCAAGATATCTTAAGAGAAAGAGATGAAGAAATTAACATACTCCATATGGAGCCATATATTGAAATTCTATAGTATGTATTTTTAAAGTTCCCAAATGCCTGTGCATACAGGAACAATGCTCATATAATACGGCTTTCTTTTTCTTTAGATAGCCATCCTGTCTTCAGATGATCCTCTCTTAAGGATGCCTCTTAGAGAGTTTCAGCTGGGCGAGAGAAAGAGTGGCAAGCTTTCAGTTTGCATTAGGGCTTTGACAGTGTCTTCTACAATAGAAGAGGAAAAACATAGTGTATAGCACATTCCTAGAAATCTTATTTACTGTCTTCCTTCAGCCATGCCAAAGGAGTACTACTCATAGGACATGAAGTTTGACTAAGTCATGCACAAGTCAGAAACACACAGAAACCTGAACATCACTTCTAAAGACTGGCTTCTCACTAGTAAAATACAACACATGCTCCTAGTGTTCAGCACACAAGGGTAGAGTAAACATGACTTGGACAATTAAGATCCAAGGTATCAGGCCCATTACATAAATACAGCAGGTCCAGTTTCTGCTTCATCCTTCTGCCTTTTTCTCCTCTAACAGGCATAGTTTTAAAGAAACCCTTTGAAATAAGTGTGGTGTGCCTGGCACTTGGAGATTATTTTTGTGTACTTGTCTATCTTTAGAATTATATGTGGCCTGAAGGAATCCTTTATGGAACTGGCTCTCTCTCTCTCTCTCCCTCCCTCCCTCCCTCCCCTTCTCTCTGTCTGTCTGTCTGTCTGTCATATATATTTCAGGGACTAGGCTTCATATGGTGTTTATATTAAAAATTATGCTGATCATTTATTCAAACCCCTCTCTTTTGGACAGTGGGGGTGTTATGTTGCAAAGATGGCTTATACTTATAATCACATACTTGCTGGTCTTGCAGAGGACCCAAGCTCCTTTCCCAATACCCATGGGAGTGGCTTGTAGCCATCTGTTGCTCAAGTTTCAAGAGGTCTGATGTCCTCTTCTGGACTCAGGGAGCACCAGGCACACGAGAGGTGAATATACATATGTATAGCCCAACCCCTCATACATGTAAAATAAAAATAATTATGAAAGCACAATAAAATAAATCTAAATAGTAGGCCCTTTGCCCAAATCAAGCCTCTCTGTATCCAGGTCTCTTAGAATGTATGAGTTTCAGTTGACACACTTCTTTATTTGGATGGACTATGTAGATCTACTTTCTTGGTTCCATTGTGTCCAATACTGTAATAGAATGTTGTTAATTCATGGTCTGATTTGATGTGATATTTAGCAAAGAGAGACTGCCAGGGCTGTGCCCTTTGGGTAAACTCATAAAGAGCCCCATGCATTCCTTGGCACACAGTGGTTGATTAATAATTAACATCAAAGCTGAGCTCTTGAGGAAGGGCCAGGGAGGAGTCTCTTTCCTGGCAGTTTTTATCATTCTTTCACTTACGTCTGTGGGAACCCCTGGGGCTGCAAGGCAGTGCTTAGATTCCTTAAAAAGTGTTTTTACAAAGGAATTCATCTATAATCAGAGCAGCAATGATGAGTCAACCTGGGAAACATGGTAATTTCTCCTAAGGGTTAAATTGTTTCAAATCAGAAGTCAAAATTATATTTATACTAATGACAACCTTAAAAATGTAACACAGCATTCAACTTTTGCATAAAAATTGCACATTTTAAATACCAAAAGCTTGATGTGAATTTTACACTCTGTTTATGTTAAACCAAAAAAGTGAACTTAAAAGTAATCATGTAAATTGAATGATAATAAGAGTTCTTTTATATTTTTAGCCTACTTCAAATGAATAATTTAAAAGGCATCAAGCAAAATATTTTATTAACATAAAGTTAATGGTATATTTTTATAGTACCTGATTTTCAGAAATTTGCACTGAGACATTATCATAATCAGCTCATGTCAGTTGTGTGCCATTTTACATACACTATTTTTGAATAAAGTTAATGCACTCATTGGCACAGCAGCTCAGTTTAAATCATATTCCTCAACTATCACTGCTGGCCTTATTAAAATACTTTTAATTTGCCAACTTGTACGTAAATCTGGAGTGAAGATGGCTTTACTCTTTGAAATATAATTTCTATCAGTAGTGTTTCTGATGATATAACAAGGTCACATAAAAATTGAATCATTTTTGTTAAAATAAGAGGGAAATCAGAAGATTCAGTAGGTTACCCACCATGAAATGAAGTGGGAATTATTCTCACACAGAAATTACTTCGTCATACAAATAAAACTTTATGGCGGTTACTACCCTGTAAATTAGATATTTATTCCTTTCCCATTAATGTGCCTTTTCTCAATATGTTGAGCTGTGTTATAATATAAATCTGTAAATTACATGTGCTAAGGGAAATTGGCTCATTTTCACATTTGAATTTTCATATATAATAATTCTGTAACAGATTATATTTTATATAAAATCACACAATTATTGAGCAATTTTCCTCTCATATGACAAGATAATAGAATAAATAGCCTTTGATACTACAAAATGTTCTACCCTTCTGATTAACACAGGGATTGAATATTATAGTTTTTTCTAATTTTATAGAGAGGGATAAAAGATACCAAATTTACAAAGTCGGTTAAGAATCTGATTTATGACTTAGCCCCTTCATTTAGTTCTAAAATATTCATAGTCAAACAGTCTGTTTCACATGTGTTTCTCCTTGTAGATACAATAATTTGGATGTTAGGCTGGACAACCTGAATCCAATTTGAACTTCGTCATTTTTTAAATAGTCTCTCCCTGAAAGGGGGCTGCTGTACTAGAGAATTTTATATATCTTACGGTTCAAAAATGGATATATATCCATATATATGATATGTGGATAAGTACAGTGTTTGTGTGTATATGTGTGTGTGTTTTCTCTTTCTGTTGTTCTACCTTGATTCCCACAGTAAGAATCATATTTCATACTTGGTTTTCCACAGCAAGTCTCAGAAGTATTTTGTACTGAAATCAAAGACCCAGAAGGGTCCTCCTCCTTCCTAGAAATAAAGACACAGATGAGGGGAAAGAGTGTGTATGTATTATTACTCCCAAGGATTTCTTTAAAATTCTATTGTTTGTCCCTAAGCAAGGGACATTTTTCCCTTTTCTGTTGATGTTTTAAACTTTCTGTTTTCTTAGCTCCTAGCTTTTTTTTTCCCCCTCCGGTGTATGTGTTTTAGTCTAATAGTGCTTTTGAGTGCCCAGGTACCGCTGTGATAAGTGCCACAGAAATACTTATGTAGAAAGATAGATTACTTTGAACTGGCTTTCATTCTCCTTTCTCCAAACAAAACTTTCAGAGTCAGAAAAAAAAATCAAACTTGCTACTGGTTTATAAAAATCAATGGTGCTTTTGTCTGCATAAGAAGTATGGGATTTTGTCAAAGGATTGATACAATTAATATTTGATTTCTAGTTGATGAAGGCTTCCCTTTAGGAGGAAAATAAATAAAACAAAGAAGAATGTCTCTAGCCTACCACTGATCAGGTTCCTTTTCTCTACCTTTAGTACAAGATTCATAAGGAACCGAAAAGGAGTAAGTTATTGTAGTGGCATAAATTTAAAACGCAGAAAACAGTTAACTAAATAGGGTAAACTGAGCTGCTGGAGGAAAGACTGAGGACTCAGAGCTTCACAAACAAACTTGGCATGTTTAATTACCCTTATCAAAGCATGCAGAACTTTGATAATATACTTTGGAAAATTGCTGTGACACTTGAGAGTAGTTGGAATTAAAAATTCCAATTGATGATGCATCAAAATAAAATCTAAAAAGAGGATGAGGATGAATATGGTGTCCCAGGAGCTTTTCTTTGGCCCCCTCATGGTGTTTATAATCACCCAGTAAACATTTGAAGCCCCATCATGTTCAAATGATTAATTTAAAAAAAGAAAGAAAGAAAGAAAGAAAGCAAAAGGAATCGGGTATGTGCAAGCCAGTGGCCTACTTCAAAGACTGCCAAGAAGGGAGCACTTTGTGATGGAAATTCTTTTCCTCCAGGGTTTCCACTGCCACTCGGTATTCTACATGCTCTCCCACATTTTGCCTCACATAGTTCAGATATCTTCACTACAGAATCCAGACGATTCTTTAAAAATGAAAACCAAGAGAAGAAGGAAAGGACAACAAAGGAAGGTGACAGAGATCATTACAGAGTCAGTTTCATGGAAACCATGTCCACCTTGGGGAACACGTGATCGCGGGCTTAGGTGATGCGCGTGGAGGTAGCTCCTTGCATAATGTTTGTGCGCTCCAAAACCGAGGAGCATTGTAATTAATTTCAGGTTGTGGTTTTGTCATACCTGTCAACCTTTGACTATTTATGAAACTGTTTAAAAGCCGGTTTATCCTAGGAACATTTCTAGTCTTCTAAATTCAATTTGAACTTGACCTTGTATCCCCAAGCTTACCAGCCAAACTCTCAAAGTATTGCTGTTTTGTGACTACTGATGCGTTCAAGCCTTATAATCATTATTTATTACCCAAAAGCACTTCAGTGCTGGAATGTGAGCTTTGAATAGCTGGGGTTTTCTCTTTCTTACAAGCCCTGTCACATGAACTGCAGGCTGGGTCCTGTCCTTGCTGATTATTTTCATGGCTCTAAGTGTTTAGATGTTTTTCTTTCATCCTTTTTTTTGTTTGCCTGGAATTTCTAATTGCCTCCTCTGGGAGTTTTCTTTAGTCCCACCCAACCCGAGTCTAATAATCAGGACTCTGTGCCCCTTTGTCTGTGTGCACATCACTTCTATTCATCTCGGATCCCATATTTTAAAACCTTTTTCTTCCACACTTTAAGCCTACTGCTTTCTATGTCAGTTCTGGCTAGGATTATGTCAACTTGACAAAATCTAGAGTTATTTTGAGAAGGACTCTCAATCGGGGGGAGTGGGGTGGAGGGGCACTATATGATTTACCTATAGGCAACTCTATAGTTCCTTCCTTTCTTTTTATTTTATTTTCTTTTTGGGGGGGAGGGAGGGGATTTTGGTTTCTCGAGACAGGGTTCCTTGGTGTAGCCTTGGCTGTCCCGGGCTTGCTTTGCATAACAGACTTGCCAGATCTGCCTGCTTCTGCCTCCCTGAGTGCTAGGATTAGAGGTGTGCACACCACTTCAGGCTTATCGTTTATTTTCTTAATTATTGATTGGTGTGGGAGGGTCCATCCCTGTTTGGGTGCTGCTATCCCCGGACAGGTGGTCCTGGAGTGCTGTTAGAAAGAAGAATGAGCATGCCAGGGAGAACAGGTCACTATGCAGTCCTGTTCCATGGGCTCTGCATCAGTTCCTGCCTTCAGGTTCACACTCTGCAGAACTTTCTGCCCTGACTTCTCTTGAGCATGGCATGTAAGTTTAGTCTTGTAAACTAATATAACCCTCCCCCCCCCCCCCGAGCCGTTTACAGTCATGGTGTTTTATACATATAAACCTTATTACAATGTCTTTATGGCTCAAATATTTAAAAGAACTCTAGGCATAAAAAAACTAATTTTTAAATGAATGTTTGTCTGTATACCATTCACATTGCCTCACATGATTCTTTGTTCAGAGAGATTGGAAACCACAGGAACTGAAAGGGATTAACCCTATCATGTTAGTTGTGATACAAAGACAGCAAAATAAACAATTTTTATTTTGATGTCCAGCTCATAACAATCTTCCTTTTCTTGAGCAGACATTTTATGTAAAGCAGAGTGTTTGGCTGAATATGTTAAGTGTGAACCAAGACTTGGCCTATACTGGAACAGTGAGGATTTATTTCTCCGAGTGAAGCTGGGAGAGGTGAGTCCACAAGAAAAGAGAGGTTTACACACTTTGGTGCCTGGTCTTGTAGTTGTACTTTGCAATTGTGTCAGTACTACACCCAACCCTCTAGACTGAAGACTTGAAGACACTAATGGAACCATTCCGGAGACAGGGCTGCAGAGAAGAAAATGCTCACTGGATACAACATTCACAGTGGTTCCTACTGTTGGATCCAGATTTACTTAAGAATTCAGCTCCATTGTTCTCCTTAGGAATCATAAGGCATTCCATGTTCTTATCATTAACTCTGTTTCTTCTGTTTCTATATAGCTCAAGTTCCTTTTTTTTTTTTTTTTTTTTTTTTTATCACAGAATGCTTTTCTGTGGTTTCAAGATAAGAAGGTCAGGTTTTCTGTGTCTTAGGGAAGATGCTATCAGGAATGGTACTCTGTGTTTCCTTTTACTTCCTGTATCATTGTCTATTGTTCTCATAACAAATTACATTAAAATTAGTAGCTTAAACTACCATATGTACTTCTAACTTGAACGTCAAAATGTCAAAAGTCTAATAGGTCTTAAAGTCTTAATTTCACAGAATTAACAGGACATCATTTTATATTGGGGATTCTAGCTCCTTGAAGCTGTCTTTATTCCTTGACAGAGACCCCTTTCTTCTACCTTACAAGACAGTAGCATCTTTCTCATACTACTTACTCTAAGTTCACCCTCTGCCCCTCTCTTCCATATTATGAGGACCACATAATTATATTGAATACTCCCAGATAACCTGGGATAATATCTTCCTCCAAAAGACATTACTCCTAATACATTTACAGGGTTTTTTTTGTTATAAAAATACATCATATGTACAGTTTCTGGGGGTTATGATGAAACACTGTTAAGAACACTGAATGGTGCTTTTCTACATACTATACAGACTCTTAAACATAAATCATCATTTGTATGACTTGTTTGGCTATGTATCTCATTTCCTAGATTTCTCTCACTTCTTCTAAAAAAAAATGTACCCACAAAAAGCAGTTAGAGTACAGGTTCCAAAAACGTCTGAAACTTGCCAGCCCCATTCTGTATTTTTTTTTTACAATAAAGCCTGGTATGGTAAAGGTGTTCAATAAATATCTAGTGGAAATTGAACCTACATGGCTCCTCCATAAGTGCTAGCATCTTTTTGCCAAGATCTAAAGCAATATCACATAACAGTCTGTTTCTGATAGTAATGTCTAGCCATAGTGGAAGCGAATTATGTATATTCACATCCTCTGGGTATGTTAGACCTGGGCTAGAGTCTTTCTTCCGGTGGTCACTATTTTCTAGAATAAGAAAGAATACAAAAAGAACACCATGATTTGTCATATTAAAATCATCTACACATATATACACACACACACACATACTATGTTAGGCATTTTGCACATGTCTTACACACTATACTAAGCATTTTGCACCTGTCTCCATATAAGAAGATAGGCCACAGTGGTGTTATTTGAGGTTTTTCTCATCGAACCTGCAAGAATATGGGGCATTCCTTTAAATCTGTTCTTTGGTAGGAAAACCTGCTGCTTCCGTGTGGTGTTTTGTTGTAGCACCAAGTAGAATCCCAATACTAGCCCATTTTCAGTCTTCTTCATTTCCTTCAATGTGGTGTCTTTGTTTTATATACTGTTATGCTCTTCATCTTTGCAGCCCAAGTACGGACATTATCCACAGGGGATATTGAGAATATAACTATTCTTGAAAGGTCACTCTTGTTTCAGGACCACGGACAGTAGTACCTGTGGTTCCAGGAAATACAGGTGCCATGTAAATTTTCTTGAAACTATTTTATCTTCCCTTTCTAAATTTACACCTTTTCTTCATACATATTTTGCCGTCTTGAGCCAACCTCCTTATCTTTACCTATTTGTTAGTTATTGATCATTTATTTAAGAATATTCCTTATTACCACTGACTGCTATTATTTTCATTTCTCTTCTCAGTCTCATTTCCTGGTTTCTTCTTTTTGCACTGGTTCATTGTATTATCCCCAGAGAAAGTAAATGCAGAGGATATTTACACACTTCAGTCATAGGGTCCCCAGTGTCAGTTGTTCTCCACTCATTATTTACTTGTATCATTATGTCAAACTACATGAAAATTTGCAAGCTGAAATTTAAAATGCATGTGCAAGCATGAATGGTCAAAAAAAAAACATGTTATAAAGTTTGGGTAAATTAAATTCTAACCTAAATAGTGAGTGCATAAAAGGTTTCAATTATTTGCATCATTGTCTAGTCAACTACAAAGTTGTAGTGAATGGATTTTTTTTTCTTCTCTCTTTCATGGGATGGGTCAAGGTAATCATAAGAAAAAAATTTTTACGTCTCTTGCATTTGCTTTCATATTTTTAAGAATTTCCTTACTTCCTCTTCTCTTCTCACATTTCTTTTTATGTCAGTAGAAGTCTACTGGCCTCAAAGCCAGGAAGACTGGTGAATGTATTTTAAAGTCCTAAAATCTCTCTGGAATATTGCTTCTTAATTATCCTTCAATTCACCCTCAGCACTTAACCATGTTCCTGCTTTCTACCTTCAAATCTATTCAGATTTTCCTTCTTAAATGAAGTTGCCCTTGTCAGTGCCACTGCTTTCAGAGCTCTCTGCCAATAAAATAAGAATATTCTACAATCCTTACCTTCACTTTCCTTAACCCCATCTAATAGGGTTCCAGCCCTCATTGCTCAAAGGAACCTGCTTTCCCCAGGTTCACTGACAACTCTTTAATTGGAAGAGCTGATTTTTCTCCTCCATTTTGTTCTGACTTCAGCATCTTTCACAAAATTCTCCTTCCTGCATTCTGAAGGAGAAACCCTTCCTTAGCCTGTATACTCCCATTTCAGATGACAGGGCCAGTTCATACATGTCTTCTGGTGTTACAATACCTTTTGGAAATTTTTCTATTCCTGTAATTTAATCTTTATCTTCCTATGCCACTTTTTTAAATACTGAAATTAAAACAATCAAAATCAGAAATAAAACAATACAGTTCTAAGTTTCATAATATTGTTTTCCCCATTATCCATTTAAAGTTTTGTTTTTTCTCATGAGCCATTCAAGTGTTTAATGCATTAAGTCCTTTCCATTCTTTCTCTCTAACAGTTTTATATAATCACCCTCTTTAAAATGCATTATATATTGGCAAGAGCAGGCCTTTCAGAAATGTTCTTTTATTTTCCCACTCTCCTGTGTGTGTGTGTGTGTGTGTGTGTGTGTGTGTGTGTGTGTGTGTGTGTCCCCATCCACAGATGTATATATATGGAGATGGTTCTATAATTTCTATAATTCTGCATATAATTAAATATACATGGTTAAAATTTATGCTGCTATTTCCTTGGAGATGAATTTCAATATTATCATATCAAAGATTTGGAAAGCCTGTCAGTTAATAAATCTGTTTAACTCAACTTGACCCAATGTTCCCAAACTGACTTGACCTTATAAACTTTTAGCTCATCATCCTGAATAAAACCTGCTGATTTTTTCAGGGAAATGTCACAAAATATAACAAGCATATTTTTGGAGTCTGACCAACTTGTTGAAATCTTGATTTCCCAATTATTAGCTCTGTGGTCCAGCTACTCTCCAAGCTTTTACTCCTTCGTTAACAGTAACAAGTACCTTGAAACCTCTTTTGAGGATTAGTAAGCATACAAACAAATCGGTTCACATGGCACTGGGCATACAGTGTAAACACTATAAATGTTGGAAGCATCAGTGTCACCATCATCTTTATTATTGTATTATAATTATTTATTCATGTATCTCTTACAAACCATACTACATAATATTTTTGAAACTTGTGACTAACCACACAGAATGTCCTATGTTTCTGGTATTTCTATATCTTTTATGTTATATATACAGGAAAAATTACAGAAATTTGTCTCCATTATGTGGTATCATGTAGTAAGCCAATTTGACTTGAAGACATAACACTTCTTGACAGATAGCTAAAAACTCAGCCTATGTATTTAATCCACAATTCACTTTTCAGTGTAAGAATTTTCACAATTAATAGATGGTTTATAAGCATTTTTCGGAAGTAAATTGTAAAGTAAAATGTGCTGTTTTCGTCATTAACATATGTTTTATAAGCAGTCATTTGAATAAACTTGTTCTCTCCTTCCTTGGGTTTTACTGTGGTTGGCATTATTAGGTCATTGTACAGCCAATGGGCACAGTGCTATGGTCACAGAATTATGTGGCTCCCATATTCCTCCAAATGACACTTAAGACATGTCAAAACAGTATCCTGTAGTTGTTCTGATGATGTAGTGATAAAATAAAACCTCTTGTGCAAATATAACATGGGGCCTCTTTTGTTTCTGTGTTGACACAAACTCTATGCTTATTAGCTAGGATATAAACTAAAGGCAGAAAGGAACACCATTTTATCTAATAAGTGAACAAAGTACTTTTGGAAGCAAGCACTACATGGCAAAATAAAGTATTGCAGTACAGATTATTTCACAACCACCTGGCCCCTAAGTTTATATTGAAAATGATCAAACTGATTTAGAAATTATTAGCCAAATTATTTTTTTCCGTGAAGCTCACTCATAATATTGGGCCATCATATGTTCACAAATGCATGTTTAACATTTTTGCAAAAATACTGGACAAAGTGCATCAACTCACTGCTCCCTTTTTGTGAATTTGCTTCAGTGGTTTCTAGTTCATGGAAGCTGCTGACTGTGAGGATGTAAGGCTGACCTCAAAACATTCTCGACATACCATTCTCTACCCAGTCTGTGGACTGCTCCTTTTCAGGAAGCAATATAGTTCTCTAAACACAAATTGCAGTGTCAAATTTTGGTTCTGATGCCCACAAGTGCTCATGTTCAGTAAATGACTGAAGTCTTAGGTGTGTCAAATGTCTGCTTTGTAAACTGATTAGCCCGATGTACCTCACAGGTTGATTCCGAGCATTATGTGAACAGTGTCTATATAGGACTAACAATAAGTGCAGTTCTATTGTATTCACCACCCCCATAATCTTATCTTCCCCTGGTCAGCGTTGGCACATCCTGCAAGATCAAATGTCGGTTACTCAGAGTGATTCACAGTAGCCAAATAATCTAAAGTGGTTCCTAAACCATTTTCTCCTAGTCATTTACACTATAATTTTTGTCTCATTTATTTTCCATTTTCTTTTCACCACCCTTCATTGAATATGATAGCCTTCTTATTTTTAATATCATATCTCGATTGACTAGTAGAAATCTTTGTATATGGTCAGTCCACATCAACGTTGTTTACTACAGTATGATTTGATTTCAAGGACTTTGGCTAATACTGTCTAACCCCCTAAAAATGGCTTTGGCCAAGATCTCTAAAGAGCATAAAAGCACAATTTTTATCGTGAGTGGAGAATTGAAGGAACATTAACATGAAACCAAGAAGCGATGCATGGATACCATGACACATAAGCTTCTCATGGTTACCCAGACCGTGCATTCTCATTTAATTACATTAACCTGACCAGATCTGTGTTCTAATTTGCACTTCAATATTATACGTTTAACTTATTAATTCCAGGGTTGTCTTTGCACCATTGCGATAAATGAAATGCCAGGATAAAACAAAATAACTGTTATATTCCATTCACCCAGACATGAAATTTAATTGAGAAAAATGGAAATTTGCAACCAGCATGAGTAAGCAATTCAAAATGGAAGAGCAGTCAATCATCCATCATGGTCTCATGGGACTTCTTGTTTATTGGTTAATTAAAATGACCTGAAGTGTTGAACCTTGTTCCTCTGGGGTATATTTTTAAATTCCTATACTTCTCAGGGGAATGGTCATCTTGCTTCATTCTCATTTTTTGATGAGGGTATAAGGACACAAGCAAGCCAATTAGCATTTATAGACTCAGAGTCTTCAGTATTTTTAGTAGACCTGTCCCCCACCCACATCCCAACTTTCTATCAAAGATGAAGAAAATGAGGACCACGGAGAAAAAATGCTTTGCTAGCTTAATTTTTCTCAGTAGAAGATGAAAAAGTAAACTCATGGTAAGATTAATTCTGAGTGCCCCATTTGTTAATAAAAGCACTAGCAACCTGTCATAGTCAGCCAGTAAGAGGTCACTAAATAACCCGCCATATTGGTTGTGAATATTAAACCCAGGCACCTTCATAAAACTATGTTTGTATTCACTACTGTTTCTATTTTGCAGAGAAGTCAAGAGAGGCACCCAGGCTCTGCCTACACATGTCTACTGAGCCCTTTCCTGACTTCAAAGCCCATACCTCTAACTCTAAGGTCTGAATCAGACATTGACAAGAGTTACTCTGCCTCATGTCTGATTTAGTTCCATTTAGAGTTAACAATGTTCAGGTTTTTAAGTGAGAAGAACACTGTATAACACATGAAAATTATATTAAATTTCAGTTTATTTAAGTAAAGTTTAATTGAAGCATAGTCACACCCATTTGTGCACGTGTGACTGATTGTGCCATAGTTAATAAGTGAGAGCACCTTGGCAGGAAAACCTAAAAGATTTATCAAATGGCTCTCTATAAAAAGATACCATGTGGCCCTGGTAGTAATAATTATGCTGCCTTCCTTCCCAAAATAACAGTGAAAACCTGGACTAAAGGAAAAAAAAGGGGGGGGGTTGAAGCTGTGTGGCCCTAATCAAAACACCTGTATCACATCCTCCTCCCCAGTTCACAAAGCTCAGGGAACATGGTGGAGGAGAAGACAAATAGAACCTAAGAGCCTGAAGTTTGAGAAGACTGCTCTGAAATGTGTCTTCAGGACACAGCAGGTATGAATTCAATGGAGCTGGGGTTACCTTCACAAGACAGCACAAGACAGACTTATTACCATTTCATCCTGGAAGCTGGGAGGGCCCCAAAGGCTCCACCCCTTCCCCTAGGAGCTACTGACAGTTAATGGTGTGTAGCCACTGGTAAGCTGCCTATGCTCCAATAAACAACCTCCCACCCATGCTCACACAGGCAACCCTATTTACACTCAGTGGGTCACACACATGCAAAAGCACATGAAAGTAGGGCAGGAAGTTCTGGGGAATAAGAGCATCTGGGCAGCAAAATGAAAGGAAAGAGAGTTGGTAATGAAGAAGCTGACAAGGATCTAAATTTATTAAATACAAGTATTAAACTGGCAAAGAGTAGGACAGAAAACAAACAAACAAAAAAACAAATAATGAAAGCTTAAGGAAAAAAAAATAGAAGAAGAAGACACTATCACAGGGCCTACACAGGTCTGGACCAGGTCATCTGCATATATATTATAGCTTTCTATTTAGTACTTTTTTTGAGACTCCTGAAT
Source organism: Acomys minous (assembly GCF_964271855.1). NCBI lineage: Eukaryota > Metazoa > Chordata > Mammalia > Rodentia > Muridae > Acomys > Acomys minous. The sequence continues at coordinate 32,496,875 of NC_140498.1, read as the reverse complement.
ATGTAAATGAGTGGATCTCTGTTTCTTGTGCCTTTACTTGAGGCTCTTTTACTTTTCTGTTGACTTGTCCAATGTTGAAATGATGGTTTTTGTTTTATCTTATTATATTTTATTGTGTTATGTTTTGTTGTTATCTCTTTTGGGTTTTTTTTTGTTGTTGTTTCGTATTTATTTTTTTAAATTTTATTAATTTATTCATATTACATCTCAATGGTTATCCCCTCCCTTGTGTCCTCCCATTCCTCCCTCCCTCCCATTTTCCCCTTACTCCCCTCCCCTATGACTGTGACTGAGGGGACTTCCTCCTCCTGTGTATGCTTAGAAGCCTATTTTTTTTTCTAATGAGAGACAGAAAAGAAGTGGATCTGGATGGGAGAGGAGGTATGGAAGAAGTAGAAGCAGCGGAAACTATCTTCAGATTATACTGTTGGAGAATGCAATATATATTTAATAAAAGGAAAAACTAGAAGCTATGCCAGGAAGATAAACCCATGTGCCCAAAACAAAGACAAACTGATGTGTGCAGAACAAACATGCAAAAGCAACAATCTGGCCCGTGCCACAAATCCTCTGCTGTACTGTGGTAAATGCAAGCATGACATCCTTTAAAAGGTCATAGGCATTTCTGTTAGGACATAGTCTCTTACATGAGTCACTTAACAAGAATATATTCTGATCCATCCTCTGATTCATGAAGTGTGCTCAGCTTTTCAGGCACTTGTGAGGTCAAAACTATTTTCATAATGGTATGAAGACATCACGAGCCTTTCACGTGTATTCTTAGATGAATTTACAGAGGGGCTTTCAAGAGACCTCAAGAAATGTCTTTTTTTTTTACCATGGGTTAGACACAGAACCAGATATTCCATCTCATAAAAAGAGTGATTATGGAAGACAATTGCAATATCAAAACAATGCCAGTCTTCACAGAGTTTAATTTTTGGTTTAGAAAATATGGGTGTTTATTTTAGCCTTATTTTTTGTCATTCATAGCAACATATAGTGGCAAATTATTTTTGGATATAGGTAGATAGGTATATTTAAGCGGTCTCAATTTTAATTTCCAATGGGCTACAATAGATAGATTTCACTCAAAGATACTCGAAGTTTAACATTCTCAAGACAATCTTTAGAGCGTTAAATAAGTAAATAAATGGAGAACTTCTCATAGACATAGTTTCCCCCATCATTCACTGTGCAACCCTAACCCCACCCTATAATATGTTTTCCTGATGACAGATGAATCTTGAAGTATGCACCTAGATATGAACTGCCTAATTGCCAGGGAATCTACATTGTATCAGTTACTTGAGCCCCAAACCCTCCCTAAGTGCTCCGCAAGTTGCTACATTTTTGTAATTCTAGTATAGTTCTTCTTAAATCAATGCTAGGTAACCCTGCCAGAGTTATTTTTGATGGCTTCTGGTATGGGCTGAACACCACCACCACATGTGCATCCGCTGGGCTTCTAACTACCTGTTCCTTTGAACTAGAACTGTAGTTACACATGAAGTCACCAAAGAATTAACTGAAAGATGATGTTAAGAGGACCTCAGAAGAAAGGATCAGTACATATACACACAGGAAGGACTTGAAGACAGGAAGACTACCGTGTACAAAGAGTGATCTCTGAGGGATCAGGTTTCACCTCACCTTAATATGAGATTTCTTGCCTCCAGGAACTGTGAAACATACTTTACCTGCCCATGCCACAAAATATATGACATCCTATTATGACTCCACATTCTTCCTCAGCAATCTAAATGCAGCTCCCTCCTGCAAATCCGTGTTTGTTCTCCATTCGCATAAAGTTTTTTTTCAACTTCTGAAAACTTATTTTATACCTTTTAATCACCTTTATTTTAAATCCTGCTGAGACTGGTTATATGTGAGTATTTTGTTTGTTTGATGATACTCAGGGCAAACCTCATGACTTTGCATGTTCCTATTATTTTGTAACTCATGATTTTGGGGGTTTTTTGTTTGTTTGTTTGTTTGTTTTTTGCAAAAGGAAACTACTAGATAAAAAGGCTTTGATAACTTAAAGTGTTAACCTTAGAAAATCTATTTCTTGGATTAATGACCTTGGAGAAAAATGAATGAATATTAACAGTGCTTTTTGTGTATATTTGGCCTGTATGTATTTGAGGAGAATTGGATTTACTTGTGTGGGTGTTCTGATGACTGATCAGTACAGCAAAGACCTATACTGTATGCTTACACATAGAGACTTGGTTTCTATCAAAATGTTGATGGGGGTTGTTTATTCTATATGTGCCATCTTTGGAGAACACAGGAGATCACTGAGTGGAACAGAAAGTATCTTTACCTTTCCTATCAGTGACTGCATCACTGATCATCAGAGGCATCCTTTTAGGGGCCAACTATGGCTGGTGGGCATGGCTTCTTGGGGATGGGGCCCGCCCTTCCTGAAAGACTCAGGGCTGCAGAAACAAGTAGAGTCAATAGATAGACAGAAATGTTGTTATGCTCACGGTGACTCTTGCCTCTGCATCAGAGTGAAACTTGCTCACAGAGACACAAGAAGAGATGTCATCAGCATAAGTAAGAAAACAGGTTTCACCTTTACCTAATACATAGTTTGCTGAGGTCAAATAGCAACAGCTGAGAACTTTCATAAAGACAGTAATGGAAAAGTGATTTTTCCCCTACAGACGGGCCTCCTCAATAGACAAACTAAATTAAAAAAAAAAAAAAAAAGACATGAAAACTGTCCATGAGAATGCACTGTAGTTCCTGGAGTCTTGGAGAGATTTTGCTCCTTGTGACTCGCCAGTTTTAATTTATACATAGGAAGCCTCCCGAGTCAGCGGAGTTCTCCACAGGTGTGTGTGTAACCCTGGGTTTAGAACGTGTTAGTGGAGGAAACTCTTGATGTTCCCCCTTCTGTTTGCACAAAACGGGAGTGACGATGGCAACCCTGCGCTTCTCATAACGACTGTGTTAGGGTTGGTGTTGTGAGGATGGTTAAGTGCGCAGGGGCGAGTCCCCTCAGCATTTCCCTTCATGAGAGCTCAGGAAGGGCCATTTACTGTTCTTTCAATTCGTATGACAAGAGAACAGTATGGCCAGAATTAAAAATTCTATTCTATCTGACACCAAAGTTTCTACTCTAAGCCCTATAATGTATTGCTAAGAAACAAAACAAAACAAAACAACTGAACACACACACACACACACACACACACACACACACAAACACACCATTTTCTCCTCCTCTTTCTCTTTTATTCTTTTCTTTTTATATTTATACTTAAATGATGCCTGGTAGAAGCATCAGTGAATTACAATTGCTAAGCACAGTTTGGGGAGAAGACTGCAGACAGTCCATTCCTTTTGTTTGCTGCATAACCTGTCCTACGTGAGAGTCAAACCAGAATTCTGCTAGGCACTGAGCTACCAAAATAAGTACTCAGAAACCATTATTCCAGTGTTCAGCAAACTCTTTTTACCATCTTGCCCTATGCATGAAGCCAGCAGGGGCCCCTCTCATGACCTCTGTATCTTCGTCTGATCTAATGGAAGAAGCACCTGACAGGATGATTTTCAGGTAATCTCTAGCTTTAGTGCAATAAATGTGTAGGTACCGAACTTGAAAGCTTGTGACATTTGACAGAACATCAATGGAATTGTTATGCACAGCTACGGGTTGGACTGACTATGTAAAATTACATCACAGCAGATGAATGACACCATTTCAGCAGCTATAAAATGATAACCTTGTCAGCTATGTTTAAGTTTTCAAGACATAGAAAAGTAGAAAACACCCCATGGACCCACTTAGAAATGCAAGCCAGTCACATTTGCAATTACATGGATGTGACTTCTCATAAAACAGGGTTAACATGGGAAGGCAAGGAAATAGAATAAAATGTGAAACTGCAGCCATTTCTCGAAGTGTTGCCTGTGCATGATTTTCACTTTGTTTCTCTTATACTAACTTAACTGTTCTGTTTTTAAATGATTTATTAATAATAAGATCCCTATACATTGGCTGCTAATGAGTCTTAAAGGTAACTTAAAAGGTAAACATCTCTATCAAATGAACCGATTTCCTTTGCAGTCTTGTTTAAGGTAACAAAAATCAAGCTATTAAGTCTGTATCCCTATGTTCCAAAGAGGGCCCTACTGACACTAATATCCTTCCTGAGCATTTTGGAATGCATCCTTAGCTTTGTGGAGGAGTCCTTGACACATCTGAGCTCTATCTGCTGTCACTCTTTATCATATCCAGACACTGCTTCCAACAGGGTCAAACCAATAATCCTCATTTCTCAGACCCTATGCAAGAAGGGCAATTGTCATGACTTGGGAGGCCTCTGTTGCACACTATGGAAGAGGCAGAGTTCACGAAGCAGAACTGACAGGAGAGTTGCTGAGGAAAGCTTTTAGCATATGGAGGGGCAGCGCACCAGTGAGTCTCTGTCTTAAAGCAAGCCCTTCTCTCTATGTTAAATGGTGGGTGTTTATCCAAAAGAGCATTTGTATATCTGTGGGGCACTTTATGAATCAAATGGAAACAGGTATAGTCAATCAGCCATGATCATCTCTACCTGGGTAACGCCAAGTATGTTCACTATGAATTACTACAAGGGAAGGAGAAACAGACTCTAAGGCTACCAGATCACCCAATTAGAAAGCCTTTTGTAAGACCTTGAAATGAGAGACAAAAGTAAGCCATTTTCACATGTGTTCATGTACTAAAATTAAATGAATCTGTAAAGATAGATCAAAATGTAAAAAAAAAAAAAAAACTTTATACTGGTACCTACTCTGAGGATTTCCAATTGTATGCAATTGTATGCAACTTGTATCCACAAAAATCAATCAAAACATGTTTAACAAGAGAAGATGTGCGTATTTTTCTTCACTGTGAGTGAGAATAGTTTTATAATTTTACTAGATCATTATACAAAAACATTAGTAACGCACCACTCCAGTCCACATTAGTTCTTTGGTTTGTCATACACTCATATCTGAATAGACGTGGAATCTGGGGCTCTGCTGTTCAAACTTAAATTATATTCCTGTACCGAAAGCTCAAATTGACTCACTTTAAATCCAAAAGTCACCCGGGCGTGATAACAGAGACCTGTAATCCCCACCAATGCGGAGGTAAGAGAAGCTGATCTTGGGTGCCAAATTGGGCAATTTGGTAAGATATTTTCCCCTCAAAATAGAAAAGTAAAAAGAAATGCAAAGGGGAACTGGGTTCATTTTAGCAGTAAAAATCCTGCTGAGCATACAGGACCTAGGCTTATCTCCCAGTGTTGCAAAAAGCAACCACAAAATGAAGAACCATGTATCTGTCCAAAATTGATACTTTACCATCTTTTATGTACACACACACACCTCAGATGTTCAATTTCATAGAGCAAGTCCTCTTCTTCCCAAGCCAGACCCAGGACACAGAGAATCAAGGATTCCCTAAGTCTCAGAGAACCAGATCCATCTAGTGTAGAGTAGAAAGGAAGATGAGCATCTCTGTCCTACTCTCCACCCAGAAGATGAAAACTCAGAAGGCAATGCACTTTCAAGGATTTCATCCTCTGCCCTGGAAAGCTGGAAGTTTTTCAAGATTGAATAAAACTTTATCCACCTTGACCCAGACATAGTCTCTTAAATAGCTTGAATTTTCGTAGTAAATAATGACATAAATAATGGGGGCATTTTTAAATTTTTATTTAAGTAATTTATTCAGATGACATCACAATTGTTATCCTTCTCTTGTATCTTCCTGTTCCCCCTCCCTCCCTCTTTCATCATATTCCCCTCCGCTAGGTATGTGACAGAAGGGACCTCACCCCCCCCCCCACCATAAGGTCAAAGCCTATCGAGTCTCTTTCTTGTAACCTGCTTACTCTTTCTTGGAGTGTCACCAGGTCTCCCCACCAAGGGGAAGTGATCAAATAGGGGGCACCAGAGTTCATGTCCAAGTCCATCCCTGCTCTCCACACAATTGTGGAGACTGTGCTGTCCATTGGTTAGATCTAGATAGCGATTCTCGGTTTACTGCATACATTGTTCTTGGTTGGTACAGTAGTTTAAACTGACCTACCTGGGTCCAGATCCACCAGCCTTAATGGTCTTCTTGTCGGTTTCTTGGACCTCCTGGATCCTTCTATTTCCCTATTCTTCCTTACCTCTCTCATCTGGAGTCCCAATAGGAAGTCTCACTGTCTATCATGACAGGGCTATTTAAATTAGCATTCAACCAACATCAACTGGCTAACTAATTTTAGTGCAATAAAATACAGCACTCTAGTCATTTGCATTGTCCATTGGTCCTTCAAATATTTCCCCATTTTCTCTAACCACTGTCCAAGAAATGTCTAGAAAAGACAAGTTGAAGTAAGCCAGTCTGCAGTTTCTAGACATGATTACTCACTCTTCGGTTATAGTAAGAAAAATCAGATTTCTATAACATATTCATGAGTGAGGGAACCAAGCATCAATAAGCCATTGTTCATATGGAAATTAGAATTTCATAGAACTTTCTGTGTCATGCCATGGTTTCTTCCCCCAGTATTTAACCACATAAAAATTGCTCTTAGCCCATAGGCAGTATGTTTATTTACTGATGGAATTGAGATTTTTTTCAAAATGCACTTTAGACTGTTATCTCACATCCGACGGTATCATGCTTTTGTTTTTATCTTGTAATTGGCGATAACCTCCAGGCTAAAGCTAAAGGTGATACTTACTCCATTTATATTCCTTTCTCGTCTATCCATTTCTCTATGTGTCTTCATGCATCTCTCACATCTGTTCCCTCCCATGGATCTCTCACTCCACTCCCACCTTTCCTTTCCTTTCTCTCTTCTTCCTATTGTATAATCATGGCAAAAATATATCCTACATAGATCCCATGCCACAGTCCCATTTTATTTTCCATCTTGACGTTCTGAAAATGGAAAGAGCAATTCAATCACTATCAGGAAGTACAAATTTTGGAGGGAAAAGATTGGCTTCCAAGCAGTGTCACCAGGAATACAAACCTCCAGGGGGGAAAAAAAAAACAATAAAAGAGTGTTCCCTCCATGGTGCTTTCTGTTTCTCTGATTTAAAACATCTCCTGCCATGGTAGAGTGGCAATACTTCAAACACAGTCAGCTGGATACGGGGATGCTTTCAGATCTAACCTGCACAGTCCACTTCATGTAGGCTATGCCAGCGCGAGCCTTCTGCATGGGTGAGGATGGAAAAGCTGACAACTTTTCACCTGGAGGGGAACTTGAAAAATCACAATCTGCTCTCTAATTACCAGAACTACTGGTAGCATGCGATTGATTACACACACAACATGTGCAGGAAGCGGGATATGGGGAGCACAGTGCTTGGTGTCCAATAAACTGTGAGAAACGTGAAATCACACTCCATCCAAAGATGGGGCCACAGGAACGTCTTTGTAAAAGAACTAGTTCTCATCAGAACATGAACTAAAGATTTAGGCTCTGTTTTGCCCTACTTAAAACTTCCATGTGGCACTGAAAGCATTTGCCTCAATGAAGAAAGATAGCAAGAATTAACTGAACGGTTAGGAACATAGTACTTTCTCAATAAGGTACGTGTCTAGATATTACACATTAGCTCACTCTCTTCATGTGCACATGCTTTCATGTGTGTATGGATGAATATGTGGAATGGTTAGAGGATAAGGCTATGCCCCCGCCATATGTGACATGGCTCTTCCACTGGCCTGAAGCTTACAGACCCATACACGCTGGAGGTCTAGTAAAGTCCTGGAATTCTCCTGTATCAGCCTTCTAAGCATCTCTATTACAGCTGTGCACCACAGCCATCACATACAAGTTTGTATGCAGGTTTTTTATATGTATATTAACCATGTTCTTTTTTATTTTAGAAATACATATATTTATTTCTGTTTCCATAATGTTATGAGCATCAGGAAGGCAAAAAAAAAATCTTAAATAGGTATACATATGTCTTAAGTGAATTTTAAAAATTTTTTATTATTAATTTATTCATATTATATCTGGATTGTTAGCTCTTCCCTCGTTTCCTCCTGTTCCTCCCTCACTCCCACTTCCCCCCTTCTCCCCTCCTCTGGGTCCTGGGGGCCTCCTCAAACTAAGGCACTAGCCAAGGAGAATATAGGCAGTAAACTTTGAACCCCTACCAAGACCTAGCCCACGAACAGGATATTCTCCACCGTTGAGTGGAGAGTGAGATCTGACTCCCACACAAACTCTGGTGCCCCTTTTCTGACCACGTCCCCTGGATGGGGAGGTCTGGCAGCACCCAGAGGAATGATAGCAAGTTACCAAGAAGAGACTCGGTACTCTAAGAGCATATATAGGGGGAGGAGGTCTCCCTCAATCACATGTATGTAGGTTTTTGTAGATCAACCTCAGGTCCACATGTGGACAAGGCAAACATGTGCGCAAATGAGCTATCTCTCATGATCACACACTCAGCCTTTTATCAGAATGCTTCTCTTGAATTACAGAGTGAGCCATCAATAAGCTACTGCACATACCAGTCCGTTTTCTCATTGCTGTCACCTAAATCCTGAAAAGAAGCAATTTAAATAGAGAGAGGTTTACTTTGGTTCACAGTTCGAGTACAAATTCATTATGGAGGCCAAGCCCAGGCATCAGGTGCTAGAGAGAGCTGTTCACACTGCAGTCTCCATCCAGAAAGGGATGGATGGAGGCTGCTGCTCAGCTCTCTAATTCTTTTTTATTCAGTCCAGGACCCCAGTCCCGCCAACTTGTGGTCTTTCTGCTGCAGTTCCCCTAATCTAGAGTCCCTCTCAGACAGGTTGAGATCATCATCAGCGTGACTCTAGAATGCACCAACATGAGACTGGACCCTCACCATGGAACCATGGTCCCTTCCATGCCCATTTCTGCTTGTTTCATGTGTTTGTCTCCCAAGATATCACATATGTACTCTGCAGAGATTATTTTCTCTTTAGGGTGTAGCATTTAATTTCTTGTCAGATAATTCTTTTTTCTCCTTCTGAAAAACCACCAGGCCCACCCTCCCTCATTCCTGACTTCCTGCCCTCCTTTCTCTCCTGGCTACTACTCCACCCCTCCCCCACTCCCATTCCTCCATTAGAATGAGAGAGAGTTTTGTGTCTCTTGAATGAGTATATGCTCAGGATGTGCCAGCCGTATGGCCATGGGGACGATGCTCATTCACAGGAGAAGGTGGCTAGAGGAAATCGGGCCCTTTCGAAAGACACTGCTTATAGACTTTAAGCCAAATGCCCTGCTGTATGTTATTGCAATCTTAGGCAGATATCTCTGTTTTAAGACGGAAAGTTTTGACTTTTTCAGTCCTTATCACAGCATTGTCACCAAACGTTCTATCTGTAACTTTTGCTTCTGATCCTGTCTTGAGCTATATAGGTACCTGACCAGGTGAGTGTGGTTACTAAGAGTTATTCAGAATCCTTTAAGAAAGGAATATGCTCAAAGCCATATGTTAAGGAGAATCATCTGCCACATATATGCAGGGTAAGAGAAACAAGCTAGGGCAGTGTTTCAGCAGTTTAAATGGAACTTGATGAAGGTCTAGCCTTAGGGGACAAAGGAGACATGACTGTTTTTCCTCTGAGCTAAAAGATAGAAATCCAGGGCACTGCCTGAGGGGAATTTTGCAGTACAACCCCCAAAAAAGGGCTCAGCAAAGTCCTAGCCATTCCCTTAGTGACCTTCCAGAATTTTCCTTGTGGTTAACAAATACTCATGGAGCACCCATTGAGGGTCTAAGAGGTGTGTTTTATATTGAAGATCAATATCTTCTGCCTCAAAGAAGTTCTGCCTAAAAGAAAGCAGCCAGTATCTAAAATCATATCATGTCTTCCTTGAAATCTAATATCTTCAGCTGGTATTTGCAAGACACAAGGAAACTGAAGAATTACTTCAAATTCCATGCTAGTGATGGCGATGCATCCTGACCCATTTGCATTGACTTTCCAGGACACTTCCAGCTCCCTTACGGGCACTCCATTGTGAGCATTCTATTATTCAATTAGTGCTGGCTCCCGGAAGCCAGAGTTCAGAGCTGAAAGTACGCTTGGATTCATGAGATATTTACATATATTCATCACAGCACACTCTTTAAGATGACACTCATTAGAGTAAAATATCTGATTCTCACTGTGTTATGATTAGAGATACCACGATGATAGAGACTCCGCCACAGGGTGGCAAGATCCATTGACAATCTGATGTCCTAAGCACTCAAGGCAGGCTGCCTTGAGAAGAGCATTAAAAGACCGATGACTTTTTCTTTCTCTGAGGCTGCAGAGGGGTCGTTGGCCTTCTTATTAATATTAACTGCAGTGCCCTCAAAGTGATATTAAATGAGAATCCATGGGCTACGTGAAGAAAAAAAGATGGAATTGTTCCTGGCCACATTTACTTCATTTCCTTATGAGTTCTCCAAAAGTTCCTGATAACTGAAAGAAATCTTCTCTAAAAACAGTTGGAACATGACTTCTGTTTTGCATCAGAATAAGTAGTAGTGACAACACTAAACTTCATTGGGTCATTATACTTTTCATACAAATTGTACAGCATGTATTGCTCAGATTGTATGTGTGGCCCTCATGGTTCAACATATATAAGCTATGTCTGTACCTTGGCCTGTTGAGAGGTGGTGGGAATTTCAAGAATTGAGGGACCATGGGACTTTGCTCCTTCCTCTTCTTCAGAGCAATGAAGGAAAGGTTTTGCTACCTTTCTTGTGGTGCTGCAGCCATGATGAGCTACCTCTCCACTGAACCAAAAGAGCCAAGTATAAGAAGCCATCTGTTACAGTTTTCAAAGCCTTGAACCAAAATAAACCTTTTCTCTGTGTAAGCTGATTTTCTGTGGTGTATGTTATAGTAATGGAAAGCTGACAGACAGATAAGTGTCCTAACAAAACTAGGAATTACCAGTGCCAACCAATTTGCAAATTCAAATTTGGCTAACATTTGAAGTAAGGAAAGAGGGTAACCCCAGAGAGGCATTAATTATTACTACTTCTCTCTCTTGCTTAGCCCGCTAGTCCTGAAGCAGAAGGCTGGAGCCTCTAGGAGTCCAGAGGCCATTTCTTATTTATATTCCATTCAAGATTTATTATTATTACTTTGATTATATTTTATGGGTTTAGAAATTTTGTCTACCTGTATACACAGATATATACACCTGTCCACCACGTGTGTGCCTGGTGGCCATCGTGGCCAGAAGATGGCGTGGTATCCCCTGGAACTGGAGTTATAACTGTTTGTGAACTGTCAGATATGGGTGCTTGAAATCTAACTCAGGTCCTCTACAAAACCAGGAGATGCTCTTAACCTCTTAGCCTTTTTACTCCACCCTTAGCTAGTCTTTTATATAAACATTTCAAGCAAATATTTGGGGGGACTATTGTGACAAAAGGAGTTACCATGCGTCAGTGATAGGGATGCCTTCTAAGAAACATGTTGTTAGACAACTCCATTATTGTGTGGACACACTTTCATACCTACTTACATGCTTACACATCTATCACACATGTGATCTATCACTGTGTTATGGGATGTGTGAGTGTTAACAACAATTAAAGGATTGCCACTATCCTGGTTTATTATTTATGAGTCTCCTATAGACTAAATGTTTATATTCTCATGAAAATAGTGATCACCAGAGCCTCTTACACTTGAGTGTGACCACAAAGCCAGAATGTGGCAAAGGAAGCTTGAACCAGGTTTGGTCCCGCTCCAGAGTCAAAGTTCTCCACTGAAGATCCTTGTGTGGTCACATCAGCAAGTGAGGTTATTTTTTAATGAACTTACTGCTCATGGTGGCCTCTGATTCATATCACCAAAATAATTTTTATCCCTACACCCACTTTTTTTTTGGCTGCAACTATGCTTGATCTTCACCCAGAGTTGGAGGAGAATATGTGCTCTATAGTCACACACACAAACATAAAACTTGTGCTTGTTCATTTACCCGGTGTCACACTGCAGATATAATGCTAATTGGAGGTTAAAATTAGATGATGTATGTAGCGGATGCCTTGGAATCTTCATACTCTTCAAAATGTTTTTACTTAAAATGTTGACAAACCATCAAACAAGAAAGTGTTTGCTGATTGGGATCTTTAAGATGGGATCTTTTAAAATTCAAAGTAAAAACTGTTTGATATGCACAAAACAAGTTGGATAGTACCATGTCAAACAACTGAGAGAAAATGCTAAAGTTAGCTCTAGTAATGATCCATCTTGTTTGTTAACTCGATTGTGCTTTAGTCTTCTGAGGATACTTCTGGGGCCTGTCTTTGGGTTTGCTTATGAGGACATTTCCAGAGAGGCGTAACTGAGGTTGGCGACCCACCTGTAGGAGGCAAGATGGAACAAAAAATGGAAAAAGGAACAAGTCAGCTGAAAGCCAATCCAGCATGTCCACTCCTCATTCCTCATCTGTTGCCAATGAGGAAATGCCTCCCACGTTCCTGCTGCTATGACGTCTCAAACACATGGAACCAACCACCATCAATGGACCCCCCAGAATCTGTGAGCCAAAGCCAATTCCTTCCACCCTTGCTTCTGTTTGCTACCTTGTCAAATGATGATAAATACCAAACACAGTCGATGCTTCCCGAAACGCTTAAAGCCAGATCTAAGATGGCTTCACAGAGGATACAGTGGTTGAGAGCGTGTTCTTCTCTTGGAGAGGATTCGAGTTTTGTTTTCAGCGCCTATGTCTCCTGGCTCACAACAACCTCTAACTCCAGCTCCAGGGGATCTGATGTTCTCTTCTGGATTCCATAGGCACAGGCACGCGCACGCGCGTGCGCGCGCGCACACACACACACACACACACACTTTAATATTCTTTTTAAAAAGCAATGGTGGTGCACGCCTGTAATGCCAGCACTCAGGGAGGCAGAGGTGGTGGATCTATTTGAGTTCCAGGCTAGCCTGATCGACAAAGAGAGGACAAGACAGCCAAGCTACACAAAGAAACCCTTCCCTGAAAAACAAACAAACAAACAAACAAAGAAGGGGGGTTCAGCTCAATTGTCTATCTGATTATCTCTCATTTTATAACAGTCTTATAATAAAGAATACTTCATGATTACTGACCTGGCATGTGCTAGGAACTCTTTCCCCATCAACTCAGACATCTCTCCCTACAACTGTAATTTAAACAAATCTAGGGATGGGAGTTTGCCTATGTGATTCAGATGCAATCACTGCAATGTGGTTCTATGTGTTTGGTGTCTTCACCATTAGGATCATTTAAAATTGTTCTGCATCCTATCTTTGGGTCATTTTTAGGTGATAAAAATAATCTGTCTTTGTTGGGAGTCTCTTTATACATGAAAACTTCATACTACCAGAATTTTTTTTTCTCAAAAGAAGTTCAAAAATGAATGGAACAGGCAATTCTTGGAGATGCTTATTCACCTGAAATGTGCTTCATACACTCCAGAGAGCTCTGTGACAGAGCCACAATAGAAAATGTATTTTCATTTAAAATGCTAAGTCTTTGATCTGTGATCTAAATCACATTAATTCAAATACTGCCAATTTGAAATTCATTGACTTATAGAATTTTAGAGATGAGCAAATTAGGACGATAAGTAGAAGTACACTGGGAATATTTATTCTCTTTGGGGAGAAACATTCGAGGCACTTAAAATAAGCAGTAATCTTGCAGCTGTTTACAAACAGTATATCTAACTGAAATGTTCTCTACATTATTTTAAAATATAATTAATTTTAAACACTTTTACACAGTCCATTTGAGTCTTATGTGTACTAAATAGTAATAAATATGTATTTTATCATTGATAACTTGGGCTTATATATTTTATCTCTATACATTTGCCTTAGCTGATGAATCTGAGCTGTGTTTACGTATTTTAAATAAGCATCTTAACTAAAGTTAGGGCAAACAAAGCAGTAACATCCTTATGAGCCATCATGGCAATTGATGCCAAACATACTATTCTGGAGCACAAAACTTATTTTTTTCTCAATTCTTCAGGCAATATTTCTCCTTACTTTTCTGCTAATATAAGTAGGATTTGTGTTAGCTTTTCATCAGTGGGGTGATATCTGCATAAAATATGCATAAAAGAAGGAAATATTTGATTGGTTGGATTATCAATTAATTCATTTAGATTTATAGAGACAGAATATAAATCTCTAGCTGAAGTTGGACTTGGCATTTCCAATGTAGCCCAGGACAGCTTTGACAACTCATAGCTATCCCCCTGCCTAATTCTTCCCAGTGTTTGATTACCGGCATGACCCTCCATACTTGGCAGATCATTTTATTTTGTTTTGTGGCATCACATGTTTTTGTCCCCTGCTGTCTTGAGCTAGTGACAACACAGGACACTCTGGTGGAAGACCTTTGATAGAGGAGGCTGTTTACCTCCTGACAAAAGAAGGAAAAAGAGAAAGTGGAAGCAGATAGATCCAAGTGTGCCTCTCCATGTCAAATCCCCACTGACTTCACTTGCTTTTATTTGATCCCACCTATGAAAAGTTCCATTACTGCCTGATGCCACCGCAGGCTAGCGATTAGGTCTTTATTTGCTGCCACATCAGAGGACTTTAAGATCCAACCCATAAGAAGTATACTTTAACTAAATATATATGTCACATGACATATGGGAAACATGAGGTTAGAAGCAGCTAAATAATGCTCTTCCTCATGGGGCATCGGGTAGAGTTCATACCAGTATTTTTACATTCAAGAATATTTTCTCCAACAACAACTTGGAGGATATTCTTCCTATTTAATCATGGCGGGTCAAAATCATGTGGAATTTGAATTTTTCTTTTCACATTCATTTCTAATTTCCTAGTTTTTCTCCCAAAATCAGTGGTCTGCAGCAACTGCATATCCATGGTATTTGTCTCCAGAGATACGGCAAGGAAAGATTATCAACTACATCATTTGCTCAAGATCTGAGGTACAATGGCCAGTGTTCTTTTCTTTTCTAGAGCTTTGTGGATACATTTCTACTAAGAGTTTGTAGCTAGACGATCTGAGAGCATTTGTTTGCGTAAGAGCTGGAGAGATGGATCAGCAGTTAAGAACACACATTGCTTCTGCAGAGGATCTGTGATTGTTTCCCAGAACCTATGTAGAGTGGCTCACAATTCTAGGAGACCAGATGTCCTCTGCTGGCCTCTGTAGGTGCCTGCACTTATGTGCACATATCTACCTACCTACATACATATAATTAAGACAGATAAATATTTCACAAAGGAACACGCCATTGCCTAGACTCTCCACAACATAAACCCAAGCTCACCACCTTCATTTCCATAAGTCTCCCACCAGCTGCAGTTTGCAGCTTGAATTACTCACTCCTCAAAAACATTCATCCATGTCCACAATTTTCTGAGACTGAAGCAGGGCCTAATGACAGGAGGAAGAATATGACAGACACAGTCGCTTACACCCAAGAATGTCATCTTTGGATGATGGAGAGAAACAGACAATTAAAATGAAACATTTAAATTCAATGAAATTGGTACAATGTTCGAAGCAAAACGGATACAAAAAGGAAGGAGGCAGGGAAGGCTCTCCTGGGAGGACATCCTCCAAAGCCACATGAAAGACGAGCAGCTGGAAAGAAACTTCTTAGTCATATAGGTATGTCTTTTAGGAAGAATAATGAGAGAAACAGATGCTCAGGGGACAGGGAAGAGGAAGTGACATTCGAAGATAAGAGAACTTCTTCTCAACACAGAGTGGTAGAAACTCTAAGGATCCTTAGATGATGCTTACGTCAAGAAGGATGTTCCTGGAAAGGAGTAGACCCTGGGCCAAAGCACCTTAATTGTTCTTCTCCTAATCACCAAGTCTCTTGTGATTATTTTCTCTTCTCTCTCTCCAGCTTTTCCTCCCTTCAGTGCATCGCTTATATTGTCTATTTGAATTTAACTACAACAAATCGCCTATCTCAGGTGATTTTGCATTTCATCTTGCATTTCACTAAGCTGTCATAGTGGTATGTATCACTTGTGACCCTTTAGAAATGTCCCTGATACCTTGACCATAGAAATACAAATAGCAATGGATGCTCCCTTCCAAACCACCTGGCCGGTCTGAAGGTTGAACTGTACTGTCATTGCAGATAAAATGGAAAGACACTTAAAATAAACAGCTATAAATATTCTACTCAAAAGTGCTTTCAAATACAAAAAGAGGCTGGCACACTTTAGGCCAGGTTTATGTCTTATTCACAGACACAATTTCAAGAAATGTCTACAGATTCTACCGATTTAGCTAAAGAAAATAATAGGGAGAGTGCACAGTGGTGCACAGGCTATTCATTAAGTCCGCTTACAATGGCAAAAACATTGGAAATAAGTTCAAGGTTGTTCAAAGCAAAGGGAGAGTAAAATATGATGGTTTATTCATACACAGGAGTACCATGCAGCTATTAAAAATAATGAGGTAGATAAATATTTTGTGATTAAAAGGTATACATGGCAATAATGACAATAACAGTAATAAAACTAGGTTGTCAATACCAAATATGTTAAGGACTTGGTTATGTAAAATTTTATAAATCCCCTCTCAGAGAGGGAAGATAAAAATAATAGTCCTCACAAAGATAACGATGGCAGGAGATTTGCTAGTGTTTTTTTTTAATCTTCATATTCTGTGGTTTTGTAGGATCTACTTTATATTATGAGTATATTTTTTGTGCAGAGGAAAATTAAATCTGGTTCATTCTTATTCTTATACCTGAAACTCCTGGGTTCAATGGAGAAAATAGTGGAATATGTTTTTGGCTTGTAGCTCATTATTTCCTTCCTATGTGGATATTATGTACCATTGTTTCTTTCCTTGGGGCACTGAAGACAGGAGACAAACTTAGATTGCGCTAATGCCAGCAAAGACCTGGTAATGCTTTCAATTTTTTCCCATATATTTATCTTGGACATGAACTATTAAATAATACATGTCTTGTCTAAGGACTTAATGTCTCCTACAAGATTCCAGAATCCTAAAATGTGGAGACATTACTCGCATATATAGCTATAGGTAGAGATTTATAGACAGTGTGTAGAGAGACTAGATTCCTTTCTTCCTTGGAAAACAAGAGTTTATACATCATGAGAAAATGATAGTAAGGGCTTTAATAATTATGTCTTTGGTCTAGAGAGGTTGTTCAGAAGTTAATGGCACTTGCCAATCCTCCGAAGGACATAAGTTTCGTTCCCAGCACCCATGTCATATGGAAAGACTCAGACACACCTGTAATTTAGTTCCAATGAGTCCAATACCCTCCTCCAGACTCCAAGTGCCTTACACTCCCTCTCTCTGTCCTTGTCCTTCCCTCCCTCCATCTCCCACTCCCCCCTCTCTCTCTCTCATACACACATAATTAAAAATAAAACAAATCTTAGAAAATAATTTCTTGTTTAACAAGAGGGCTTCACACATAAAAGTGAATTCCAAGGCCACAGACCTAAAAAGAACCAAATAAACAGAGGCTATGATCTTATCTTCCATGTCTTACATAGCTCTTTAAATCTGGCTGACAGCCTTGGCCTATGTGCTTAATATTCTTCTCTGAGATAATATCTTCCATCTACCAGAAAACCCTTAATCTTCACTACATTCAAAACCAGGCTTTCAATATCCTCAATGAGATAATCTGCCTTCATGGTCCTTCTGTGCTCAGTGACACTCCCACAAGCTGCTCTCCTCTGCATTGCCTATTCAATCTTCTCAGCTCCTGTTCATATCTGAGCAAGCCTTCACTATGACTTCCATACGCACTCTACCTCTTGAATCCTTGGGTTCTGTGACAACTGCACTCTTGTAACAAAGCATCCTTCACTTTCTGATGTAAGGTGCCTTCCCTCAGCATACTCTGCTGATACCCATAAGTAATCCTCCTGAACTGAATGGACTATGCTCAGTTCATAGCAAAGGCAATTTGTATGTTAGATTTCTAAGTCTTAATCCACCTCTGTACCTAAAAAATACTATGCAGTTAAAGACAAAGTCTTTGGATACATGACTACATTAAAATAAGGATGTTAGTTTAGTTCTGCTCCGGTATTTTATTTTTCTTTCTTTTTGCTATGATAAAATACTCTGACCAAAGCAACTTAAGGGAGAAAGGGTTCATCTACCTTACAGTTCCAGGTTACCTAATCCATCATAACAAGAATTTTAAGCAGCTAGTTACATCATAGCTATAATCAGGGAAAAACCAGAAAAAGCAATGGAAGTATGTATGCTAGTGGCCAACTCAGTTTCTTCAACCTTGTGCAACTCAGGATCCCCTGCCTAGAGAATGGTGCCATCCAGAGTGGGCATGTTTTTCCACTTTGAGATAATTAATCCCTCAGAATTGGCCAGAGACTCATCTTCCAGATGTTTCTAACCTCAGTAAGTTGACATTGACAGACTATCAAAGGTTTCTAATTTAATATGACGGCACCTTGCCAAGACAAGGAATTTCATCTAAAAAGTAGTTGCTAGGTTTTTGTTTTCTGGTTTTATTTTTTTCATGAATACAAGGGAAATTCTATAAAGATCCAGAGACAAAATAGTTATTTGTAAGTCAGAGAGAAGTCTCAAGGGGGCATCAAACATGCCAAAGAAATGAAGCCTCTGAAATATATGAAAATAAATTTCTGTCATGTAAATCAGTTAGTTTCAGGAATTTTGTTATAGTACTTTATGCAAAGTAATAGACATGTAGCTGTCATTCTTCCATGTGTATTAAAAGTTAAGCTACAAGTCAGAATATGTGAGTCTTCAAATACATTAAATCAAAATTCTTAGTAAGCAATTTATTTTTATTCCTATTCTATAGATTAGAAGAAAATTTGCCCCTTGTGTTCTAAATAAATTAAAAAGAAGACAAACTTAGATTTACAACTGGGCTACTTTTTCCCTAGTAAAGAGAATAAAAAGGTAGAATCTTTCTGGTCCCTGAAATTTAACAAATATTTAGGAAACTCTGAACAATGGAACACAAGGACACAGTCTCAATATTTGATTTTGGGGCTAAATCTAATTTGGAGGCAAATATATTCGTTGAACAAAAACAAAGACACTAGGAGCTTTTATTTGGACCCCATAGCTGTCATGATCTCTGTTGAGCCAGAATGTGTGGAGTGGGCTGTGGTCTGCAAATGAATGGTGGACTTTTGAGTCTGGTCTGGACGCACTGTGTGATCATGAGCCCTAAAGGCCAGCCACTGTCTAGATGACCCTAAGCTTTCACATATGGATAGATAAAGATGGGGGACTCAGTAGTAAACATAGCCTCTAATCCTCTGTATTTCTAACTCAATAGCTTAAAAGAACTTCAGTATCATCTGAACTACTTTGATTGGCAAACATTTCTTTAGTTCCAAGAAAGAGAAACCATCAAAGAACAATTTGATAAATTAGAATACAATAACATGGAGCTTCCTTTTATCAGGATGTCATTAAGAAACTGAGAAGGCAAATCATAGATTAATGAAAGATATTCTCAATTCTATCTTATAAGGGAGTAAATCCATAAGAAAAAAATGTATTAATCAAATGACCAATGGGCAAAAGATGTAATGGGAAAGGGAGACCAAGAACACAGGAAATCCAAAACTTTAATGCAAAAAATGGATTACCAAAGAGATAGAGAGGCATCTTAGTCCATAAAGCACTTGCCTAACATAAGGGCTTGAGTTTAATCCCCAGAGTCATGTTTTTTTAAAAAACCCGGGTTCCTAGTTCAGTCTCTGTGAACTTCCTACAGAGAAGACACCTTAGGTCTTCCTATAGAGTACCTGTCCCCTCTGGCTCCCTCAATTGTTCCCCCAACTCTTCCACAGGATTCCCCAAGCTCTGTCAAAAGTTTGATTGTGGGTGTCTGTATCTGCTTCCATCAGCTGCTAGGTGAAGTCTCTCAGCTACCATCTATAAGCATATCAACGTAACATTAACGGTGTCAGGGATTGGTTCTCTTTCATGGGATGGGTCTCAAGTAGGGCCAGCCTTTGGTTGGCCATTGCCTCAACCTTTGCTTCTTCTTTGTCCCTGCACATCTTATAGGCAGGACAAATTTTCAGTAGTAGGATTTGTGATTGGGTTGGTTTTCTCATCCCTCTACTAGAAGTCCTGTCTGGGTACACGAGGTACTCATGTCGGGGCTCCATATCCCTGGCTGCTAGGAGTCTTAGCTGAGTTGACTCCCATAGACTTCTTGGGGCTTTTCTTTTCCAGGTCTCTTAAAAATCCCAAAGATGCCCTGCACCTTCCATTTCTATTCTCTCACCTTGCTATCTCCCACCTCTCTTCCTACTCCTAATCCCCCAGCCCTGCTCCTCTCCCCATCCCCTCTCCTACGCAATTCCCTCCATTCATCAATCTCCAATGCCTATGTTGTTTCCCTTTCTGGGTGCAATTCAAGCATTTTTCAAGTGGATTCCCCATCCACTGTAGTGGGAGGGTGGGCTTTCTGACTCTGTTGCCTTCTCTGGCCTCAGTGGTAGAGGATGTGCCTGGTTCTGGAGTGACATAATGTGCCAGAGTGGGACCTTCCCCATCTCAAAGGTAGATGGGAGAATGGTGGGGGGGAGCTGTGTATGGGGTCGGGGGGGGGGATCTGGAGGGAGAGAGGTAGCTGTGATTAGGATATAGAGTGACTGGATGAATGAATTAGAAATAAAGAAAAAAAACCAGGCAGGTTCAAGGGCATGTCCTTCTAGTCAATGCCACTGGTGGTAAAACAAAAGCAGAGAGACCTCTGGAGCTAGCAGCAGCAGCAACAACAACAACAACAAAGCAGGGAGCAATGCCTAAGGAACAGCAACTCAGGTTATCTTTTGGCCTTTACATGCACCAGACACAGACAGAGATTGGCACACATATGGATGGACACCTCATGGACACCACAGCCTTCCCATTCGGTGAAGAATATATGTGAAATAAATGGAATTGTCACACATCATTTACAGATGATTGTCACAGAAAAGTGGAAAATGCAAGTCCAGATGCAGAAGACAACATAGGAGACAGTTACATTTATATGACATTAAGACAAAATTAGTATACAGTGATTGAAGTATGTTCAGTACTTAATTACAGGTGGAGAGCAGATGTCGAAAAAATTTAACCAGCAAATTTATGTGTATCTTTCATATTTATGTGAATGGCAATTGCATAAAGGCATGCATCTGAAAATTCCATTGAGCCACACACTTAATGTTTATGGACATTTCTGGATGCATTAGGTACCTCAATAACACACACACACACACACACACACACACACACACACACACACACACACACACACACACACACACACACAAACACACGACAAGCACCTATGACATTCCAGAAAACCACCTTTATCAGTGGCTGTATTATCATCTGTGAGTTCTTAGTTATTTACTGGAGGTATGCTATTACTCTCTTCTATTATATTATAAGATGTTATAAGATGTGTGTTTTGTCTATAAATAGACTAATAAGCAACCTAAATGCAAGGAGGATATTGTGGCACTTCCTATCAGTTGTGTATATGCTGATGATTATATCCCTGCGTTTTTCTTTTCATTGTCTATTATTCAGGAAGGATGTGCCCTTAACCCATTTTCACAGGTAAACACAAAGCCAGCGAGCTGGTCAGTACAGGAATGAGATTATTTGTAAAGCAGGTATTTTCAGTAATTTTATATGAGAGCACATGAGTCCAGTATGATAAGAACATGCTGTAAGAGCCTGTCTTCCATTTACTTTTGTCTACTAGATTTAAACTTCCAAAGCTAGGATCTCATTTTTTTTTTAATTAATTGATTTACTTTTTTATTCCCTTTACATCCCAATGACAGCTCCCTCCCTTCCCTGCTCCCAGCCTCACCCTCCATCCTTCTTCGCCTAATCCCCCTCTTCTATTCCTCAGAAAAGAGGAACCATCACCTCCCACAACAGCCCACCCCAACACACCTTCTTCCACTGAGACCTGGTGACAGAGAGTCCCACCAGAGAGACGTGTCAAAAAGCAGGCCACAGAGTCCATGTTAGGGATAGTCCCCACTCCGCTTACTAGGAACCTGCATGAAGACTAAGCTGCCCATCCATTGACTACATCTGTGTAGGGGGCCTAGGTACAGTCCATGTGTGGTCCCTTGTGAGCTCTTTAGTCTTTACATAGCCCCTAGGCCTAGGTTTGTTGACTCTATTCGTCTTCTTGTGGAGTTCTTGTCCCCGCTATGTCCTTTGATCCTTCCCCCATTTTTCTACAAGGTTCCCCAAGCTCCACCTAATGTTTGGTTGTGTCAACATCTACTTCGATCTACTGTGAAGTAGAGACTCTCAAAGGGAGACTATGCTAGGCTCCTGCCTGCAGGAATATTGAAGCATTGTTAATAGTGTCAGAGGTTGACTGCCTCCCATGGGGTGGATCTCTGCTCCAACTTTATCCCTGAACATCTTGTAGGCAGGATAAATTTTGGGTGCAAGTTTTTGTGTGTGGGTTGGTGTTCCCCTCCCTCCACTAGAAATCCTGTATGGCTTGAAGTTGGCCTCTTCTGACCCCATGACCCCTGCCACTAGGAGTCTTAGCTAGTCACCCCCATACCCTCCCACACTCTGCCCATACTCTGCCCACATCCTCTGTGCTCTCTCTCCCACCCTGTGCCTCCCTTCATTCAGTTCTGCTGCCTGTTCTATTTCCCCTTCGGAGTGAGATCCGAGTGAAGTTCTCCATTTCTATTTCATAGTCTGACCATCTTTGGACAGGGATCTGATATACTGGATCCTCCATCAGTGCTGTGGACGATGGAGCATCCTAAGGCAGGGGCATGGCTAGCAGCTAGAGGAGCATTACCAAAAACAGAGATCAACAAAAATATTAAAATATAAGTTAAAAGCAAAACTCCCTGTGTCAATGACCTTACCAACTACAAGAGCAGCAAACTCTGTTAGGACAAAAAATGTTCTCAGAGGTGTGGCCAACAGAATCCCCTTCCCCCGCTTCCAAAAAAAAACGCTTCACCATCAAAACACACAGAAGTGTGTGAGTCCTCAAGAAGTCAGTACAAAAACGGAGGAGAGGAATAAATTAATAAAATATATTTTAAAAAATGGAGGAGAGAAAAATGAAAGGACTGTAGTTCTAAGTGGGTGATTCTAAAACTTGTGGTTTGTGCTTCTTACGTTGAGTGGAAACTTTTTCTGTAATTTTTTAAAAATTTACGTCTTCTTCCCTGCAAGCAAGCACTCTTATTTAAAAATATTCACCATATCTGTCTATTCCTTCATCACAGCTCAAAAAGTCGCTGCTCATTTTCTTCTAGTTCTCTGCATTATGACCAGTTTTAGCTGAAAGAATGGGATAGACAGGCTTGCCTCTGGCTGCCTCCCACCTCTTCCTTTATCTTCCCTCCTGCAGATGTTCACACAGCACCCACCCTTCTGGTCCCCTCTTTGGTGACAACTGCTGATAACAGTGCTGTTAGGGGCTATCACTCCAGGGGGATTTGCATTTTAATAGGTTTCTCTCCCACCTAGAAGTTTCAGCACTGGATCACCAGTGATCAGTCAGATAGCATTTTGTCTGCCCAGTGTTTGAAAGGCAAGCAATAACTGCAAAACAAACAAACAAAGCAGGAAAAAAAAAAAAACAATAGGGGCCGCTTTTTAAAAAACAAAACTACATTTCAAAAGTTTCTAAATTACTTTGAAAAGGAATCAGAATTGGAAACACTAAACTTCCAGATCCACTAAAAAAATTGAGGAAATGGGTATTCTTAAAGGCAACAATAAATTATAATAATCAGGTAGGACTGTGGAGAGGGTGTCTGTTCTGGGTTAGGAATATGGGTCTGCCACCATGCCCATCATCCTCTGTAGCATCCCTGACATAGAGAAGTGGTCATGTTATTCCCTCTTTATTAGGGATGTGTTATGGTTCCAATGAGTACAGAATTATTTCCATGTTCATATATTTGTCCAAAGCAAGGAAACAACAAAGTACACCAAGAGGACTCACTTTGGGGACATTGAATATGCTCTGCTCATTTCTACATTTGGCCTAGTGTACTGGTTGGTTTTTTTGTCAACTTGACACAAACTAGGGTCATTTCAGAAGAAGGAATTCCTATTGACAAAATGGTTCCATTAAGATTGATCTGTTGGCAAGTCTGTGGGAGGCAAAATGCATCCTTTCCTCTACAAGTTGATTTGGTCATGTTGTCTATTGCAGAAATAGAAAACAAACTATGACACCTATCATGTAGAGTCCAAGGGTGTGCAGCCCAGTATTAGCAGCTTACAACAAGCTTTAAGGGAAAATGGCTCATTTTAGTGAGCATTCATTCAGTGAGCCACTGAGTCCTTATAGATTTACTGAATATCTGCCATTCAGTAGTCATTGTAATAAGCACCAGACATAGTGACATTGATGATATGACAGTAGTCATGGTGATGATGAAGATGATATTAATAATGAATATTGAGGAAGAGTAAGATTTTATTCCATGAATACTTTCACTTAATCTATCTAATAACCTTATACAATGGATTCTAATGTTATCTTCATTTCACAGATGAGGAAATAGGAGTTAAATAGTTCAGAGAAGTGAAATAATTTGTCAGAATCTTCTAAGTAGAAAATGAATGATGCACAGTGAAACCAGCAACCTCCCCTACCCCAGAACCTCATCATGTGGTATCACAGTGTCCAAGGTCACAGCACACAGTGGGATAACCTGCATCCCTGGCTTTATATGGCTTCCTTTCCAGGATCCTGTGAGAAGACAACAAAGTTTCTACTTGGCCTTGTTTTAAAATTCTGCTTGTACTCTGAATTTCTCCCATGTTTGTTTAAAGTTTTAATCTGAATCATTTACAAAATCCCTCGTTTTCCTATATTTTAATTAATTTCTCTTCAGATCAGTCACTGCTGCATCGCTCCTAACTCAGCCTGACTGTGGAAACCCCAGCAAGCAAATATAAACACTGGAACAGGAAGAAACCCCACTAATCCTCCCTGACAGCTCCTGTGTTTTACCTAATGAGCCCTAATGTGTCAGGATAAACATCCATTCCAAACTATTTGGTCAGAATTTAGAGAATCGATGTTTTTAAACATTTGGATGAATCTCTTTACTTCAGTCAGTTTAGGTTTAAATAAGTTCCAAACAGAAACCACGGGACCTTGTCATTTTGCTTTATTAAAAAAAAACTATCAGAAGGACAGATTCTTCTGGAATATTCTGGGAATAAGGAGCATGTATGAATAACCAGACCACCTCACTCTCTGGAAATGGAGGCTCAAAGCCTGTTCTGTTTCTTGCTAACTCATCAAAGAAACCCAAGAAAATCTGTAGAGTCTGACAAACACATTGTTGACTTAATCCAAATTCAAGTTTCTTAAATGAAAAATAAGAAAGCAGGGTGAGCAAGCCAAAAAGAGCAAGCAAGTATGCAGTACTCCTTCGTGGTCTCTACTTCCCGAGTTCCTGCCTTGAGTTCCTGTCCTGGCTGCCTTCCATGGTGAACTAAAAAATGTAAAGTTCAGTGAACCCATTTCATGAGAATGCAAAACAAAATCAAAGTTCCTATCTTCTCCTACTGCCCATGGGCAGACTCTGACTTCCCTTGTTAGATCTTATCTCTGGGAGGTAGCTACAAATCACAGCACCCATTTTCCTTTTGTCCTTCCTTTATTATTTGAAGTCTATCAGCCTATGAAAATAGTTTGTGAGAACTCTCTCTCTCTCTCTCTCCCACAGTGGTTTTCTTTTTACTGAGGGAATTATATCACCACTCTACCTGTAAAAATACAATCTGCTATTTCCCACCCATCAAGAGTTATAAAATAATCATAAAAGAGATAGGAACAAGACATATGCTTTATGTCCTTGTAGCCTTCCTCCTCAGTCACTACAGTTGGGTGTTCACATGTGGTAAAGAAACCACAGCTCATAATAGCTCTAAGAAATCTTCATTTATGAATAATACAATGGCACATGGGCCAGTTATTTTCCCATACTGAAACTGATGCAGAAATGCTCAACTTCTCTTAAGTATCTACCTCCACCATCCTTATAAATGAAGGTTAATCATCTCTCTCTCTCTCTCTCTCTCTCTCTCTCTCTCTCTCTCTCATATATATACACGTGTGTGTGTGTGTGTGTGTGTGTGTGTGTGTGTGTGTGTGTGTGTGTGTGTAGTTAAGGAGCATTCTTATGGCATTTTCTAAAGATTTTTCACATTTTAATTTTTAATTTATTATAATTTATACAGATTCCATCCCATTATTCCCTCACTTGTATCTTCCTGTTCCCATCCTCCCTACCTTTTCTGCACTTTTCCCTTCCCCTAGACCTCTGACAGAAGGGGACCTCCTCCCCCACTATATGAACATAGCCTGCTTCCCCTTCCCCTGTGTGTCACCAGGCCTTCCCACCAAGAGGAAGTGATCAAATCTTGGGCACCAGAGGTTGTGTGGAGAGCAGGGACTGTTTCTGACAAGATTTTTTCACATGTATATACTTTCATGGCATTCTCTGGTCATAGATTGACCAATGTCCAGTCTTTCTTATTCTCCTTGATAAGACATAGAATTATTGGATCAAGTGAATGACAGTCTGTAACTGTAATCATACCCTTGGGTTGTTTTCTATGCCAGTATCCTCAACTTTTCCCCTGGGGCATCTCATGGTCCAGCCATCCTTGCTCATCTTAAATACTCTATGTTTGTTTCTCTGAACTTCTAATATTGCTTTATAGGCTCTCATCGTTCAATCTCATGAGAACTTCTACCTTATTCTTTCTTTCAAATCTATACTCATTCATTTTCCAGCGAAATCCAGCCTTCTTGGTCACTCAGATGCCTACTCTATGGAGCAGACCTTAGTTCAATTCCCCATTCTCCTTTATAGCTACAGTTAGTTATGGGTAAGTGAGGACAGCTAAGTGGCCTTTTTGTTTATGTTAAACCAAGACAGAATTTGAAGACACACGAATAAAGATTGTAACTCCTCATACACAGAGGAAGCTCACCTGACCAGAAGTTATAGCTATTGCTCTTATTCCCATGCTACCTACACTTTTCCTGTGGACCTTGACTTAATATTACAAATCAATATGTCTTACAGTATTTGGTGACTATTATTGTGGTATGGGCTGTTTACTTTTCCCCTCTGTTTAGCATATTATTGAATTTGACAGCCCTAAATTCCCATAACTATTTATGACTTCTTCATGGTGATGCTATCGAGACTCACAAATGCTTTCCTTCAAATCTTTTCCTCATTGCTAATTGACTGCCTTCTCCACTTACGAGAGTTCTGCTTTCCCTCTTATTAACCACAGAAATTCCCAAATGCCCTCCATCGGTCTCAAGAAATGATCTAATGTCCCACTTTACTAATGTACCAGGATGCTAAATTGAACTCTTCCTGTTTTCTTGTATTTTCTGTATATGTCCTTGGCTGAGAACAACACAATGGCTGCCAAACCTTTTCCATTCTAAAAAGAGATGCTAAACTAACTATACAGGGATCTCTAAGGAGATAACTCAGAACCAGTTATGAAGCACGGGCCCACCCCTCCCTCTTGAAATACATGAGCTAGAGGATTGAGATTGGTACAAGAGAGACACATTGGGGGAAAATATTCAAAGTCTGAGGTATCATATCTCAGCTTTTCACTTCAGACCAAGTGAAATTTTTCAGAAGGATCTACCCTGCAAAGATGCGGCTCAGTAGAGTTTTCCTATAGGATGTACAAGTCTTGGTTTCAATCCGTATCACTATAAGAAAGCAAAAACAAAAAGAGCCCACCAACAGGAGCCTAAGGCTGGTGTATGGGAATATGTTGGGTGAGGAATGAAAGGGCTGGTGAACATTTCTTGTGGGGGAAATGTCTGTAGTCAAAATGTGATCGCTGGGGTGGACCACTCTAAGGCTGGAAGAAGAGAGGCTTCTTTGGGACAAAGTGCTGTCTGTGAAGTACTGAGCACCATGATTTCCAGTTCAATTCCCTACCATATTACATGGTCTATGACTCCTGAAAGCACAGGGTAATCTTATGAATTTCTTGAGAACTGCATAGCAGCATGAAGTGACCCAAAGCAGCATGGGCGTAGAAGATCAGAGGATAAGAGTAGAACTGAGAGCAGACAGCCAGGCTGGAACTCTTTCCCATATCATAGACACTTCAGTACTCAAAAAGCTGAAGGATCTGAAATGTAGGTCTCTTTCATGGGTAAGGACAGTGGATGACAAGTGTTTTGGTCATATCAACTTGTAATTAATCAGGAAATTGCCTCCACAGTTTACTCCCTAATTAATGTTCTAGGAAGGGGACAGTAAAATGAAGAGAAAGCAAACCGAATTCCCATCTAAGTCCGAGGGAAGCCCAAATTGAGGAAAGTAGACAGTGTCCTTAATTGAAATGTTTTTGAAGGTGAGTATTGGCTGACAGTATTCAATTAGCACAATAAAGCTGATCTCAGAAATTAGGGGTTAAAAAACCCAACAAACATTTGGTGCCTTCATGGCTTTCCTGCCAGAGTAAGGCACAGGAATTCGAGGCATCTGGTTAAAGGGGTGAAAGAAGTAGGCTAGTATCTGGCATCATTTGGTGAGTACCCTTCAGCAAACTGGTAGCCTCCAGAATGTTGTGAGGACTTGTCCCAAGCTCCTGTCTCATTCATCTTAAACATTTCTATGTGTTCACTTGCTCTTTCCTTATTATTTTCTCATTCATAAAATAATTCCCTTCTCTAGCAAATTAGTTCACTTTCCCCAGTGTTTTTTTTCCTTAGCCCTCATGCATCTACTGACTGATGACTTCCTTTTGAGCTTGGTACTCTCATGTTCTGTGACACTGCACTTCTTTCATTAATGATTTGGTCAGTTCTTACTCTCTTTGCTCTTTATATTCTTATCTTCTGCTTCTTTTGTTTGTTGATTTTTTAAAAATTTTCTCTATATTCGCTTTCTGTATGGATTTCTTTCTCTTTGTGGTTTTATACATTACTAACCTTCTTATTATTTCCACAGCTAAATTTTGTCTAAGTCTAAGATCAAAGAGTTACAAAGGTCTGTGAGACATCTGCTTACTTTTTTATTATTTTTATTTTTAAGACTTAATTTATGTTGTGTGAATATGTGTTTTGCCTAAAGAGTTAAGAAAAGGGTGTGTCAGATCCCCTAGAACTGTAGTTAAAAACTGTTGTGAGCCCTTATGTGGGTTCTGGGAACCAAACCCTGGTCCTCTGGAAAAGCAGCAAATACTCTTAACTACTGAGCCAGATGTCCAGCCTTGACATATCCTTGTGTTTTCCAAAGTATGATGGGCCAACTTTGTATTCCTTTAATAAAATCTTATCCATATATTTATGAGTTGCTCAAATGTCACCACCAGGTTTGTGAATTCTGTTTTTCTTACAGCAAGGAACATTTAACATTCCATTCTCCCTTGCAACATGAAAGAACAATACAGTTGTTTGTCTGTCCCCCTCTGCGTTCTAGGAATTCTTTGAGTGACTAAATGTCCTAATTGTTCATTCCTGATCCGAGGTACGCCCCACTATCTTCCCACAGAGGGATTTGATCACTGCTAAATCACACTGAAAGGAAACGAGTACAGAAAAACATAAAATGATACCTTAAAAAATAGTTTGTTCAAATGGGGTTCAGCTAGAAAATCAGAGAAAGCAGGAATAGTCCCTGTGGTGTGTGTGTGTGTGTGTGTGTGTGTGTGTGTGTGTGTGTGTGTGTGTGTGTGTATGTGTGTGATACCTCCTCAATATGTCACCTGTTTTCTTGAACATTTTTAAATTGCTCAAATGACTTGAAACCCCTTCTATAGTAGGGGATTTTACAAGCTGCAGATATAAAGTTGGGAAAAAATGAATCTTTGAGAACAGGTATCTTGAGAGTAGGACAATTCTTAACTCAACCAAAGCAATGATGGAATGAGAATGAGCCATGCCTGAAATATAAAAAATCCATAACCATCAGTTCCACATGCATGCTTTGCCCATATTTGGTCTCTGGTAGTACCATCCCCCTTAATGGATTTGCATTGCTATCACAAAATGGAAATGTTGATAGGCATGGGCCTTAACAAGTGACTTGCTGTAAGAACTATCTTTTGTATTGCAAAAATGAGCATCATGGTCAGCTGCATATCCCCTCCCGAGTTCTGAAGCCTGATTCTTGATTGCTTCCATGACAACCATGTCATTTCACTGCCAGAATATCTTATAAACAGTTGCGATGAATGGAAATATATGCATGAACTCCTGAAATTAATTGTGAAGAAATGAAAGAGAGAACATTGAAGTTTTTCACTTGCTGGGCACCGTTGTACATAGATAAAAAGACTTTCCTAACTAGGAGTCTCTATGTGGACCAATATCTTATATGCTGCTTATGTTAGCTTACAAGTTGACCAATAATCATCTTCTAGTTGTTTTGGAAATAGATTTCTTGCCTTCTCTAGTAGGATACGAATTCTCTAAGAGTCTTTTAGTTGCTCTGCTTCAACTGAGCTATTGCTATGTGTGAGGCACTGGTGTTGACGTTCACATATGTGATCGCTTTTGATCTTTACAAACACTATTTTAAGATGAAGAGGCGAGACGATGAGTGGTTATTAAGCAATTGCTTTCCATTTAACTAGGAAAGGAGATCAGTTACAACAGGTCCCCTAATTGTTTATTCTCTCTTTCTTGATGCCCCACAAGGAATTTAATATATTCTGTGACTGCTATTGCTCCGAATTCATTACCTTTCCCTCTAGTTATGCCTTTTCTTTATAACTTTTTCGCTTTTCCATTGATGGCTGAGTTTATTTTCTCACCCCATTAGTTCCGAGATGGCCATCTGTAGGTTGTGGCAGTGGAGAGTAGAAAAAGCGACTACCTGCTCCTAGTTTAGTCTTTAAGAGGCATCAGAGGCTTTTACAAGTTCCTCTTACACATCCCCATCTCCATAAAAATGACATACTTTGGCTACCACACTGGATCAGCAAAAGTCAGACAACACAAGTTACGTTTGGGGCAGATCCTTACCAAACTCCTGCTTTGCACCAAGAGCAGTAAGGAGCAAAGTTAAACAGAATCTGCTTAGTCAACACAGAGAAGCAAGCAAGAAGAACTTATAATGTGGGGTGCTATGCAGCAGCTACTGTGGCAAGAGCCAAATGGTTTATCTACGATAACTCTGAGTGCTCATCCCTAATTTCCCTCAACAGGCCATATATTCGACCATCACTCAGAGGCCTTGTATGTCTTTTCTTTTAAGCTCCAGTCATAATGTGCACACTGTAGGAATGAGTGCTCAAATACATAGATATTTTCTCTTTCTCAAAGTTGATTGGTATGTAGCCTTGGTATTTTTTAAATAAAAATATACAAATCTCACATGATCAAAAAATCAGAAAACAATTTATATCATGTTTTATATGCCTAATGCCTCTGAAGGATGCTGATGCGTTCCCACTTAAGAAGGCTATTTTACAGAAAGAGAATTCTTGAGGCCTCCTTGGTGCAGTAGAATGAACTGTTTGTTGTGGTGTAATTCCAGTTTTGTTACTTACTGGAAAAGCTGACATGGAGTGCAACCATGCACTTCCTGAGCCCAAGCTTGCCAGGTGTGAAGCAAGAAAGACAGTGTTAGTCCCTGCAGGATTTTTAGGAACACTGCAATGATATATAGAAAAGTTTGTATCTTTCATTCAAAAATATTTATGATTGTTCTACTCTGCATAATAAATGGCTATATATAATAAGTGGCTATATATATGTATGTATTATACATATATAATAAAATAATAGAATTGAAAGGTTTCAAATATGTCTCTACATCCTTCAATATTCATTAATTCAAGAAGTTGCATCTGATTTTTTCCCCCCAGATGGGACTAAATTTGTCTTTATAGAGAGCAGAACATGGCAGACATGTTCAGGTGCTGCCTCAGTTTCAGATTAAAAAAAAGGCTGTAGCCTGAGTCTGCATGATCCTCCTTGCTCTTACACATCAGGTCTCACGCTCTGATCCATTTTCTTGTGATGGAAATCAAGTACAAGGAAAGCCCCTGTAATCAATGGGCATCAAGTTCCCATGTTGAGTACTAGCACAAACCTTGATCTGGATCTTCCTGCCTGACTCAAATGTCAGGTTCAGTGGACAGCGGACTTCAGCCTAATGGTTTCTAGGAAAAATTTTCCGAATGTTGCCTGTTGTTTAATTGCTTCTTATAGTACCAGAAGAAGAAAAATAGAGTCTTGAACTGAAAAGATGACTGTGAAAAATCTCGGAAATTTTAGATGATACATAGTGCCATATAGTAAATAGCATTTACAAGGTGCTGCCATGAAACAGAGTCTACAGATGATGTCAAAGGTGACTTCCAAATTGTTTTCATCAAAGGTCTGAAGAGCTTTGGCGGGGGCCTTGAGATTTTTAGTTGAGACAAAGGAGTTATTGCAAGTATCACCCTGCTTCTTATAGAGCCTTGAAATCAAACAGCTCTGTGTTAGGAATGTTCAGGTCATCGGCCCTTAGTATCACTAGGGGAGTTCTGGAGTCGAGGATGGTTTATTTTAAGCAAATCAAGGCTATCGTTTTTGTCTAATAAAATACAGCCTAACAATTCTCAGAAGGCCACATTCTAATTTTTTTTTTTTAGCAATTATGTATGTAGTGATTTTGTCAACATGGACTCAAAAGAAAAGAAATAATGTAAAACAAAGAGAGGCCTTTGGACCTCAAAAATTCTACTGGTAGAAAACAGGCTAGGAATAAAAACCCTGCTCAGTTATAACTGTGCTCACTGAGGCATGTCTCTTTAAAAGGGGGAAGAGGAAGAGCAGGAAGAGAGGTAGAAGCCATGGAGAGTTGTTCCCAGTAAGAGACCTACTCAGTGAGCATCCTGCATCGTCTAGCTGGATTTCACAGTGGTTATGGAATATCGAAATTTGTATATCTATCAGCCATGTTCAGTTCAGAAATTTCTAGCTACCACATACCTGGCCAATGCATGTGCGTCTCTGCGTGTGTCTGTATGTCTGTGAGTGTGTGTTTCTGTGTGTGTCTGTGTATGTATGTCTGTGTGCGCATCTGCATGTGTGTCTGTTTATGTGTACCGTGTACTGCAGACAGATAACATATCACTCTATTTTCAGAGGAACTCCACAAGCTACACTTAAGTGATGGGATCTAAATATAGACTGGTACTCCCCTGAGATGATGGGATTCTGGACTTTGGGGGTGAGAGTACAAGATGTGGCGTTGGCTGACTTGGAAAGGGTATGTGTTTTGAGGTGACGTGATGAGAATCATGGACCTTATCAACATTAGGTGGTTGCACAGATTTCTAAGAAGCTCATCTCTTCAAGTACAAGAGCTTACTTCTCCCTTTGGGTATGGACTTATTTCACTCTTTGGATGTTAGCTATAGGCTTCTAAATAAAACAGGCAAAGGTAATCATTGTCACTTCAGATATTAGTATACAAGCAATATGAGGTTTTCTTGGGCAATTTTCTTGTTATGTAATTCTTTTTCCCCATAGCACACTACCCAAAAAGCAAACTGCCTGGAGAAACTACGTAGTGAGGACTACTGGCTTCAGAAAGCAGGACCGAGTAGTCTTGGGGCAGCCACAGGGGTGGGTGTGGGAGCTGGTGCCTTGCCTCAGTGGAGCCTCTATGGGAAGAGCTGTAGCTAGTATGTAAGGGGAATCCTATATATAAGTCTTGAGCTAGAATCACCTAGTTACACTGTCCATGCTCCTAACTACTAGAATTGTGTAAAACAAGACAAGCTTGTAGCAGCATGTTTTAGTTAATCTTCTATTGCTGCAAACAGACAACATGACCAAGGCAGCTCTTATAAAAGGAAGCTTGTAACTGGGGGGGGGGGGTTGATTACAGTTTTGGAGATTTAGTTCATTATTATCATGGCAGAGAGCATGGGGCCAGAGCAGTAGCTTTACATCCTAACCAGGAAGCATGCAGAGTAGAAATTCACAGACGTGGTGTCAGCTTTTAAAACGCAAATTCTACCCCACTGATAATCTCCCCCAACAAGGCCACACCTATTCCAACATGGCCACACTTTTTTAATGCTTTCCAAACAGATGAACCAAGTGGGAAACCAAGACATCAGACAAGGAGCCTATGAGGGCCATTCTCATTCAAAACACCACAAGTGCACTGCTAAACATTGCGTACGCACATTTATATTTCAATTGATGACAAATGCAAGAAAACACCCTAAGATTCCTCAGTAGATGAATCTATTATCCTACTTTTATAGGTAAACAGTCTGAGCAATCAAATATACTACAGGATTTTACAAAACCACATGTCTAATATGTGGCAGAATAAAGGCTGGAATTCACATCTACATGATTTTTTTAAGCAGGGGAAGTTTATACAAATCAAAATCAAAATATATTATAGCTGGTCAAAGCAGGAAGACCTATAATGACATACCGTACTACCATCTGCTCCAGGAGTAGCAGAGGTGTTGGGCAGAAGAGTAATGTGCAAAGATGCTTAAATCTATACACCACAGGGGCCAGGACATCTGGTAAGGAAGAGGTGAGCCACTGCCTCACCATTCCAGCTCTCCCAATTATGTTAATTGTAACAAAACTTGGCTTCCTGGCAATGCAGAGCTAGTGAGGCATTTGACATGCTGTAGAATTTAAGTTCAAAAGTAAAATTGTTTAATGAATGCACACCCTACTCCTTATTCATTATGCAAAGTCGGGTTGTAGAGTTTTTCAATATGTACTCTAATTCCCTTTAAGAAACGTGATTCCACATTCTTCATATTAGTGCAAGGGGCGGGGGAGATATTTTGCTGGAAGAGGTTCTGGGGTCAGTTAGAAAGTCTCTGCTCTATTTTTTTTAAGGATGATATAATCCCTTTTTCTCTGCCATTGTGTTGTATTATGTTGAAGGTTGATGGCTATAAAACACAGCACCTCCCCTTCAACTTTTCCATATAACTTGATTAGACAGGAATAATCTCTTATGCTTTCATGCACAAATTTAGGAGTGACCCAGAACAAACGAGTTTCCTTCATCTCCATAGCAACCAGGACTATGGAAAAATGCCACTCACTAGGCTAGGCAAGTCAGAATACATTCCTTTGATGTTAATTAACAAATAGCTTTCAGAAAAATCAATTGAGTTTCCCCTTCTCCCCTCTAAAGGTTTGTGATATGTTTTTCAGTACTTCCTACCATGCTGTGCTGGAGGAACAGGTAGTGGAGACTGAACTCAGGGAGTTCTACCTTTTCCAGGTGAAACAGAAGAGATGTGGGAGTAGGCTAGGTGTGGAGGTGTTAACCAAATGCACATTTCCATGCTGTAAAAGTTACCTTTCCTCTCAGAGATGCCTATTTTCTGAAGGTGTGGATGAATACAAAAGATAAACAAAATGCTACGACCAAGGAAATTGTAGGAACCTGTATTTCAATATCCCTATTCCCTTAGTCTGTTCTCAAGGGCTATCGCTGAGATATATCTACATTTCTGTCTACATCTACACCTACCTAATAGATGCCAACCTTTTTGGCCACATTGGATATATATACTCAGAGAGGAAACATAAGTGAACACACGTGGGTAGTTTCCCCACTGATGTTAATAATGTTTGAAGGTGGTAATTAATTGAAGGAGGCAACATTCTGAATGGCTTTGAAGGTGTAAAGAAGCTTTTAAAAGAATCAGCAGAGGTTTATAAACCCCAAGCAAGTAAACTAATGCCAATGGAGAAACAGACTCTCTAAGATGATACATTTAAAGACAACTCAAAAATCTCTGAGAAAGTTGCAGAAATTGACCAAAGAATTGACAGATTTCCCATGAAGTGATGTTTCTTCTCTCTAATTATCTTCCTAATGTTTGTTGTTGTCTTATTGGGTGGACGTTGAAGGTTTTAAGATGACTTTGATGGAAACACAAGACAGACTCAAGTTCACATTATGGCATACCTATTTTCATCACTAGATGACAATTTTTTTCAAAGGTATACATTGCTGGTCCTCAAATTCTTTCCTCTCTATCAACTATAATGGACTGGAGAGAAGAATTCAATAAAATAATATTTTAAATTGGTTTAATTAAGTTATTGATAAAAGGATTAAAACTGACATTTTCAAACACTGAGACAGAAACTCATTATTAAAACCTTTATCTATTTATAAGTAACAAAAATAATTTTTAGATAAAATGATATAAGGTCAGAAAAAATGCATAAATGTGGTTAGAATATCTTTTCAGCTCAAGATTAAACCTGAAAAACTTTATCAAATAAAAATTATTAAAAAGCAATCATTTTCACATTATTTCCGACCAGCAGAACTATTTCATTCAAAGACATCGAGCAAGGAAAGCTAATACACAAAACTAATGGGAATACAGCTTCTTTAAAGGAAGGACAAGACGAGTCTTCTCAAGCTCTGTCTGTCCATTCTTGCCTTCCCCTTGTCAGAGAGTTTAGCATCTTGGGAGGCTATTTAGGTTCTTGCAATACTGCATCAGGCTATGGTACATTGGACAAGGTAATTAGCCACTTTGCAACTCAGTTTCCTTGGCTATATAGTGAGAAAAGAAGATTAGACTATATATAAAGCAGACGACCTCCAAATGTCCCCAATGGCCCTACCTCTGAATAAAATAGACTACAAATGAACATGGGGCTTTCCCCAGTAAGCTATATGTATGACAGATTTAATATAAGCTTTAATATCTTTTTGACTCTCACTCATTCTTTTTCTCAAATGGAGAAAAGTGCTAGGCAATTGCCACATGCCATGGAATTGATATCCCTAGATAACAGCTTCCAAGATCCAGAGCCTTGCCAAAAGCAATGAGAGTTAGGAAATGATGCTTCCTCAGTCAAGTCATGAGATGTTAGAAGCTCTGGTTAACTCTACAGCCTTCTGATACTGTACACTGTAGGTACTTGCTGATGTTTGCTGGGTGTGTGACCCACAGAAACCTATACTAATGAACAACTTGGGTTACCAGTTGTACATTCTGGGAGGTAACACGATATGGACCACAATGAATGCCCCATACACATTAAGATAAAAATGTTTAATCCACCTTTGTAGACTCTTTTCAGAGGTGTTTATCCTCATATTTATAACACAGAACAAACTGTATCCATTGAACCTCTCTCATTATTATAGACATCTCCAACTCCTTTAGTGACATTCACGACGTCTGTTAAATGGAAAGTTGACAGTTGATATTGGGGCCCCCGTGCTTCATCTTTCAAAGGGCATTTGAATTTACCTTTGATCAGGAATCCATCCACTACTATCTAAAAGATTAAGTACAGAGGTCATTTGAGAATCAAAATAAAATCAGTTAGACAATGTTTGCCAGCACCACTTATAATCTGAAGGAGAAGCTGTCTTCACTGTAGCACTTAAGCCCATAATTGGAGTGTCCTTGCCTTGATAGATTTGGATCTTTGTAAATTATAAGTCAAAATAAATTTCAAGGCTATTTTATTTTGTGAGGAGATCATATTATATTTTTAAGCCTGGCAATTTCTGGTTTACCAGACCTCCTGATCCCCATCACCACAAAATAAGACAATAAACATCAAGGAGATATATGCAATACCAATCCTATAAAAATAAATGGAATGCCACGCTTTATATTGCTTGGTACCAATTATTGTCATGTTATCCTAAAAATTAGTCAATTATTAATTTTGGATTGAATTGAAATAAAATGTAATAGACTTTTCATTCTAGATCTTAGTCTCATCCCTAGGTGCAAACAGAAATCTAGTTTTACCAATTTTTTTGATGAATATCCTACTGTGATTTAGGCCTCTTTAGATCAAATATTGTGCTCTCCATTCATTGGATTCTGGTGTTCATACTTAAAGTAGGACAAACAGCTCTATACAATTCAATGTGCCGCTGCAAGTGCCTATGCACGGGTATCTATCTGATCTGTGCCCATGCAAAACAGGAAGATGATTTTGTGACCTCTGGCTGATGGGCCAGAGCTCTTTGAAAACACTGAACAATGGAAGGGAGTTATGAGGAATCCTAACATGGTATGATGGTGTCAGGAAAAACTGGAAGTTAATAATTAGCATTTGCTTATGCAGACAATCAATCAGGCTCACCTAACACCTATTTTTGATTAAAGATTGGATGGTCAAATTGAAAGACTCAAGATGAATTGTGCACGTGACTGTTGGCACAAATGCATGACACTCACATGAATTTTCCTCCTTCCATGTATTTCAAAGGCCTAATAGCTCCAAAGCTGAGAAACAAGTACAAATATAATGCCCAGCACAACTTCTTCTCTGTGATAAGCTATTTTGATATAAGAGGAAACATTCCTTTTTCCAAAAGTAGATACTTAATAAAACAACCTTCTTAATTCTGCATAGGAGAAAGGATTTAAAAGATTACTCTGTAATTCTCCTTACTTTGTTTGGGAGGGGATTTTTAAATAGAATTCTTAACCAGTAAGCTTCTATAATAGTTATTTACGAGTCATTTATCTCACTTGTTTGTAAAACCAATCATTAAACTGTGCCCTGAAGAGCAGGCCTTAGTACCTGTGATATTGTACAAATTACCTAGCAAAAAAAAATTTCAAAACAGGCTCTCTTCAGGCATGTAGAAAAGAGGAGAGAGAATCCAAATTTTGAATCTTGCTTTTCATCCTGGAAGTTCAGCACTCCCTGGGTGCCTCCTCTGGAGCCAGTAACTGCTTCCTCTCCCCATCAAGCCTCCATCTTCTAAGACCCACTTCTTAATCCTTGCTTCTAGAAAGTACAGTATTTACACTGGAGAGACGATAAGCACTGGTGACATCTGAGAGACCTGTTCTTCCAAGTTCTCCACATCCCCAATGTCAGGGAACAAAGATTTTTTTGTTGGATTTCCCCACCACGGAAATGTCTTTCTATTTCCGCTCATACTTGAGGAGCAGCTGTTAAACGTTTTTACAGTGGAACCTGCCTTTCCACATTACCAATGATCCTCTTACTATTTGCATCCTTTTCTTTTCTCTGAGGGCTATTATTTGAAAAAGTAATTTGCGGGTGCCTCTTGAACGGTGTGTTTGTTGAGAGCCAGTTGGGTTTTTCTGTGTGTTCATAGCACTTTTTGTTTTGAGACTTTCATTTCCAAGGATGCCTGGACAGACACAACTACAGCAGGCAGGAGTCTTGCCCCCCTCTCAAGTGGCAAGCAGATCTGCTTCCTGACCAGGATGATGACCATATTGTCTCAGTTCAGACAAAAGTTGGGAAGGGTCAACTATGTGTAAAATCAGGGGTTCTCTAAGTGTCTGATTTCCCCCACTGTGAGGTGAACCACTGTGCATGGCACATCCACCTGGGCCACTCCAGGCCACTCCTATGAGATTTTAAAGCCAAGAGAAGCAAATGGGATTATGAAGTCTATGCATCACGCTGGGCTATGGGTCATCCTGCATCCTGGTTGCCAGTGCCTACTGGATAGTGCCAAGTGAACGCATTTACTTTATAGGACTTTTACAGTTCATGGAAGAGCTCACTGAGGTTCTCCACATACAGGTGATAAGCCTTGTTTCACCACACACTAGTTTGGTCCTTACTATGAATGGGACCTACTGATTATGCAATTCATTTGCCTTGGGAACTTTTCAATAAAAGTAGCAATTTAAACAATAGCAATAGATTTGATATATACAGTTGTACCTGTGACACTAATAGCTAAATCATAGTTCACTGCTTTCTAGATGATATATGCACTGCATAATTAATTTATCTTCTCCCTCCCCACCTGCATGTAAAATAGGACTAGTTAATTAGTATCAGAATTTTACCTTTCACCTTTGTCACCAAAGTACATATAACATCATGGGTAGTATAACATCCAAGTTCTGTAAACAGAATTGCAAAGGGAAGTCTGTTTTCATTTTATTTGCCTGGATTTCATACAAGACCCTCATGAGTCTTCCTCCTTGCCTGTGCAGTGCTGTATGTTTGTCTGGAACCCCTTTTCCACACTCCTGCAGATGCCTCCTCATCCTTCAACATTGAACTAAGTTGTTTTAGGGAAAAGATTTTTTCCCTTTTGAGCTAAATTATAGTTTTCTTTTGCTTCTCTGGTGGAGAAATGAGGAATCACTCTATTGTTCTTTCACTGCTGGTGTTTGAACCTAGCACCCTGAACGTGACAGGCAACAGGTCTATCTCGGGACTATATCTTGACTGTAACCCTACTTTTTCGTTCGAGGCAAGGTTACTAAGTTGTTCAAGCTTGCCTTGACCTACTTTGTAGTACAGATAGGGTTGGAAATTGTGATCCTCTTGCTTCAGCCTGTTCAATCGCAGCAGTTGTATGTGTATTCCACAAGACTGAATAACTCACCCATTTTCTAGCCTGTTTCTCACTAATGTTTTTTGGGGCAGGTGGCCTTACTTCTATGATAGAAGGAAGTCTGCTACTGTACATTGTTGTCTTGGCTGAATATTTCTCCAATACTAACGACCTGGAGCCCCACACCTGGGCACCTGTTCTGAGCCTTTGAAGTGAGTTTAAACTCAGAGGGAAGGCAGCAGGAGTCTGGCTCCTCTCACACAAATAGGGAAGAACCTCATTTATTTGGAAAGACTAGAAAAAAATGACAAGTCCAGATGTAGAGGAAACTATAGCATCCCGCGCTAACTCCATTTCCTAAATTGGTATGCCAGTTGCTTCAACACTCATTTCTCCGTAGGTATACAAACCAACTGGGGAAAAAAATGAATGAGGAACCATGTCATGAAAGTTTACCCCATCCTCCCCTACCTCCTTCAGCTACCCTCTTAGCAGACTCTAACCAAAACCATTTACCTGGTTACATACATGCTTTCTTACCCAGCTCAGCTAGAGTAGGCTTAGCAGGTACTTACTATCTAGTGCAATGGTTGCACATTAAGTATCCTGCAGATCAGACACTTACACTGTGATTCACAAATGTAGAAAAATCACAGTTGTGAAGTAACAATGAAATAATTTTATGGTTGGGGTCCCCACAACATGAGAGACTGTATTAAAGGGTCACGGCATGAGGAAGGCTGAGAACCACTGATCTAGTGGTTTATGATACACAGTCCATATCACTGCATATTAAGAGCATGTTAGATAATGGGACAGTTAGTCAACACAAATAGCTTCCTGGATTACCTTCATCAGTTTCATCAACTCAGCAACGACATTACAGTATTCAGCCTATTACGGGCTATGCTATTTGACAGGTCTGTACAAAACCCCATGCACGTTTTACCAAGACTTGTTTTTCCATGCTCCTCTGGAACAAGTGGTAAGTGGTTAGTATTAGACTAGTGAATGTCAGTCACTGCCTTCCAAGAATGCCTGACATCTATAAAATAAAACCCAATCTCTCTCACCAGGGGTTTTAGTTTATGATTCCAAAGGACTTCCCAGCTTAAATGTCCCAGAAGGCAAAGTAGCAGCAATTATGGTCTCCATAAGCAGTGGTACTTACAAAACCTTGGTCAAACATGAAGTGTTCCTCACATTTTGTCTTGGTAAATATTCTGCCTTTCTGGATTCTTCTTTCTAATATTGATGTTATGCTCTTACACACAGCACTTGGAAACCTGCATGTGTGCTGTGGTGCATGGGTTATGTTGCATAGGCTGTGTTGCATGGGCAGTGTTGCATGGGCTGTGGTGCATGGGCTGCAGTGTATGAGCTGTGGTGCATGGGCTGTTATGCTCACAGATTATAGCTAAGCAGTGGGCCCTGAGGCTGGGTGAGTCAAACTGAACCCTGCACTACACCCTGATAATGAATGTCTTAATTTTTAGTTGGGTATTTTATAGGTAGAATTTCATTTGATCCTCATAACAACCAGGTACGGTGGATAGATCACGTTTTAGTACCCCCACTTAAATGAAGCGCATAAGTATAGAATCCAGGTTTAAAATTTCCTTTTGTGTCAACTCCAAGACCACGTGCTAGTCTTCCTCTTCCTGGATGATATCTTAAGAGTGATCTTTCCCTTGTGTTTCTTCTTAGATTGCCTTACTGGGAGAAGTCTCAAATGGACAAGTCTAGAGACTATTTTTGAACCTCAAGTGTATACCACTGGGTCATATTATAGTTTGAAACCTGACTGACTGCCAATGTTCCATGTGGTAAATGCCTGTTTTCCAGCTTGTTGGCATTACAAGATGGTAGAACCTTGAAGAGGTAGGTTTTTTTTTTCAATTTTTTATGTTATTAATTTATTCAGATTATAACTCAATTGTTATCCCATCACTTGTATCCTCCTGTTCCTCCCCCCCTCTCGCTTTTAAACTATTCTGTTTATATACTATTATATGTTTAAATTATTCTATGACCGAGGGGGACCTTCTCACCCCACCATCTGGTCATAAGCTATAAAGTCTTTTCTTGGTAGCCTGCTTATTCTTTCTCTGAGTGCCATCAGGCCTCCCTACCAAGGGAAGGTGATCAAATATGGGACACCAGAGTCCATGTCAGAGTCAGTTCCCACTCTCCATATAACTGGAGAATGTCCTGTCCATTGGCTAGATCAGAGTAGGGGTTCGATGTTTACTATTTGTATTGTCCTTGGTAGTGCAGTGGTTTGAGTAGACCCCCCCCCCCGGGCCCTGATCCAACCATCACAGTGTTCTTGTAGGTTTCTAGGAGCCTCTGGGTCTTTCTATTTCCCCATCTCCTATATTTGTC
Organism: Acomys minous; assembly: GCF_964271855.1. Taxonomy (NCBI): domain Eukaryota; kingdom Metazoa; phylum Chordata; class Mammalia; order Rodentia; family Muridae; genus Acomys; species Acomys minous. The sequence goes on along the minus strand of NC_140498.1, from coordinate 32,454,142 downwards.
TTACCTAGAGTCCCAGTGGGATTTCCTCACATCTGTCCCAATATCCTAGTTTTTAATCAACCCGAGTAAAATAGTTTTGTGGAGGGCATTTTGACTCATGGTTGCAGAGTAGTGTCTCAGTCCCTCACACTAGGGAAAGCATGGGGGCACTCATGATGCAAGGTGCTGTGACAGAACCTGATTTGTACGATCAGATAGGAAGTAAAGGAAAAAGCCAGATTCATGGGCAAGATCAAAGCATCAAACACGGCCTCTCAGTGACCTAGTCCCACCAACTTCACACTTTTCAACCTTGCTTCACGCGGGGCACTACGTATTCAGAGCATGAGACAGCAAAGCACATTCCAAATTCAGCTCGTAACATGAGGACGGATGGGAAGTCTTGGGGCCCTGGGGGTGTGCCCTTCAAGGGGATTACTGGAAGCAGGTCTCTTCTCTCATTTCCTTCCAAGCAGGAGTCACTAGGCTTTCTCAGCCATTCTCTGTACCACCATGCACTGCCTTTTCCAATAGGCCCAAAGGCAACAGGACCAACTGACCATGGATTGAAATCTCTGAAACCAAAATAAATCTCTTTCCTCCCTATAAACTGATTGGCCTCAGGCATTTTGTCAGAGTGATGAAAAGCTGAATGCCCTAATCTGTGGAAGAGAGATGACATCAAACAGCATTTTGGTGTACAGGTTTTGTGATTCAGTGTCTCTTAGACTCCTTGGCTTAAAACAAGTTCCTGGGCTTATTTCACCTGCTAAAGTATTAGTAGCAACAATGATTCCTATATATCATTTCTCTGAATATTAATGAGAAGAGAATTTGGAAAAAATTATTTGTCCCTACCATATTGTCAACAGGAAATTAAACTGGATTTGAATGAATAACTAATTTACAATTCAAGCAGGATCTACACAAACAATTCTATGAATATTTGTATTTCTACACTGACTCCTCTATCTGTGCAAAATGTAATAAATGAAGGCTGTAAAGAGAATGCAAAGCCTGAATGGGAATATGTCAGTTCTTGGTCCCTTCAAAACACAAGCATCTTGGAACTAGAGAGATGGTTTTCTTAGCCACTGTTCAAATGGACCCAGGTTCAGTTCTCAGCACCCAAATGGAGTGGTTCATAACTACTCCTGACTCCAATTTCAGGGATTCTAGTGTCTTCTACTTGCCTCTGTGCATATGTACACATAGGTGGTAGACATACATACACTCAAGGCCCTTTACGTTTACATAAGAAAAAATAGAAATAAACCTTTTCCCAAACTCTTCATGAGAGTCTAGATAAACCGCAGCATACATTGAACTTATGACTTCCCAAAGAGGAATGCTCAATTATTATTCTGGGTTCCAGAAACTATAAAAGCCTTAACACCCAGATTTATATAGCATCCAGCTGCTGACCTTGTTACCTATGTTGGTCTGTGGAAATGGTCTGCAGAGGGAAAGAAAAATCTTTTTTTTTTTATAGTCTTTTGGAGAAAAAAAAAACCATGACACATGAAGACTAGCACTCTTGTGATTCTACCAGATTTCTTCACACCTGCATGCACATAACACATCATTTTAAAAATTCACTCAAACATTTGAAATTGAATTCATTTTAACTTGGAAAAAATACTAAGAAAACTGCCAGTTACCAGTGGCCAAAAAGGAAGGCTCTTCCATACAAGGAACAATTTCTGGAGTTCTGTGAAAAGCTAATTTTGCTCTTCTTTTATTTATATTGCATACATTTCACAAGTTCCGTAAGCCTCCATCCCACACAAGACAGGGAATCTAAGTGTCGAGAAGACTGGGTTTCCTCAGCATTTCACAGTTACCGGAACACCTGTGCTAAGTAGTTTTCTGTGTATCAGCTGTGAAAGCTCACACTGTTCAATAGCCCTCCAAATTTCCCATTTAGTCCCCATGCTAGAAAGTTCCAGGGGCCTTACAATGGGTTATTGTTAAATGCTTGGAAGATAATGGTTCAAGAACGTCATAATGGATTTTGTTTTTTTAAACATACCAGAAAAAATTTCACCTACATTGCTTACAGACACTGGCTTCCACCTCTACTGAGACCTGCCTTATTTGGAAATTAATTAAGCAGAAACTGGATGGGCACAACTACCATAACGTTCTGAAGCTTAATTAGCAAATGCTTTTTAACTTCACAACAGGTCTTAGCCTTGTTGGTTACTTTGTCTCTGAAAGGAGGAGAAAGCCAAGCGGTTTCATTCTTTGCTTCTTTTCAGAAAGGAAACAAGCGTGGAAATTTAAAAATAGATCAAGGGATGCTCACAGGCCAGCTTCCTAGCAACCCGGCTGCATTGCTGGTATGTGCACACGAGTGGCCTGCAGTCTGCCAGGTGTGTCTGCAAGCCACACCCACATAGAGGAGACACAGATGAGGGGTGGGGGATGCAGAACACAGGTGCCAGGACCCCCAGAGGCTGCCCATGCCCTTCATTGTAATCACCCAGAGACCAAGGCCTGTGCTCAGCAGGTTTCTTCATGTCAATCCCTACTGAGCTGTCATTCACCAGCAGGGCAGAGAGGCTGGGGTGGGAAGGGCTCTTTGGTCATCAAAGAAAGGCAAGAAGAGAAATTACTTCCAAAATGCGGGCTGTCTAATAGTCAAAAATCATGGCCCTGTCTTTTCTTTATTAAATCACAAAGGAGAAAATGAAAAGATGGGATGTTTATTGGTAGTCTTTGTGCCTGGAGCCGTGGAGCTTGTTTTTAAGGCTCTGATGTGCAGGAAAAAAAAAATCCTGCATGTCATATAGCTGCAGAGTACAGACACCCTGGTGCGCACTGTGAAAATATCATAGAAAATATGACATCAAATTGTCTGCCTACAATGATACCATTTCTTATTAAAATAAAAAGAAGAAAGGTATAGAGACTAACAATGTGTTTCCTTTTCTCAGTCAGTCTTCAAACAAGAGCAGGTAACTGGATGTTCAAGATGTTAAAGCGTGGCCTTGTGTCAAAGTGAATAATTAAGAATTAGATGCCATCTCAAACACATCCTTGACTCTTTGCTACCTTTTTTTTTTATTGGGGGGGGGGGATCACTTTCCCAAAGTGCCCTTTGAAGGAAGACGCCAAGAAAATTGCTTTTACTGAATGTGTTTTCTTTCCTGCTTGTGTGTCCTCACTTTCCTCCCTCCCTCCCTCCCTCCCTCCCTCCCTCCCTCCCTCCCTCCCTCCCTCCCTCCTTCTTCTTCTCTCCCTGCCTTCTCTCTTGCTCCTTTTCTTCTTCCCTCCCTCCATGCCTCCCTCTTTCTCTTTCCTATGTTCTAAAACAGCAGTCTCAAATGGTCCGTTGTTTATTAATTCTCACAGGGCATTTTTTCTGTTTGACTTTTTTTTTTTTAACTTGTGAAAAATGCAGTAATACAAACACAAAAGAGGACATTGAGCAAACAGTCAAAGTTCGGTTGTGAAGTTTTAAGGAAAACTGAGTACTACTACAATTAAAATGTGTCTGTGAACCCAGGAATAACATTCTCCACGAACTCAGCGGTAACCAGTATACTAACTTCCCTGTCTATAATTTCCAAACCTCTCCTCTCATTATATCTTCCATGCATGTATGTACACACACACACACACACACACACACACACACACACACACACCTTGCCTTTAAGGAAACTACTTTACCGTTGAGCTATTTCTCTCATCCTTCATATAGATATTTTAAAAGTAAAAACATAAAAAATTTAAAGGATATGATAAAGATAAAAATTCCAACTTTAGCATTATTTTTTTTTTATAAAATATGTTTTAGGAAAAGCATCCATAGTGGCAAAAAGACATATTCTAGCTTCGAGAATGGAGCCGAGGGTGGTAGCCCTGGCTTTATAAACAATCGCAGGCCCTTGGTGGGCTAAGGCAGGATGATTCCATTTTAAAGCCCACGTGAGATACACACTGAGTTCAAAGCTGTCCTGGGGAACTGAATGAGACCCAGTCTCAAACATAAAGAGGACAAAAAAGGGGCAGAGCTGAGAGTTAGATCAGCGTTTTAAGCACTTGCTTAGCTTTCCGTAAGCCCTAAGAGTAAAACAAACTTAATTATTTAACCCAAGTAAATGAATACATTCTTATGTTTACAAATAGAGGAAAAAGTGTTGATTGTATGTGTGTCAAACAAAGTTGCCTAGCCAGTTCTTACTCTAGATGCTATTTCCTTCCATGTGTCTGGCTAGAATGGCATGGGGGATAGCATCATGTTTGTCATCATTTTTATATGATTATAGAGAAGGCAATGTAGCTGGATGTTTACCTGGTGCTACAGTGATTCACAGTATGTTTCCAAGATTAATTTTATAATTTTTTTCTTAAACAGGTGTTCTTAATCATTGTCATTGATAAAAAAGGAAACCTCACAAATCATTGGCTGTGCAGACTAAAGCATGGTATTTGTGTTTCAGTCTCATCCACTAATTACGCAGAGATACTTTCTGCATAGGTGCAGCTCATAAATTTCTGTCTTCTTTAATGTCATTCAGCTATTCTTGTAAACTATTCATAAAGTATCACAGTTGTTATGATTATAAAAGGTTTATTCAAAGCCCAGCTTAAAATAATCATTAGGAATACTTCAAAAATGGGTTGAAGCAAACCATTTCAAAACTTTCGAGTACTTAGACTTGTCTCCTTCTCTTTTCCCACAGGACACATGTTATTTTTAACCACAAAAAAATCATGCATCAATGAAAAACCTTTCCGTGCATTTTGTTTCAATGTAAGTTCCCAGAGAAAGGGCCTTTTTTTAAAAAAAAAAAATATGAGCTTCTTTCACACTTAGTGTGGAAATATCACCTTTACTTCACAGAGACTCTTTAAGTATACCTTTAAAAAAAACATGTAGCTTACAAATAACGTACTCAAACATGCCTTTGAATACAAGAACTATTTGAAAAATTCTGCCCATACGAAAATGCAATCATCTGTATGAAGAACAAAAAGTCTAAAAGTCAGACTTCATTTTATTATATAATGCACAGAGGCCCTCTTTTTTTGGGGAGCGGGGTTCTTTGTTTTGGTTTGTGTGTGTGTGTGTGTGTGTGTGTGTGTGTGTGTGTGTGTGTGTGTGTGACAGAGTTTTTCAGCGTAGCTCTGGCTGTCCTAGAACTTGCTCTATAGAGGAGGCCGACATCGAACTCAGAGGTCTGCCTGTCTCTGCCTCTCAAGTGTTGGGATTAAAGGCATGCTCCATCACTGCCTGGTACCCCAGTGTTTTTATAGTCTTACTTTAGCAGCTACAGTACTGTTAGCATGTTCAATATGTATATTCCGAGCTTGCTTTGGGCTGAGCTCTCAAATGCACTGCTCATCTGGTACATTTCCTATTCCACAACAATAGCCTTAGCTAGGTATCTTTTCTTCCACTTTATTAACAAAGCTGTGGCTTCACTCATTCTGCTTGTTGATGGAATCATTCATATTCCTTTAAAATGTGAGTTAGATTAGAGAAACTGTACAACTGTTGAAAAATAGTCTCTTGGGAATATCTTCTATTTTTTAGTTGCTAAAAGTCAAAACAAAACCCCCAAAAGCAATAAAAACAAAAAAAGGGAAGTAGACCAAGCAACCAAAAAAAACCCATCTTAACATTATTGAACCAAATTCTCTCTAAAACCTAGTTATAATAACTGGAACCAGTTATGATAATTGTAAGTTTCTTAAAGTATAGGCGTAATTTCCATATGTCATAATTTATTGTTGCAGTTAAAATTGTTGTCAGTATTCTCAAGATACATTGCTGTATTTATTGATGAATGCAAGTATTTTGTGTGTTTTTAAACCTTGTTGTACAGTATCAGGAAAAACAAATACGTGGCTTTTTGTTTCTTGCTTATAATAAACCCCACAAAATTGCCTTCTAAAATTTAATCATTAAATGTAATAAAATTTTGTAGCATACTGAAATGGATACAACATATTTTATTTTATCCCAGAAATCACTACAGAGTTTGCTTTCAAGTTGTAAGAGGTTAGACTTTAAATGTCTGGCTAATTGCAGTGGCTTTCATTCTGGTAGAGTTAGCTAATAACTCAAGATACCACACGCTTAGGTTAAAGATGATTCTTAGCAATAGTAAATAAACACTGTGATATCAGATGTCCTGTGATTTAGACTTGTGGCAATGAAGCCAATCTGATTAGGTAATGGTTGTTCTGCACCTGCTCCTCTTGGGCTTTAAGAACTCTCCTGGAGTGTTAGTTCAATGTTCACTTACTCTTTGTACTTTCTGCAGTTATTACGGCCAGTCTATTGCTTATTTGTTCATTTTAGTTTGTTTTGTTATATACTCGGCCAATTCATTGAACACACACTTGCAAGCTCTCAGGTACCTCAATATAGTCAAAGCAGGTATCAGAGTAAGGGGCCTTAGTTATCGTGACTTACATGGTTTTGCCATTCTTCTCTAAGGATGATTTAGGATGTTCAAAATGTAAAACATTATTACGGTCAAATCTATCCTCTATGTCCACATGAATGACAAACATAAATGTAGCTTTCAATTTCCATCTCTTTTTTGTTGGTTATATTGAAGATTTCTTTATATTTTGATTATATTGATGTCCATAATCAGTTTAAATCATTCTAACTCAGGTTTACACCTCCATCCAAGGGCTTGATCAATGTGTCACTCATCCCAGTCAGAGTGACTCTCTAGGACAATTAAAGCTAACACTAACGCCAAATAGACGAAGATCCATTTTTTATTGAATTGCACTTTTATTGGATAAAAAGCAAATTAAGTTAAGCATCAACTATACATATTTTGCCCAGGCCAGTTCCTTTAAGAATTTATCCTGGTTTTGTCTAGTGTTTTCTTATTTTTACACTTACTGTGAAAAAAAAAACTGTGTGGGCGCCTGTGTGTTATGTGTGCCTAGAAGTATAAGATAACAATAGCAAGAAGTGACAAATTAAAAAGCTTCTTCACAAAAAAATGCAGCGCTAAGTAAAACGAAGAGACAACCCAAAGAGTAGAACAAAAATTTTAAGCCAACCATTTAAAAAGGACTTAATATTCAGAATTGATAAGAACTTTAAACAACTTAGCAGCAAAATCCCACACACAACCCAATATAATTTTGGGGCTGATGAATGTTTAGTCATTTCTCAAAAGAAGACAAACAAATAGACAAAAAATATATATATGAAAAATGCTCAAAATTAACTGCATGTTAGGGAACTGCAAAGGAAACCATGATGGGAGAGCACCATATCTCATTTAAAATAATTATTATAAAAATCGAGACAATAACCAAATATGCTATCAAGGACAAAGAGAAAGGAGGGCTCCTATATTCTGGATTGGGAATGCATTTATGGGAAACAATCTGGGAATTTCTCAGTAGACCAAGAATAGAAATGTCATGGAATTCAGGATTCACCTACTAGGTATATGCCTCAAATGAAATCATCAAAGCAAAGCCTTACAAGCCCTTAGTGTGTTTAATGAAGCACAAGTCAGAAAGTCAGGCATTACAATCAAACCAGATGTCCATCAAAAGATGAATAGATAGAAGAAATGCTGTGTCTGTACAAATCCACATACTATGAAATCCTAAGATGACGAAGTCTTGTCATTTGTCAAGAAGGAGAGGGTCATGACATATATTATATTATACAAGGAAGGCACAGAAAGAGAAGCACTATACCGTCCCCACCCACACATGGAATCTACAAAGGTTAGTGGCTGACAGTACAATAGCAGCTATCAGAAAAAAGCTATTGGGGAACAGTTTGTCATAGAGTAAAATATTACAAATAGACAAAGAAATAACTTTTGATGTTCCAAGCAACAGTCCATTGAATAAGGGTAACAATAGTTCATGGTGTATTTCAGAACAGCTACAAGGGAAGATTTGACAGTACTTGTAAAGAAATAATTAATAATAATAATAATAATAATAATAATAATAATAATAATAACAATAAAAGTCAAAGTTATAGATCAGTGTGTTACTTAGTGTACATTTGAATCACACCATCACACCTTACCTCAAAAAGTACATAAAATTATGATGTGTAAACTCTGGTGCCCCAGATTTGGCCATGTCCCCTTGATGGGGAGGCCTGATAGCACTTGGAGGAAGGATAGCAGAGTACCAAGAAGAAACTTGATACCCTAGCATCATATTCAAGGGGAGGAGGTCCCCCTCAGTCACAGTCATAGGGAAGGGGAATGGGGTGAAAGCAGGAGGGAAGGAGGAATGGGAGGATGCACGGGATGGGATAGCAATTGAGATGTAATATGAATGATTTTATTTTTCAAAAAAATTATGATATGTTAATCTCTTCCAAACATAAACTGGTTTCTACCTGCTGTACTTTGAATGTGTCCCATTTAAATGAGTTGAAACTTGCTGGTCAATGTTCTCTATAGGGGGTTGTTAGGTGATAAATCGCCTTCAGGGTTGAAATAGTATATTGCTATAAAAGGGCTTGAGAAAGGGAATCCTTGTCCAGAAAGAATCTACTATTCTCCTCTCCAGAGGAAATCCTTCAGGGACCATCTTGGTAGCAGAGAATCACTCTTACCACATGCTGGTGACTAAATAAAGAACTTTGTCAATTTAAGCTTCTTTCATTCTGTAAGCTATCCAGCTTGTGGGATTTTGCTATAGCAGCATGAAACAAACGAACAGTAGAATGTTGGACAATGAAGTCATGCAGGAGGGAATATATCATTTTGGTGGAGTAATTGAAGAAGGTTTATTAGATGAAACTCACAAGAGAAGATGACATTTGAAAATGAAGAAGAGGCTGAGTCTGATAATGAACAAACAGCTATAATATCATAAGTGAGTGAGAGTCAGCAGCATCCTCTATCAGGGTACCATTTTAAATACTCTCACCCAGCAATGAGTGGCAGTGAGGAGGCAGTGTGAGACGCAATGAGGCAGTGAGAGATTCCACAACAAAGGAAGCAACAGACATTCCTCATGTTGCTCCATGGAAGTCAGAAGGAAAATATGACCTCTATGACATGCAGTTTTGGTCTATATTGTTTTTAGGATTATTAAGAGACATGATGTAGAGATCTTCAGATCATTTTAGTAGCTATGGTACAGACTAGGAAGAGTCTACTAGATTGCAATAGTCGGAAGAAATGAAAGTAAAACATAAAGTAAGAGATTAAGAGCCATAATTCTTTCCTATTTGTTTATAGCACTCTAGGTAGGACCCTATCCATGATGTTAGACCTATTTAGATTTAAAACTCAACTCAGACATTTGCCACCTGAACTGTTCTGAGAAACATACTTCACCTCTCCAACTGGCAGATTTTACATTTATAAAATATAAATATGAGCAGATGTTTGATGGCAAATGTGTGATTAACACGATGCTCGGTGCATAGAAAGATTTGATCAATTTCAGCTCAGTATTATTACTTCATTGGTAAAGCAAAACATTTTTTTTGTCACATGGGAACCTGGGTGATTGCAAACTTCCAAATGAAGGATCCTTTCTCTCAACATTTGCAATCTGACTTTACAAGCAAGATAGTATTTAATACTGAGTCATCCTCTCTAGAAGTAGAGTATTTTTATCTCAGAACAAAAAGTACTAAAGCAAAAGACACCCACAGTTAACAATTACTGTTTGTTAAAGGAATTGTTCTCACCTAGTAATGCATTAATAAGCAGTTAACTGAATTACTCTTTCATGAGTGATGCAGACATCATTGACCTTTTCCTGTTCTATGAATGGTGATACTTTAAGGAAAATAGGATAGACAGCATAAGATAAGAAAGGAACATTTACCCAGATGGTTGAGTTATGGAAGATTAGGATGGCCCCTGACCCACAACTTCAGTTGTCTTCCTAGTCACCCATCACGGGACTCTTCACTTTGCCTTATTTACAGTAGATGATATTCTTATAATTTGTTTATGGGCACCATTTTTTAATGCCTTCAAAATTAAAGGAACGATAATCCCATAACATAGTATGATCTTCTGTTAGAGCTCTTACTACATCAGCTAGGAAGTTTCCTCAAGAAGATTTCGGACTTAGAGAAAACAAAACTGATGAGAACCCGGTTCACATACTCAATATGCAACACTCAGTACACTAATACCTAAAATTCACTAAAGAACAATTGTAGTGTTTTATATCTTTGAGACAGGTAAATTAATGGCAGCAATATTGGTAATTTGGGAACAATGTTAAGTATTTAAAAAGTTATATGAAAGCCTGACTGTTTAATTACTAATCCTCCAGTATATGCAAACTGACTACATTCCCAGATAGACTGTATTGTGTGTTGCATCCTACCTCTTACACGGACCACAGCTATAAAACCTAGGAACACTGCCTTGGACAAATCTTGAGGACTCTTTGGGAAATGAGGAAAAACTGAGAGCACTAAAGAATGAAAAATGAGGAGACATTTTTTTCTTCTAGTTTTCCCCCTCCTGTTTCCAATGTAGTGTAAAACTCAAGGGTAGACATTTAGGTACACAGACACTGTGTCTTGTCACTTTTATCATAGCCCCCAACACTCATTAGGAAAAAGGGGGAAGGCTACAGCACTTTAGTAATACACATGCAAACAGTACTTGACCGAAAGTGGCACTGAAACCACAGAACACACATTGTAACTTACAAATTGAACCTAATTTGTGAATGAGAATACAAACATGAAGAAGAAGAAGAAGAAGAAGAGGAGGAGGAGGAGGAGGAGGAGGGAGAAGAAGAGAAATAGTTGAATATTTAATGATACCCAAAAGAAATGAGAAAATAGAAGATCTCACAGTTTAAAAAAAAAAGTGGTAAATAATTTCCCAGCTTCAGAAAAAAAAATCAGACAAAGAAAAAGATGTTCAAAACAAGCTTAGTGGCACATGCATATAATCTCATAATGGAGGCTGAGGAAAAACAATTGCGGATTGCAGTCCACACCGAGCTATGTCTCAAACTGTCTCAAGAAACTGAAAATAAAAATTAAAAGTGGAAGTAAAGGGGAACAAGAGGAGGGGAGAACCAGAAGGACAAAGAGGAACCAATCATGAGAATTAATTGTAAAATACAATAAATGAAACTTTTAAAATTACTGCATAGTTCGATAGCAAATGACAGAGGAAATATTGAATCTGAATAGAGAAAGATGAAAACTTAATGACAAGAAAAACAAAAAAAGGTACTTAAAACGTAGTACATTGGAAAAGAATCAAATTTTTCTCCTTGTTTCATAGAAAATAGATATAAGTGGAACATTAACCAAAGTGCTTTCAGAGAGGGGTTAGTATTTACTTCAATGGTAGAGCACTATACTTAGCAAGTATGAGGCCCTGGGTTCAGTCCTGTTACAAGAAAGTAAAACTGTTCTTAGAAATAATAGCTGAGAAGTACTGAAGTTTGGTTTAAAAAAAAAGTTAAGTATATAGACTCAAGATTAGTAATTATAAACTAGGTTAGCTCTACAGAGTCTAGAAAAAGGGACTAGAGAGATTGTTCAGCTGGTCAGGGTGTCTTCTGCACTTACAGAGAACCTGACTTCAGCTGCCAGCACCCACATCAGATAGCACACAGCCACCTGTTACTCCAACTCCACCTGACTGTTTCATGTCCTTTTCTTGCCTCCTCACACACTGCACATATACAGACAATGTGCCCATCGCATCACATGGCCACAGTTTAAAAAATTTAAATAGTTAAAACAAAGAAATCCAGGACCAGAAGTTTTGCAACTAAACTGCTAAAAAAAAAAAAAAAAAAAAAAAAAAAAAAAAAAAAAAGCACAAAGAAACACAATCTGTAACAATATGCTGCATAAAGGTAACTGTGAATTCAATGACTTCACATTTATTTTCAGAAACTATGAAGCCTAGAAAAAAGCTTAAACCATCTTAAACTGCTGGAGGTGGGGGAGGTCATTATGTAATATATACGAACATACATACATGCTTGCCTACATACATACAAACAATGATAATTTTGTTGCCCTTAAATATTCTGCTGTGATATCTAGGAAACACCGTTGGAGAGCAGAACAATTTGGTTTTGGTCATTTGATTCTTCAATTCATTTTCTCAGATATTTTGCAACCTGTATATTAAAAAATAATCTATGAAACTCTGTAGCCCAGGGAAGGTTATATATATATATAATGTATATACAAATAATTATTTTTCCTATGTGGGAATTTTAGCTGACTCCATGACCATAACCATTTATTCAGGAATGAGGCACGCAAAGTACATGCTTACTTTCAAGTGAAATTCTGTTGTAGGAGTCTTATTAAATAGGTCTTATAAATTAAGGTAAGTTAATAAATGACAAAAAAAGAAGCTGAATGCATTTTAGGAAATGTGAGGATCACAAAGATTCAGGAAAATGATTTTTCCATCAGTCAAAAGCAGAGCAGTGTTATCATCACAGTCAAAATCGCCACATTCCTCCTGAGTCATCACATCCTCTAATCCCAGCATCTTGTAAAGATATGACAATATAGAAAATTTATATTTTTTTAGCAAAACCAAAAGGTATCTTTTACAAAGATATTACTGGCTTAAAGGTCTATATATCTACTTGAGTATCTTCAGACATGAGTTGGACACTGATAAAAATCATTGGGAAAGAGAGATCTGTATTTATCTTCATAATATGTTGAACTTTTCAGATACCTTCTGAAAATTTAACGTGCACATATAGGTACTCTGCTAAAGAAGCATTTCTAAGACATTGAAGTTGCCAACCAGAAGTTGAACTTCAGTAATGAGTCTTCTTGATAAATTCCCTTATCTCTTTGGGTGATTATTCTTTCTTATAGCATGCTGTCTGAAACTGTGAGCATTTTCTTGATTCACTTACCATCAGCTTTTTGTCCCTGTTTTACATGTAGAGGAAGAACCAGCTCACATAAGGAGGTCAGTTGGTTTCTAGCAAGGTGGGGGGGGGGGCGGGGGGGACCAGTGTGATCATATGGTTTGGTGACTACACTTCCTGCAAGCGATGCTGCCCTATGCTTTCAGCTGAGTTCATCTTCTTCTACAAGTTTCTCCTTGTTGAAAATATTTCATGATGAAGGGGCAAGGAAATGTCCATTTTCAACAACTCCTCTCGAGCTGAGACTTTTGGTCTTGCATATAACAGAGACACAAGAATAGGCCAAAGCTGCTTCATCCACAGCTCAATGGGGCGAGGAGAAACCAACATCACAGACCTTGGTATTCATTGCGTTCTACCAAGGAGATGGCTGGTTTACTTTAAGAGGCTTAGAGTGATCAAGACCTCGCAGAGTGATTTAAAACAAGCTTATTATGGTCTTACTTCTTTCTGACTTTTATCTACAAATGGCTTGACAGAATTCAGGGTCCTCTCAGTGATTTGTTGAGAACAGAATGTTAAGAGGAAGAGTGAGTCCAGCCCAGGCAGCTCTGGTCAGGAAGCTGGGCTTTAGAGTCCTGGTGCCAGTCTTCTCTGTAACTCTCAGTGGTAACCATAACTGGTTAAACCCTATTCTCAGATCAAGTGGGAAATCATAAACTCATCAATGCCCTCTAGTCAAAGGCTTGCCAGAATAACAGATGGCTGATACCACTAAGCAACCTTGACCTTGTGGTCACCTGCTTTGTCAGCAAGACACAGGAACTCTTCTTTGGGGATCACATTATCTTCTGTGGAAAACTGCACATTCAACTATTATCACTGATCCATAGTTAATGTGGATGCAGTCTTTTCCTTCATGTGAACCACTATTCTAGAATGCTAGGTGACTTTTTCGAAGCCCTCAACTGCTTCCCTATAAACACTGTATTGAAAATGGAACACCGCTGAGCCAGAATCAACAGTTATTTTTGACATCTAAAATCACAAAAGCTCTGTTTGGGGCTGAGAGAACACTTGAGTGACATATCACACACCAGTAAGTGCCCATCCAAATCACAGGAAATAGCCACTGTCCATAGATTAAATGTCTGCTATTAACCAATGTGCTTGCATGGATCCATTAGGTGTGAAAGTCCTATAGTTATATTTCAGAGAGGATTTATCACTTGGTAACAGGGAGAGTGCTCTTACCTGGGCTAGAACTCCATAAGCCCACATGCTTGTGTGAAGCAGACCTCTAAACATCTAATTAGATGCATGGACACCTGGAGGTAGAACCTTGCTATAAAGCTCTCATAAGATATCATCAGGGACTTTGGTGTCTGTGTCTGCAGTCAGGAGACTTTACTTCTAAGATGGGCTCCATACCACAAGGTATACAGTAGGAAGGCTCAATGGGCTATGGAATAGTTTCCTAAATAGTAACTGATCTGCTAGCTGGTGAGATGGGTCAGGGGTTAAGGGCACTGACTGTTCTTCCAGAAGACTGGAGTTCAATTCCTACCATCCACTTAACATCTCACAACTTTCTGTAACACCATGATGCCTTGTGATGATTCATTAAATGTTAGTTACTATTAATAAATGTTCATCATTACTACTAATAGTTTAGTAAGCTGAAGAAAATGACTTGGGCATTTTAAGCCTATTTCCTTTGCAGGGAAGACTCTAGGATAGATTATGATGACATCTCATAGTTCTGTAATCTTAGTTTCTTACAGTAGTGCAAGAGTATTTTCATAGGTATTCAGCTGCCATCAGGGCTCTAAAAAGAAAAGCAATCAGTGGCACAGAGGACAGGCTTGCCAAGGAGCTCAGCTTTCTATGACACCATTATGGTACTTCTGACTCTGCCCCATGATGCCCATGCTGGCTGTGAGACTCCTGGAACTCAGACTCCACAGCCAAGGGGAAGGAGAGAGGAAGTGATGGCGGGTTAATTTATTTAGCATAAATAATGTATTCCTTAATTATCTGCCACATGATTAAGTAATTCTGATGTAAATAATTGAAATCAAGGGAAGGGGGAGGACATCAAGTCTTGGGAGCGCTCATTTTAAAAATGTACTTGCAGAGAAGGTCAATTGAGATTTCAAACAAATGCTTCATGGGATCATTTATTTATTCAGGGATGCTTAGCAGCGAAGTGCTACCAAGTGCCACGCAGGGTGTTGGGCTCCAGGGATACAGTGATGAACAATCCAAGTTTCTAATTTAGAGTAATTCACAGTCTAATGAGTAATACAGCTGTACAATCCCCGAATTCAAATGTAATTACCATGTGCCCTGTAAGAGAACAGGAGGAGTGACTAACTGCTAGGGACATTAAGACAGACTTTGTTGGGTTGTATACAAACAGTAGAGAAGTTAGTTAGTTATCTGGGGGAGTCAGTGAACAGGAGGTTTGCCATAGAACTTCTGAATTATTATCCATGTAAAGAAGGAATGGTAACTGATGCTCAAGAACTTAACTCAGCATCCTCTACAGATGAGAAGGAAATTAAGGATACTGCTTATAGCATCATTTAGTATCTCTATGATGAATAATAACCCAATGAAAGAGCTCATGTCGTCAAAGCAAAGTTCAAGTTTACAAGGCAAGGATGTTGCTTTCAAAATGTGAGACTTTGGAGTGACATTATCTGGTTGTACTTACCCTGACCTCTACTAAAGCTGTAAGTCTGATTTGGGGCCAGACACTTCTTCCTGAGTTTGAGCTTCTTGTTCTAGAAAAGAAAGTTATTGCTAATCACAATCATGTCTATTTTGCAAAATTACCGAGACAATTAAACGAAGTGATATATTCATAAGGGTCAACACAGAATTGGCGATGGTCAAAGGATCCAAAATTTGTAAAACTATATTTCCCAGCATTATGATTATTGATCACGATTTTCAGAATCCTGAAAGCTCTAAATATTTGGGATTCGACGACTGAAATAACCAATCTTTAGCCAATGAAACAAATTTCTATGTATGTTATGTATGCATGCAGATACAATGCAACACACAGGGGGTGTGGTATAATTTATAAAGTTCATGGAATTAACATTTATTATAAAATTCATGTCTCTATATTTTCTACTTTTTAGCTTTGTAACTAAAATAATGTTTATTATGACATTACATTTCTTAGGAAGGGTTTTACTATCATAGATGGCCATAGATGACCTGGAACTCACTATGTAGAAAAGGCTGCTCCTGAACACACAGGAGCTCTGCCTTCTTCAGCATTGAAAGTTCTGGGTTTAAGGCATGTGCCACTAGGCCTGGGTAAACACATTAATTTTTGTCCTCTGAAAAAGTGAACTTATTTCAGGAACTGCAAGAGAGAGATTCTGAAGAACTAAAAATAAAAAAAAAAGCTGAGTCTCTATGGACACATGATCTGTAGAAGCCACATCAAATCCTAGCACTACCCTGTGTCTTCTTGTTCCTCATGAAAACGATGGTGGTCTTTTCTTCCACTGTGCTCTTTTTAATTACCTTCTTCTTTATTAAGGCATAGTTGGAGTACATGGTTAAATTTATCACTTTAGCCATCTTTAAATGTGCCATTCAATGGTATTGAGTTTACTCATAACATACAATTATTTTTACTTTCAAGCCACCAACTGTTTCTATCTTTAAAACGGAAAATGTGTATTAAGTTCAAACTACTGCCTCTAACTCAATGATTATGATGAGTCTAAATGCCTCACGTAAGTGGACTTATTTAATATGAGCTTGTCCTTCAATGACTAGCTTAATTTAATGTCCTCAAGGGTCATTCATTCTCTGGTGTGTGCAAAGACTTCCTTCCTTTTTAACTTATATATCATATTTCTTTATTTTTCATCCATCCTAGGACATGAATTGCTTTCATAATTTAAGCTGTTGTGAACAATGCTGCCAGGTCCACTAAACTCTTTTTAATACATGCCTATGGAAGAGCCTGTTTCTATAAAATATTAGAGTGATTGACTAATGTGTTTCTCTTCTGATCTAGGACCCCTCATGTCGTTGAATCTCAGACTGTGGTGAAAATCCCCTGTTGTGTTTGGCACATTGAGTTCTATCTGTGGGTGTATTAGCATCCAGAAGGCTGGTATTTGCTGCCTTTTTCTTCTGAGCTGAATCAATCAGGCTCAGCTACTTGTTTATAAAAGTCACCAGCCTTTCTTTTGCTCTCCATATCTGAATCTCACATTTGCCGAGTTAAATAGGAGGCTGGCAGGTGTTCTGCAGATGAAGACCACAGTAAAAAGCATAGAATCCAATCTCTAGAAAATGTTGCTCTCTGGATCCTGCCTTCCAAATGACACTTGATTAAAAAATCGGAAACTGTAAAAGGTACACTCTAGTGATTTGAAAGTGTCTTATGCTCAATTTGGCATGAATATCAATTAGGGTTTGGTTATAAGTAACAGAAATTAATTCCAGCTTACTTGAATTAATTTAAATAAATAGATAGAAAAATATAAAATTCTGAACTGTGGAAAAACCTGAGCAAACAGGCCATGTAGAAGATAGTAACTGAGCTATTCTGACTTCAAAATTGAAGGTATAAGGTACAGTCTCCTCTTTGTAGTTGTTGAGATGGCACTGTGCCAAAGAAGGCCTGCCATCATATCAATCACAAAGGGTTTAGCTGCTTAAGGCGTAGGCTGGCCAGCTAGTTGGAGATCATGGGCCCACCTTTCACCCCGAGAAAGCAGGAGGTCTTAATTGAATAGCATACACAGATCATACACATTGGGCAAAGTGTAAATATTCAAAGGAAATTTAAAATGCTGTCACCAAAAGAAGAGGGAATGGATGCTGGGCAGGCAAAAACAACAGATGTCCACTGCAGTGAGTATATTTGGGATATCTCTGATGAGCCAAGACCCAGAAATCAGGCAAAGACACATACACCAGCAAACACACTGTTGTTGTTTTTTTTCTCATTCATAAGGTAAGGTCATTTCAGAGTTGTAGGGTTTGTTCTGTTAATTCTTTCTGTTCTTTTTTTGTTAAAAAAATAAGATTTTCTCTTCCTTTGCTCAGATTTTATCATCATATTCCTGCCACGAATATGGTTATTTTAAATAGAGTTAGCATAAAACACAATGCTCTTTAGCTCTTATTGAATAAATAGCAAACAGAAATATTATGCACATTTATGATAAAAATTGTCCAAATCATTCTATTATTTTTAACTGGAGGGGGGAATATGAGTATTTTGTTAAATGAGGATCTACTTTTATTGTCAGATTCTACCCTGAAGTCATATCATATATCTTTCCTCTAATGAAATGTTTTTAGAAAGTAAAATATGGTCCTGCTTCTAATCTTTGGATGCCACAGATTGCTATGGTAACCTTGGGATTCTTGATTTATAACTCTTCCTTTGTGAGCAAAGTAATTTCAGTTTAATTTACTAATGGATCTTTACTCAGTCTACAATAACAAATAAGTCTGACCACACCCCCTTTTATTAAAAATCTGTAATTGGAATTTTTCAAGTGAAAAGATTATTTCTCAAAGACCCTGAAATAAAATCTATACTAGGAAAAAAACCAACCAGGAAATCTGGATAAAGTAACATATCAAAGTCATAATACAGTAGCAACTTCAACAGTGATTCTTTAGAAAAATAGCATTTATCATAGAAGATCAAAAGATAAGATTGGAGTAGTAATCAAAATACAAAATCCCAAAAATCTAACTTCCAAGTTCAAGAAACATTGTGCTCATGAATGCTTGTATTTATTTATTCTTTGTTGTGAAAAACCCTAGAATGTAGATTTAAATAGACAGATCCAAATGGTATTTTGACACATAACATCAGGGCTAAATGTGCCCTAGTTTACTTCAGTTCCTGCTTCATTTATAATGGATTCAGTGTTGGAGCCAAACAACTACAGAGAATTTTAACTTGAAACAAAGTGAAATGTCCTAACAAATCTACTTGTCTGTCAACTGGCTCCATGTTTATCCCCTCTGGAAAATCAACAGGGAGGTCAGTTGCAAGGAGAATTTGGCTAAGAAATAGCTCAATGTCTACGGTACCCTCTATGATTTATGTGTTGTGTGCCTAGGCAGGAGGTGGAGCCACTGCTCTCCAAGTTATCTGTTAGGAGACACCTCCCCATTTCTTCTAGACAATGATGGTAGAATTAAATTGGAAAGGGAAAAAGCTGTGAAAGAAATCACCTTGTACTCAACTGTAGATACTGTCAGAAAGAGGACCAAATCTTCACCTTCCTTCCCTAGACCGAGGAGTGGCATTGAGCATCCTAGAAGACCAGGTACTTCTCCATTCTTTCACGTGGTGCCATGGAGGACAAACTTTGCTATGGCACAGACATTTTCCAATGAGCACAGTGTAAGCACTATGTGCCCTGAGCATCACTCGCATGATGCCTGACCCCTGAAGAGATGCTCATGACCCCACCAGTGTCATGATATCCACCTTCCAAATTTTTCCCTTATTAACACATGGGTCTTTGTATATTCCTCAGATTGAACAAAATCGGGTGTCTCCTGTTCTCACTGGAGGGCAGGTAGGTCCCTGTTCTATGTAGTCACCTGGTCTTAGATGAAAAGCTTGACTTCTTTCCAAACTTAGACTTGACTAGAAAATTGTCCTACGTTGACAGTGATAATACTACTCTGCACCCCTCAAGGTCAAAGTCCTGCACACATCTATTGATTGAATGGACAATGAACACTTTGTGGAAACCAATGAGAGGCAGTATTAACATTCTCTAATTTCTTATTCAAATCCTCAGACTGTATAAAAACTATTATCTTTTTTTTTTCTGGTTTCAGAACAAAATCCATTTTCAGTGGAAAAATTTGATAAATGAAAAATACAAAAGATAAAAACACGAACATTCCATTTCCCAAATACAAGCTTTGGAAGCATTATGTGGGGTTTCTTTCTTTGAGGGATGCCTGTGTTTGCAGGGTGGCTGTATATGTGCTATGTCCTTGCCTCCTTTCTTCTACCACAGTCTCAAGTTTGTTGTCTAGGCCAACAATTGTTTTTAAGATACACCAGTTTGGAAATTTCTTACCACCCTACCTGTGATTGTGCTTACTTCGGTTTATTTATTTCAAATTTTGTGTTTTTAAAAATTATCCTACAAATAATATTTGTGTAAAACAAATCAAGCAATGCATAATTTTAAAGAGAAAATGGTAACATATATCTTGTCCGAGGGCAAGACTAAGCTCTACAGTGGTTTATTTATATCTTGAGAGAAGTTTCTTCCTGTGCTCACAATAACAACCTCAACATATTTACCTAAATATCTATCAATTTGTTTATTTCATGTTTTTGAGATTATAATTTAATTACAGTATCCCACCCTCCATTTTTACCTTTAAACAATCCTATATGTTCTTTGTCCCTCTCCCTCAAATTTATGGATTTTTTTTACTAATTGTTACTCAAGGAATAAATAGAATTGTATATACATATGTATTCCTAAGTATAACCCACTCAATCTCTGAATATTACCTGTGTATATGTTTTCAGAATTCTTACTATGCTTGCTCTATTATACCAGAGTTTAGAATATTGGGTTCAATCTCAAGCCTGCTACTTCCCTTTCAGAAGCCAGAAAGAAGCCAAATCCATTCGATGGAAAGAGGGTAGCATCTTCAACAAATGGTGCTGGTCTAACTGGATGTCTATGTGTGAAAAAATGCAACTGGACCCATATTTGTCACCCTGTACAAAACTCAAATCCAAGTGGATTAAAGACCTCAACATAAAACCAGAGACACTAAGTCACTTAGAAGAAAAAGTGGGGAAGAGCCTGGAACATATTGCACAGGAGACAACTTCCTGAACAGAACACCAACAGCCCAGACATTAATGTCAACAATTAATAAATGGGACCTCATGAGGCTGAGAAGCTTCTGTAAGGCAGGAGACACTGTCAAGAGAACAAAACGACAGCCTACAGACTGGGAAAAGATCTTCACCAACCCTACATCTGACAAAGGTCTAATATCCAAAATATATAAAGAACTCAAGAAATTAAACACCACCAAACCAAATAACCCAATTGAGAAATGGGGCTTGGAGTTAAACAGAGAATTCTCAACAGAGGAATATCAAATGGCTGAGAAACACTTAAAGAAATGCTCAACCTCCTTAATCATCAGGGAAATGCAAATCAAAACAACTCGGAGACTCCATCTTACACCCATCAGAATGGCTAAGATCAAAAATTCAAGTGACACCACATGCTGGCGAGGATGTGGGGAGAGAGGAACACTCCTTCATTGCTGGTGGGAATGCAAACTAGTACAGCCACTTTGGAAATCTATCTGGTGCTATCTCAGAAAAATGGGAATAGGGCTTCCTCAAGACCCAGCTATTCCACTCCTTGGAATATACCCAGAAGATGCACCAGCACACAAGAAAATTTGCTCAACTATGTTCATAGCAGCCTTATTCATAATAGCCAGAACATGGAAACAGCCTAAGTGTCCATCAGTAGAAGAATGGATAAAGAAACTGTGGTACATATACACTATGGAATACTACCCAGCTATTAAAAACAAGGAATTCCCGAAATTTGTGGATAAATGGATTGAGCTAGAAATGATCATAATGAGTGAGTTAACCCAGAAGCAGAAAGACTCAAATGGTACATACTCACTTATATCTGCATATTAGCCCAAGGGGCATGTCCCACGAAAGCCTTCACTTACCAGGAAACTGAGACAGAGGGGAGGACATTCTATTGGGACTCTAGATGAGAGAAGCATGGGAGAATGGCAAAGTAGAAGGATCCAGAGGGTCCTAGAAACCTACAAGTAGAACATTATGATAGGCAGATTTGGGCTCAGGGGTCCCGCTCAAACTAAGGCACCAGCCAAGGACAATACAGGTGGTAAACCTTAAACCCCCTACCCAGATCTAGCCAATGGACAGAACACTCTCCACAGTAGAGTGGAGAGTGGGATATGACTTTCTCACATACTCTGGTGCCTCCCCTTTGACCATGTCCCCTGGAGGAGGAGACCTGGTGGCACTCAGAGGAAGGACAGCAGGTTACCAAGAAGAGACTTGATACCCTATGAACATATACAGGGGGAGGTAATCCCCCTCAGGAACAGCCATAGGGGAAGGGAATAAGGGGAAAATGGGAGGGAGGGAAGAATGGGAGGATACAAGGGATGGGATAACCATTGAGATGTAACAAGAATAAATTAATAAAGGAGAAAAAAATTTTAAAAAATAAATAAAAAAATAAAAAGAAGAAAAAAAAAGAGAAAGTTTTAATGGTATACAGACAGGCCTCTTTCCTCATGACTTATCTAGGGCTGCTTCTGCCTAGCAGGTTCATAGCTGAGAAGCATAGCAGAGGTCAAATGGCATGTATGTGATAACACATTTATCTGGACCGTCCAATAGAAATAGTCCCAACCCAGTTCAATGTAGCAGAAGATTTAGGACAGTGAACATGTAACTTCTGTCGCATATATGCATATGACAGAAGAAATAAAACAACAATAAGCAACTGCCTATGTGTACATGTTATATTTTATCATAATAAGGTTTCCAAACTATCATTTACTCATTGATATTTGACTTGTGTGAATTTTACCTCCTCATTTATTTTCTTTTACCCCACCCTGGAGTGTAACTTCTCAATGTTTCCAAATATCAAGAGTTTGCTGATATTATAACCCGCAGACTATAAAGAGTGCAGGGCATTAAGCTAATGAACTGAGATTAAGTTAAAATATTTTCTATAGGCAATTGTATCATCTTTGATATTCCTTAGAAGAATTGTAGTAAAAAAAAAAAAGGTTGAGAGGATCAATAGCTCATCATTCATGGTAAAAACAAACAAACATCGTGTTGATTGGTGCCTGTGAAGACACAGTTTAGAGAAGTTAACAACTTATCATCTATGTGCAGCCTTGGACAATCAGAGCTAGGAGCTCAAAGCAACCAACACAGTGACTCATTCCGTTACTGAAGTCACTAAACTCTGAGAGGCTATGATGATGAATAACATTGCAGAGGGCCAAGTTACTGTTTATTCTCAAAATATATGAACCTGGCTCAAAGATCTTACTTCACCTGTTTTGCACCTGAAACTCTAGAGATGAACTCTGGAGTACAATTCAGAAAAAAAAACTTACATTTTAAAAATAGACCTTATAAAACTGTCCTAGTTAGATTCAGCTGTCAGTTTGACACCGCCTGGAGCCAACTGAGAGTGTCTTAACTGAGGGATATCCCAGCTCAGCCTCTCTTGTAGTTATCTCTGTGAGAGATTGCCTTGATTGGTTTTTGATGTGGGAGGGTCCAGGGTATTGCAAGTAGTAGTATTGGTAGCTGGTTCTAGGTTGTATTAGGAAGCCATCTGAGCAGAAGCCTGGCAGCCATCCAGAGAGCAAGCCAGAATTAGCCATTCTCCATAACTTCTGCTTCCGGTTCTTGTTGAGTTTCTACCATTAAAGAGGGACAGTGATCTGCAAGTGAGTGAAAAATAAACACTTTCCTAACCTAAGTTGCTTTTGGTCATGATGTTTACCACAGTAACAGAAAGTAAACAAGAAAATAAGTTGTTAGCAGGAGCAGGGCATTACTGAGATGGGCCTGACCACATTGTATTTTGGGAGGTCTGTGGAAGCATTTGGAACTTTAAGCAGAAAAAGCCATCGAGTGCTTAGAGATTAGTGTTATAGGAGCTTGGAAAACAAGAATGCTGAGAAAATGCAAAGGAAGCCTGGCTTGTGAAGTTTCAGAGGGAAGACTAGGGATATTTTTCTGAGATTTTTGGGGTAAAGAGTCCATGATTGTTAGTCAGCTGGGAAGCAAAGCATCCATAATTAACAAGGGATCAGCACTACTAGAGTTAAACACATCCTTACCTGGACCCAGATGGGACAGCAACTCCGCAAGAAAAAAATAGAAACAACTAACCTAGCCCCATGGAGTTTTACAGAGACTGAAGCACCATCCAAAGAGCATGCATGGACTGGACCTAGACCCCCAACAAATACGTAACCAGTGGACAGCTTGGTCATCATGTGGGTCCCCTGTGGAGTAGGTCAGGGCCTGTTTCTGGCATGGACTCTCCTACCTACTGCTGGGTCACTTTCCTTTAGCTGGGCTGCCTTGGCTGGCCTCCGTGGAAGAGGATGTTTTTAGTCCTGATGCAACCTGATGTGACAATGTGGGTTGGCACAGGGGCAGGAGGTTCCTCTTTTTTTTTTAAGAAGAAGAGATTTGGGGAAAGGGGAATGCAAGTAGAAGGGTGGGGCAGGGAGAAAAGGAGGAAGGGAGCTTAGACTGGTATGTACCATGAACAAATAAATGCATTTCAAAACAAAACATGTTCTTCCGGGAGATAATAGATGCTGGTTATCTGGTGCTGAAGAATCACTTACGATTATTAATAGTAGATCGACATCATTTAAGAAAGATATTTTGTGCTATATTTTCTCAGTGTCAGCATACAGAAGCTGTGGCCTAGTAGTGGTCAAGGCTGCATTTCAAACTGGTCACCTGTCTTGGCAGTGTGTAGTGGTACCTGGCACTGCTTTTGAAGGGATGAATGATGCAAATTAAGGAAGTCATGGAGATCATCCGAAGTCTAGAACCATGTGGAGGGGTCAGAATTTATGAAGAGAAGTCAAGAGAGGCCACTGGTGAATGTACAGCATCAGTTCCAGAAAAGGAATCTGGACATAGGACATAGGCTAAGGACAATGACAGGTGGGCCCAGTCTATGAGGCAAGCTT
Organism: Acomys minous; assembly: GCF_964271855.1. Lineage (NCBI taxonomy): Eukaryota > Metazoa > Chordata > Mammalia > Rodentia > Muridae > Acomys > Acomys minous. The sequence continues at coordinate 32,429,539 of NC_140498.1, read as the reverse complement.
TGTGTGCCACGTATGGCACAGCTTCATAGTGGGCCTGCCTATGAAGCCTAGAAGACCATGAGGGAATTCCAGATGGGGCATACTGAGCAACAGTATTTGATTTACCCTGCTGGATTCGGGACTTTGCTAATCTGACTGTTCCTATGCATTTGTTCTTCTCCTGGGATTAAAAAAAAAAATGCAACTTTTTCCTTTCATTATATTTCAGGAGCCCAGAGTAAAAAGTCTTTGGGGTTTTATAACAGACATTGAACTTTCAAAGCACTGGTATTTTTTAAAGGTGTACTGTGTTTTATATTATGATATCAACATGAGATCTTGGAGACAAGAAATGAAAGGTTATGGCTTAAAGTGATGTGTTGTGTGTCAAGTTGACAAGGAGTGGAGTGTTCTAGTTAACTTCGGCTGTCAACTTGACACATCTGAGGGTGTCTCAATTGAGGCATTGATTGCTCAGATCAGATTGGCCTGTGGCCATGTCTCTGAGAGACTGTAGTGATTTGATGATGGATGCGAAAAGGTACATCCCATTGAGGGCAGTAGTATCTCTAGGAAAGTGGTCCTGTGTGGTAAAAAGAAGGGAACCAAACATGAGCCTAAGAGTGATCCACTGAGTGGACTGGAAACAGCATTTTCTCACAGTTGCTGTTTCAGTTTCTGCTTGGCTTCATTTAATGATGGTCTGTGACCTGAAGGAGAAAGGCACATAAACCTTTGCCTTCTTTAAGTTGCTTTTTGTCATGGTGTTTATCACAGCAACAGAAAGTGGGACACAAGCAGTAGGACCACTGAGAGTTACAGAAGTAGGACTAAGTGGAACTGTGTCCTATGGTGGTCTGTTTTAGAAATATGCAGGCTAAGCTTAGGGACAATTGCCAAATAAAGAGCAAAGGTCAGAGTCAGTAAGAGAAAAGCAATGGGCCTTCCTTGAGATGATGTGAATGATTTAAGCAACTGTGATTTTAGGAGTATTTTTTTTTCTTTATCTCATTTCTCATTAACACCACCATTTCAGCTTGTAGCAAATGAACAGAGATGCTTCATAGTTTGGTACAATTCTTTTTACTCTTTGGTGCAATTAGTTTTGCTCTTGTGCTGCTGGATATTGAATCTCAGGTCTTGGTACAGAGATGCAGACCACCAGACTGTATCCCTGGTACTGAGGTACTATTTTAAGAGGCAAACATCTCATCAGGAATGCTGGAGTTTGTTCAGCTGACTCTCCCAGCAAATGAACTCATGCAGCTGAATTCATCTGCTTCTAAGAGGATATTCAGCCAACATTTGCAACTTAACTAGTAATGTTTTATTTGTCATGTTGTACATAAATACATCCTGTGATCAATTAACGTGATGAAGCTGACTGTGAGCCTATGACAGGGTTTTCTGATGTCCTCAAGACTTCTTCATTCAAAAACCTTGTTTATTTTGACTGGCAGAATTTTCTCTAAGTGGTAAGACAGGAGACTAACTATGTGGATCTAACCTTCTTTACTGCTCATAAGTTTTTTTTTTTAAAGATCATCTTACCATATATGTTAAAACGCAATTGTGGTTTTTAATAAAACTATACCATATTAAATATTTTTCAATTTGTTAACAATGGACATTTTAAAATGAAAGTGATTTATTTGCTCATCTGAAAACAATTTGCTACTTGGCATTGTGAAAACATCATTTGCAATTTACCAGTACCCACTGTCAGTACTGTTCATTATCACAAAATTCACAAAGCGTCTGCTTATTGGTGGCAGAACCTTTGGTAGACAGTACTGTGCTATACTTTCCCCTTGCTATTCTCAGAAAGGAGCTATCAGTGGTGCTCACCACACAGCTTTTATCCTCACTGGTCCTGTGTCACCCTACTTTGCTTTGATTTCTTAGTTTGTCTGCTTAGTCTCATCCATTTCATTTACTATTATGCTCCTGTCTCCTTCGTTCAAAAGGTAACCACTCTAAGTTGGTTCTCTTTTGTTTGGTATCTGGTTGGGACATAAAATACAGAACTATAATCAAACCTACAGGTATCACACACTTGAGCGACTCCACGGTGTCTCCGATATCGTATGGAATGCTCTTCCACTGAACACACTGCATATATTTGTGCCAAACATATTATTCATTGTTTGCAATTTAAATGTAACACTCCAAGTAGGATGTCATTTTTTTCTTGCTAAGTCCAGGAATCATAGGATCAATGATTGGTATAATCAGTGTCTTTTGTCTGCAGGAATCTTGATGTGATTTTATACTTATACTGAATAGATTAATATTCTCATCCTCTCTCTCTCTCTCTCTCTCTCTCTCTCTCTCTCTCTCTCTCTCTCTCCCTTCCTCCCTCCCTCCCTCCCTCCCTCCCTCCCTCCCTCCTCTTTCTCTATTTTCCATCTTATACTAATCTTGCACATTCTTCTCTAATTTTCAGTCAGTGTGTTTGTCTGTCTGTAGTGTATTCTTTTTCCTTGGGAAGAACACACCAGCCAGCATTTATTAACCCTATTTGAGGCACCTACAACAGACTAAAGAAATAAACCCACCCAGCCCTGGTTTGGCAAGCCAGTGACTTATAGGGGTTCCTTGGAGGAGCATGGATGAAATACATGTAGCGAATTACTTAAAAGCCTAAATCAGCACAGAGGACTCAGGAAGCTATGCCTGAAGCTTCTAGTAATTGTTGCAGATAGCTACAGCCAATTCAAGAGGCCCCTCTCCCCCAAATTCTTACTACTTATATAATTTTGGGAATGTACTTGTGAATCTAATAACTTTCAGAGGTTCCTTAGTTTTGTAGGTCTTATTATTTTCTGAGTCATATAAGGCCCGATCCTTTAGTTTGTAAGAAATACCTACACAACACTGTGGTGCGTGCCTATGGGCAGTCCGTATCTGTGGAGAATCCATGCCAATGTGCAGTCCATGGTTCTGGGCAGTCATATCTGAGGAGCAGTTCATGTGTGTGGGTAGCCAAAGACTGTGGGCCTTCCAGGCACATACTTTAAATTCCTATAGCTCAGAACTACTGGGTCTCAATTCCACATGCTTAGACTGAGATTTGTATCTAAATTCCAACTTGACGTAGCAGTGTTGTGACTTGCACAGTCTGAAATGTCCCTTGCCACCTGTGTAAGAAAATCCTAATAATATAATTTCATAAATATATAGTACAGACAAATAGGTACATAGACAGACAAGTGGGCCAATAGATAGATTATAGATAGGTAGATATAGATAGCTAAATAGATATAGATAGATGGATGATAGATAGATTGATTGATACTCTACATGCATTAATGCCAAGTGTATATATACATCTGTGTATATTTTGTGGATATGTATGCTCTGAATATTCACACATTACCATTTCAATAACAACTGCTGTGTGTTCTTCAGAGAAAAACCAGCAATCTTCTTCATCCTAAACACATTTAGTGTTTCTAGCATCATAAAATTCTGCTAACATGCTAGTTAATTATCATCTTGCCCAAATAATTAACACAATCCAGGAGCTTTTTAATGTATATGCAGGTGTGTGTACTCATATGCGCATGCATGTGTGCTATTATGTGTGTTTGTGGGTGAGTATGCATGTGCGTGCATGCACGTGTGTGCGAATCACTGATTGCACTTATGGAGGCCAAAAACATTCTTAGATGTCATTGTCAGGGACCATCCTCCTAGCTTTGAGACAAGGTCTGTCACTGGTCTGGATCTCACAAAGTGAGCCAGGCTGGCTGTTCACCAGGCATCCGGGATGCATCTTTCTCCACCTCCTTACTTTGGCATTGCAGAAATGTGCCACTGTGTCTTTTTCACATGGGTTCTAGGGACAGAAGTCAGGTTCTCACGGTTTCATGCCACCCACTTTGCAGAGGGGGCCATCTCCTGAGTCTCCATCCTTCAAGAACTTCTGATATACTTACTGGCTTGTGGAGGCTTGATTTGCTGAAACTGCTTATTCTTATTCTTTTCTATTTTTTTCCTAAGGATTATGATGTTTCTGTTGACATCTTAGAGCTCTTTGTGAATTCTAGGAACCAGTCCCTTGCCATGATTATAATACTGCAAATATCTTCTCTCAGTTTTTCATGTATGAAATGTATTTATCGAGTTCTTAGAATAGTTTTGTAATTTTGATTTATTTAAATTCATCGCTTAAGTTCTTAATTCAGCCCAAATTCTCTTTATATATGCTTCTGGCAGATTCTTGACACAATTTTATTACACCCTCCATTCATTTCCACCTAGTCTAATCTTCATATTTATTTTGAGCACATTTATGGTGTGTGTACCGTCAGTCCATCCCACAATTTTATTACACCATTAGCCAACTTATGCCTATGTTTTAAGGCCATTAACAGTGGCATTGCCAGTGCAGCTTTGAAGCATCTTTGCGCATCTGGAAGGGGAGGCTCCTTTTCTCTAGCCTTCCTTTTCATTATTAATTTAGATACATATAGTCTTTTAATGTTTCCATACAAATTCACCAAGTTTCTCAAATACTCCACTGACAACTTTAAAGGGGTTACTGCAACCTAGATAATTTGAACAGTAATGACTTTGTATTTATTTAATCAACTAAGGACATACTATACTTATTTCTTCCTGTCTCCTCTGTGCTTTATTAGAGTTTTAAGGTATCCTCTGTGGCTAGCATGCATAGCTTTGGTTACATCAATGCCTACTGCCATTCTGATTCTCATGCCTACCATGAAGTAGAACCTCATTTATTTCATTTCCTACGAAGACAATGATGGTGATAAAATATGTTTTTAAAATCTAAGTAACTTATTGAATGTCCTTTTTAGTTTTAGTATTTTGTCTGTCAGTTGATGATTAGAGCAGTAAATAATTATTTTTCTTTTCTGATAGCACTAGCTAAATCTTCCAAGTTCTTATTGAAAGAGAAAACATTTTTTTTTGCTTTGTTAACAGTTTTATAGGGAAACCATTTATGTCCTGACTGCTAAGTAAACTATTTATTGCATTTACAAATAATGTTTAACATGATAAGGATGTTTTACAATGGAATAAGAGTTTCACAGTAGCTTCAGCAACATCCTAAGAACTCCACACTGCTCTGTGGTAAGTCCATAAGCAGGAGTGGCTATAGTCAGGCACAGCATTTGGACCAACTCTTTTGGAAGTTATGGTGTAATTTTCTCCTTCTTCTGTGCAGTGTATTAGTAACCATGTTCAAAGTGATGTCTCTTTCTGTAATTCACGGGGAACACTGCAATACTATAATGATCAGTAGTGTAGGCTTTGAAGTGAGAAGGCTCTACACTGGAATGTACACTGGAATTCCATTTTTATCTCTGAAAATGCGTGTTTCAACACACATTTATGCATATAAGTTTCAACTTTCTGAAGAGAGTAAAGAGGGTTATTGTAAGGAATAATGTCATAATGAATAATATTGTGAAGATAATGCCTGCAAATGACTGACATAGGGTTCAAGACAGGGCTGAAAAACACCATGGCAGACACAAAATGTTGACTACGTTAATTATATTAGGTTCACAATATGGTTCCCTATCCATCATCATCATCATCTTCTTCTTCTTCTTCTGAGGACTTACTAGGAAAATATTCTCAGGTTTCATCTCAGACCTGTTGTGTCAGAATCTCTGGGGAGAGGCACCCTTTGCTTGCATTGTAAGAAACCATGCCTCTGTTTAGGAAGCCACACTTGAGTAACAAGGCGTTAGGAGAAGTAAGTTTCCATCTGATGGGAGCAATCTGACAGGGGGCCATTTTGATACTTCTCAGTAGCTATTCATTGATATTGTAGATACTATGTCAATTTCATCCGACTATGTTGTTTTAGAATTAGGATGCACACATATACACGAGTGTGTGTAAATAAATGCAGATGTACTATTTTTCTTCTTTTAAAATGTTCTAGTATTGAAAACATTCCATTTAGGCATATAATTATGTTGTATAATTTGTATCCTTTTATATATTTTGGATGGAAAATATTATAAAGTATGTTGTCTATAACTTTATACTGTAGGATATTATTTGATAGGAAGAGAGAACTTTGGTTACCATTTCAAATTTAATTAAAACATTCATTCATTCATCCAACTTGACCTGGATTTTTGTAGGTTGGCTATTTCTGAAAGTTTAATCATATATACATATATTAAAATATAGTCAGTTACAGTTGTTAATAATAATTTAATTTTAAAAACAATCTATTTTAATGTAGCTATTTTTTTTCTCTTTTTAAAAGACAGAATTTGTCTACAAATTCTATCCTTACCCCTTCTCCTGTTGCTATATCACCAAAAGTAAAACAGCAAAATAGTAATAAAAAAAAAAAAAAAGCAAATCTCAAAAAGCATTTATAGGAACCAACTTATTCATCTCCACTATGTCATAATCATAGATTGTAATGTCCTTTTAGATTCCTCTGCTTGTTCTGGAAACTAGATTCCTTAGTTAAACCCTCCCCCCACTCCTAAAGCAGCAGTGCTCTGAGCGTGTTCTGTAAGACCATCTGGTTCACGCTAAGTAGTAAGGCACATCCTCTGAAGGCAAGACACAACCACAGGGAGTGAGAAGATCACTTCTATGCAAGACCCCTGACCTCAGTGGGATTCTATTTCTCTAGAAGCTGAGCTGAGTTCCTCACTGAGCTCTTTCACCGGCAATTGTGCATGTAGATTTATGAATGAAAGAAGATGCAAAGCATGTGGTTCCCAGGCATTTTGGAATGATGCTATAACTCTTTATAGCAGCTATCTGCAATCAGATGTCCTTTGATTGTAGGGGAGGGGCTGTGGTCCCACAGGAAGCAGAGCTGCCATGCAGTTTCTCCTCCTGGCAGAAAAGAGGTGCTTGGCACTGGCTCCAGCTGGCTCCTTTTCTAGGTAACCCAAACTGAAATCTTGAACAAATCTGCTCATCACCACACCATATTTTTCTTCACATTATATTGTGACAGATACTTAGAATACTATCTCATCTTAGTTTTGGCTCAGATTTACCTCTTCTATATTTTCTGCCTTTTATTTTTAATATTCCTGAATAATTTTGTTACAAATTATTTGTACAACTTTTTTTTGTTGAGACATTTTATATTGTCAAATATAGTCTGTGACAATTTGATATTTGTCTAAATTATTTTAATATTGAAACAGTAGAGAATTGCTGACTTTAAATTTTCTTTTCGTTACTTGTCTCCATCACCTGCCTTATTTTAAACTACATATACAGAATAATTTTGTCCATGTATAAAAACTACATGACACATTTCTATTCACATTTTCTACTTTTAAGATAATATATATTCACTTTTAATAATTTCCCAACTTTATCTAATTATCTTCTCATTTACTGCATTTGTTTGTATATCTAGATTGTCCTGAGTATTGTTTGAATATTATTTTGTATTTTTAATTTTTTTCTTTTTTAGTAGCATTTGATAAACCTATTCATTTCTCCTGTTCTTCACCAGTCGTCCTGAAATTGCTCTCAATCCCCCTTTGGGTCATTTCATAAGTATACTCTTTATGTGTATCCCTAATGTATCATTTCATATGCAGATATCTAGAGTGTGTATACCTCACAATGCTTTGCTACATGTTTGATGATTTGACTGGAAATACATGTTGGTCTAATTTGTGTCTGAGTGTGTGTGTGGGGGGGGGCGCGTGTGTGTGCGTTGAGAAACTATTTCTTTAATCTCTCCTAGTGTTTGAAAAACAGTGTCAATCTTATTCTATTCTTTGTACATAACTTTTTCTTATTTTCTCTGTTAATTTTATTTTTCTCTAAATTTAACTATGTCCAAGGACAGGTTGTTTTTATTTATCTCATTTCCTTGTTGTCCCAATTTAATCCCCTTTAATTAATCCACTTCCAACATGTTATCATAACTTTAAAAAGTTGCCTTTGCTGTTGTTCAGATTTTGCTGGTTTTGGGTATGCTTCTTCTTCCTGTTTGTAGTCCACCTAATAGATAGGGATGTTTTCATTTTCCAAACTCTTTAATCACTGAAGCTCTTTCTTTCTGTGTTTTCTATCTCTTTCCCATTTTTGATTGTCTTTTGTCAAGATTTACCCAACAGTTTTCTCCTTCTCTTGATCCAGATGCTTTATGGTTTGATCCAATATCAGTTCTTTCTGTCACCACCATGTTTCATTGCTGTTTTCCCAACTTGTTCTTTTTTTTTTTTTTTTTTTTCCTTTGTTAATATGTAACAGATCTTCTTTCAGGGGGGGAAAAAGAGTTAAGCATCTTCCTTTGTCTTCTAGTACATTATCACACTCATTGGGAATTTTTTTTCTCTATCCTCAAAAGAATTCTGCGTCCAGTGGAAGGTGTTCTGTGCGGGGGGGTGGGGGGTGGGGGTGGGGGTGGGGGGGTGTGAGTGTGTGGGGGGGGTTGGGAGGGGGAGGGCCGGGAAGCTTCCCTTTTAAGGACTGGGTGTTTGTTTTCGGTCCCTGTTCCTTTGCTGAGAACAGTAGCAGAAGGGCTCAAAGTCCTAGTTGGTGTGCCTGCAAGTGACCAAAAGGAAACAAAGGGAACGATTCTGTGCACAGAGTGCAAGAGGCAATAATTTAAAAGTACTGCTAAGTGAGTCTGTATATTTCCAATCCATTAGGCACACATTTTTGTTTTTGAGAGAGAGAGAGAGAGAGAGAGAGAGAGAGAGAGAGAGAGAGAGAGAGAGAGAGAGAGAGAGAGACAGACAGACAGACAGAGAGACAGACAGAGAGAGAGACAGAGAGAGAAGGGACTCATGAAGGCCTGGTGGTCACACAGGTCCTTGCATCTTCACATCACCTGTAAACCCTTCCGAGGCAGAGCACCCATAGGAGCCAGGGTTCTGGGGTTCTAATCCTTCACGTGTGGGACCTGAATGTATGAGAGGAGCTGAGCTGGCTGTCAACACTTACTCACTCACACCGATATGTGCCTTTCTTCTGGCGCAGCCCTGCCATCTTATCCTAGTTCTCTTCTGAAAAAACAGGCTTTGGCTGGAGAGGGGGAGAGGAGAATTTTTTAAAAATGTGTGCCCTCTGCTTCTCTGTTGTCTAAACATTGCGCAGCCAAAGCCACGAAACAAGGAAGGCTGACCTTAGACTCTTCACAAGTTCCTCGATCTCTTCACATTCCGTCCTCAGTCTGTGCATTTTTTTTTTCTTTTACTAGATTTTAAGTGTCTTTGGGGTACAGGCTGCTGGTGAGAGCACTAAGATTGGCTCGTACACTCAGCCTGTCAACATTATTGTGTGTTCTTAGACGTGTTGTGGCAAGCTAATCATCATTTATCTTCCCCACACCGTATCCGCTGGGTGGAATAGAGCGTCCCCATGTCCCGGGTTAAGTGCTCTTAATTCATTCCCTTACTTATTTTTCCAATAACTATTATTGAGGACAGACAAATGCTAGGCTCCTAGGTGCCAGGGACACAAAGAAGAATTAAAGCATCGTGTGGGCTTTGTAACAGTTAGTTGCAAAGTGTTAATGGATTTTGGGGGAGCACACAGTAAAACTCCCTGGAAACAACTATATTACTCATTTGAATCATAGTTGTGATTAGAGCATATTCTCTCCCATCCTACATAACTCAAAAAGATTATTTTTAATGAGCTATTATTTCATTTCCTAGGCTTTATTTCTCATTGTTTAATTCCGTTAAAATAGCATTTCACATTACTGAGGGGAGGGTTAGTTCATCTGCTGATTGCTGTGCCTTCTGGGATACCTTCTGTTCCCCAAGGCTGAGGCAAAGCCCAAATTTACTAATGAACTGCCAAAAATTTCATCTTACAAATTCCGACTCGTATGCCATTACTGTAAAGGCTTTGTAGTTATTACAGGAGCGAGTTTATCGCCCGGAAACTAGGACAGGACTGTTCCAATGAATTCATTACATACACTTCACCATCTTAAAGAGTAAAGGGACTGTATTTATGAGATCAGTGTGTGTGTATGCTTACTTGTGTGTACTTGTATGTAAAAGAGACTCAGAGAGAACGCACACAGCTATATGTTTTCTAATTCGACTTAACATGCTATTTTGTGGGACCAAAATGATTAACAGTTAGCTCATCTTTTCTTTTTAAAATTATTTCAGCCTTTCCTAAGCCTTCAGCCTTCCATGGTCTTCAACCACTCACTCACTCAATAAATGCGAGTAAAGTGCCTATTGTGTGGGGAGTTTGCAACAGATTACATAGTAGGGCTGAACTATGTTTTCCACACTCCTCTTCCATAGATATTTTTGTCTACATTGGGCAACTTCTTGTGGGAGATTTAGAAGCCTTAAATGAAGTAACAGCATATTTGAATCTGGTCTTTGGTGTTAAGGAGCTTTTAAGTTCTTCATTGATTGATAGTTTCCCCTTGGCCTGGAATTTAAGCTTAAGCTTCCTTGACTCACAGGTCAGACTATGAAAATGCACCCCCATTTTCACAAAGAGCCTGTATTGTGGTACACAACAGGTATGCTTACCTAGATTAGCATTTCTCAACATGTGAGGCGTGCCTCCTTTGGGGGGGGTCACATATTTGCATTCATAACAGTAGCAAGATTACAGTTATGATGGAGCAACGAAATAATTTTATGGGGGTGGGGGTGGGGGGTCACAACAACATGAGGAACTACATTGAAGTGCCATAGCATTCGGGAATTTGAGAACCACTGATCTAGATTATCAAAGGATATGCTTTGATGATGCGAGAGAGAAACTCACAACTGCCCCTTACCTGATATCCTTCTACTCAGTAAGAACTGTGGAGAGATGTCTGCAGCAAATAATGATAAGACAAGGCTTTAAACTTAAAATTTAACACTGAAGTTTTGTTAGGTCAACCTGTTTATTGAATGATTACAGGCAGGGTCAAGTTCAGGAGTATTTGTTCAATTTAACATACTTAAAAAAGATTATATTCTCTTACTTTTCTCAAAAGTGACACTGTCTATCAAAAAAGTAACTCCTTGTCCTCTTAACTCACCTGACACTTTGACACAGTTTCTAACTTGACTGTTACCATAGCTGTTTTCTCTCTTGCCTCTCTCCTAGTAGTCAGTTGTTAGATCAACAGAAATGTGTTTCTTTCCATTGAGCCTCTTCCTTTCTTCATTTTCTTTCAGTCCTTTCTATTACTTATTTAATTAACAACCACCATTTCCCTGTTTTGTGTAGTTAACTGTTCCCCAATAGTATTGCTACCTTCATTTTATTTTCTGCAGGGCTTCAGAAGACACTTTCACGTCAAAACAACCATGTCAGTCTAGTATGAAAACATCTTAAAGGCTCCTGAAAGCATCGAATATTGGATTATTTCAATTTTAGTAACATTTACCTGAAAACCTTAAAAATTCAGGTTTTATGATTCTCGGCAGACTTAGACAATAAGATCTCCCACCTCAGCATGGGAACTTAGTTAGGACATCTCTAGCTACTATTCACCTTCTCATTAAGACCCTCCCTTTCTCTGAAAACATTCCTGTTCCTCGTACACACTTTTCCTGTCTCCCATAATGCCTTTGTGAACATTGTTCCCACCTCTAGTAAAACCAGATCTTCTTATGCTAAACTTCTATAAGCTCATCGGGTTACATATTACTATGTGAAGCCTCCAGAGATGCACCAGGGTTCATCCTCAGATGTTTGCAGGCTTCCACTATACTTGGTAAGTTTAAACCAACATATCTGCCATCTCAGTACCTGCTTTCCACCCTGACTTTGAACACTTAAGAACAAGAAGCTTTTCAAGGCGCTAGAGAGATGGTTCAGAGATTAAGTGCACAAGTTCTTCTTTCAAAGGATCCATGTTGGATTCCCTGAACCCATATGGTAGCTCACAACCATCTGTAACTCCTATTCTGGACCATCCATCCCTCTCTTCTGGCTTTATCAGGCACTACAGGCCTGTGGTGCACAGACACACATGCAGGCAAAACACCCATACACATAAAATAATAAAAGAATTCTGAAAAACTTTATAAAAGAAACTCTTTAACTGGCCCAAGTTCCTTACTGTGAGAGATGATTGAAACTAATTTGACAAATGAATAAAACTACTTTTATAGGTATTATTTACTCCCCCCCAAGAACTCAGAGCTCTGGAAAGTGCTGTATCATTCTAAAAAGGAAACACCCCCTATTCCTCCCAAAGGCTTAGCTTAGTTGCAGACCTAATGAATTAAAACCTCAGCTAAGCAGGCCGTGCTTTCCTGGAATGGCTTTGAAGTTCCTGCCACAGTGACTGATATTGCCTAGGAGGATCTTGCCACCCCACCCCACCCCCGGTGCCAGCCAGTACCCCACGCAGTTATTCCATCACTCATCGCATAAGGAAGCCCTGCTAAAAAATACACAGTCTACCCGACTCTATGCTTCTAACATACCTTCTAAGTACCTTATTGGACCTTACGGACAGGAAAAATCAAGCAACTGCCATGCGGCCTTACATCTTCATCTAATTCCTTTATGAGCACCCTCAAATTTCCATAGCAGACCCACACCCAACATCCTATAGAATGTGTTCAAAACTCCAAGGAGTCAAGCAAGGTATAATAAGATGCACTGAGAATTGCAGCCCTTTCTGAGTCATTATAACGCTTACTAGTAGAGTTAAGACAACATGAATGTTCATTTTTTTTTCTAAGCTACAATTTGTTAAGCTGTGGGCTTTGAATCCCCTGCATATGAATCAACCAAGATATTTGTTAAAATACACTTTCCACAGCTCCCATCATGAGCACCTTCTAGAGCAATCCCACTCAATCTTTATTCACGTCCAGAAACCTCACTGGAGCCCGTGCTGAGGTGTTAATTGAGCCAACATTGTATTCTGTGTCTTCACGTTTCACTGGACCATGCTCTGTTGTTGGCAAATTATATTCATCCAGTGTCTATTGCTATATGATACCATCACTACCGTGTCTCGGGTGGGCCATAAAGGTACGTGCATGGCCAGTTCCTCCTACTTCCTTTTTAGTTTTACAATCTTTTGCTTCTTAACCATTGTAAGAAAACAACTTTTGAATAACTCAGCAATGTGAAGTGTAGGGGCAGTGGTAAATTGTTTCACTGTATTGTTTACTTCCCAATCTCAGATGGATAAGATTAGATAGGGTTGAGGCCAAAGAATAGAAAACAGAAAGTATAAAACAAATCTTTCGTGTGTGTGTGTGTGTGTGTGTGTGTGTGTGTGTGTGTGTGTGTGTGTGTGTGTATGTGTGTGTGTGTGTGTGTGTGTGTGTGTGTGTGTGTGATGTCAAGTGGGGGAAGCAAGCTAGGTCTTTTAATACATTTGCTCATTGCCATCAAAACACCATGTTGAAGCTGGATGGGCGACTCTGTGCTTAAGAGCACCTGCTGCGCTAGCAGAGGAACTGAGTTTAATTCTCACAATCCACACTGAGCAGCTCACAGCCAGCTCTAACTCCAATTCCAAGGAATGAAGTGCAATTTTTTTTTGGTCTCTGAGTGCACTGCATCCATATGTGCCCCTGGCACGTGAATTAAACTAAAATGATACATTCTTAAACTTCCTATTGTTCCTCTTAAGTAATCCTGACAATCACTATACACTTAAATTGTAAGTTAACAATAACCTGTTCATTAAAAGGCATGTTGTTTTGTCCTTTCCCAGAATATTTCCTTAGCATGTATTTCAGAGAAGCTATGTATTCCAAACTATTAAGGAGCAAAATGAATTCATTACTTCCATTACAATCTGTGTGTTATCTTGCAGATGATCTTGGCTTCTAAGAAATGCTTATTACAGTCTGAAATTTCTGCAAGAAGATTTTTTTTTTTTACAATAAGAATTTCAGATATGAGCTGGAAAAATCGTTTCAACTTTTTTTTGAGTCTAACAAGAAACCCATTATTATTAAAAATAGTCATCTAAACTTATTAGATGCATAAAATGGCATCAAGTGCCAGAAATTTCCCTGGTTTAAAGATAAAATCACTATATAAAAAGCATAAGAAATAGAGAGACTTGAATGTCTGAGGTTGTTTCACTTATTTTAAGATATGTCTATGTGGTAACTGCAGCGGAGTGTTCTAGAGTCAGAGATTGCAGATGCTGTGGATGGGGAGAGAGTAATTAGAATACCATAGTTTCTCTCTTTTTATAAAAATGAGCTGCTCCAAGTAATCTCTTATTATCTTTTTATGCTTGGCTCTTCACATAAGCAGCACCTCAGTGATTAGACCCTTTTCTGTATTTCTCTTGCATTACCTTTCTGCGTCCTACCTTTGTGTGATGTTTGCATCTATAGAGGAATATCTGACAAGTGCCAAATTTCAAAGATTAGGATTTTATAACCCACACATAAGAAATCAACATGTTGCTAAATGCCCACTCAAACCTATTTCCAAATTAATACCTTTAAATGGCAATTCTCCATGTAACAATTATCAGTCAAATTTTGAATTAGAATCTTAGTTGCAAGTCTGAATTGAGTATTACTCACTTATGAACTTGTGTTGATTTTCAAACTATTTTTCATTTTGTAAAAAATTTTGTATAAAACTGGCCATTTATTTTTGGTAAATTAATTTAATTTATTTATACATGTGTGTGTCAGTGTGTCCGTGTGTGTGTGTGTATGTGTGTGTGTGTGTGTGTATCTGTGTGTTGTGTTTTGTGTGTGTGTGGTGTGTGTGTGTGTGTGTGTGTGTGTGTGTGTGTGTGTGTGTGTGTGTGTGCCCCAACTCACATGAAGCCAAAGGATGCTGATTAGAGCAGGTTTCTTCCATTTACTATGTGGATTGTAGAGATCAAATCTAGGTCATAAGTCCTCATGGCAGGTATCTTTGTCCACTGAGCCATCTCACTGGTTCCATCATTGACCTTTGTAACCCATCCTTGTGTTGTTGTTCTTGTTTAGTTGCTTTGGTTTTTCGAGACAGGGTTTCTCTCTGTGTAGCCTTGGCTGTCCTGAACTTGCTTTGTAGACCAAGCTATCCTTGAACTCACAATGACCAGTTGGTCGCTGCTTCCCTGAGTGCTGGGATCATTGGCCTGTGTCACCGTGACTGGCTGTAACCCGTTCTTTAATAAGCAGAACTTTATTGTGCAGGTGTATTCAGGTGCATGTCTCCTCCATAATCAAAAGCTAAAATGGATTAAGTGTTCAGAATATAGAAAAAAGTAACAACATATGTGTAAAGGAGGAAGCCAGGGCCTCATTTTGTTAATGCTTAGGTAATTATTCCATGATGTACAGAGGCATCAGTCAAGGCTACGTGTTTAGACAGCCATTTGTCACTCAAGATTATATAATCCTAATATAATTATTACAAACAAACCATTAAGTCCTTTTGTGAAATAGTTTAACAAATCTGTACATTGATGTTTACTGGTATAGTCCTATGCTACATTGAGTGGACCAGGAGTTCATTCAGGATAAATGTCTGTGTAGATATTTTGAGTTCTTCACATTGTGAAATTCTCAGAGGAGACGGGGATTTTTGATGTATTGCAGAAACCCTGGGTGGTTCTTTCAAAACAGTGCAAAACAGGAGCATATTTCCAGTGCCCCAAATTAAGGATGCTTTTTAAACCTTTCATTTCATTAAACTGCCTGGCTGGGTAGGAGAGCCATGCTAAAATATTGTGATTAACACAAAGGAAGCTTAACAGACAATGCTATTATAGGTGAAAGGCTGCTAATTGCCATCTTCCCAATAACTTATTGATTTTAATCAAATCTTCCTGCAGCAGCACGCCAACAGCAAATGGATAACGAGATGGAAGGGAAACACAACAATGGAAGGAGTAATATGGAAGAAATTATTCATGTTTGATTTGTATAAAATTGAACAAATATTCTTGATCAGCATTTATACAAATATAGATTCGTCGGGAAGGTGCTATCTAAATTGCTTCTCTCACAGTGTATTGAAAATTACCATAACTGTTAGCATTTTTAATTATTTTGATCTGCTGAAAATAGATTAAACTGAATGGGAAATTGGCTTATTAAGGCTTATATATTTGAGTTAATATGAAATGTTCTCAGCCAGTGTGTCTCAAGTATCTTTCAGTTTAAAAGGCCCTTGCTGAATCTGCTTAGTGACTGGCGGGGGAGAAGTGGTGGGTTTAATCCTCGATCAGCAAAGGTCTGGGTGAGGCAGGTCTAAGTGAAAAAAACCTTTCCACTCCCATCACTTCAGCAGAACTTAACCACATCTGGTAACAGAAATATTTCATAAGTGAGCAGCTTGTCTGCTGGCTAGACAGAACCACCTTTTTTTTTTTTTAGGGTGGAAAAAATCTTGCCAGACTAAACTTAACACTTAAAAAATGGAGAACCCTTGAAACCCATCTTGTATTACAAGAGCAGTTTCTCAGTTTGAGATTCAATATAGTGTGAAGCAGTAAGGATCTCGTTCTCTGGCCATTCACTGAGGGTGGGAAAGACTGGTGAGAGCTTCTTTTGAGGTCTCCAGGGGCCCTGGTAACCCCTGGGAGGCTTCTTATCCATACAAACGTGACACTGGCCCCAAGACAAATCTTCAATGTCAATGGGATTATATTTCAAAAAACACTAGTGTTCATTATAAATCAAATTAACAGCACACACAATCCAATTCCAACATTATCTTCCCCGGGATCTACATAAAATTCTTTATTTTAACAGCTTAGATCAGAGCCAGCTTTGACAATCCCTGTGCTTCTCTGTCTCCCGGCTCTGACTTGAACATTTCAGTGACAATACTGTCCTCTACCTAGTAGCACCCTTCTCCCCAACTTTTTTTTGACAACTGAAAATGTCTGCAGACATTGCTAAACTTCCCCATGTGGATAAAAATCTCCTCACCAGAGAACCACTACACTCTCGGTAATGAGAAATCTCAAATAATTATCCAATAAAATTTCTGTTTCACTCTCTAAAGCATAGAAATAGAATAATGAAATTTGTATTATGGACCTGCAGTCTGAGGAGTCACCTTGACATCTATTGTAGCCACAAAAATCATCTTTATCTAGGCCAGCATTTGAAATTCATGAGCTTAATTGACTATACGAAACACTGAATAATAATAATAATAATAAAAAGCATGCACACACACACATACACTCACTGTGGTGTTTTGATAAAAACAACCAGTGGTGAGGAGTGTAAGCTGCTACCTTCTGTTGAAGGTTCTAGAGAGACATATTCTTGTCCAACAATGGCAAGTGGTTTATAAAAAGCTGCCAACCCCAGCTGAGTGGTAGTGACTGATGAAAATCCTGCATGGAAAAGGATTCTGATATTGCATCCAGGCTCAGCAGGCAGAGAGCTGTGATGGATTAGTAATGTCTACCTGGACAGGGCAAAGTTAAGGATGGGAGAATCTTTTATACATTGGCCCATTCTTTCCTAGCCATTTCAACTGATTTGGGGTTCAGAATATTTTAAACATATATTGACATGGTGATATGCTTTCTTTGTGTTGTATATGTAAATACATAAAGAAAGAAAATGAAATAAACGTCACTCCTAAATATTGACTAAGCACCATCTCCTTCATAGGCACAACATTAGCCTTTTAGAACATTCTAATGAACCAAATATAGCCTCTTGTACCAAACTGTTAATGTGCTAGTGGTCTACCATCAAATGCTATAGAAATAAATTTGTCAGTTAAAACAAAAACAAACAACAAACAAAGTTGGCACGAAGCCTTAACTTTACAAAAATACGTAATTTCTTTATAAATTGTGTAGGCCTTATTTTCTGTATTATTACCTAGGCTTGCTCTAAAATCTGAAGCAGCAAGATCAAGCATTAGGACAATTTTACCTTGCATCTAATCTTCAATATGAACTAGGTTTCTAGCAACAGTTTATAAAGATTTGTTGACAAGATGTTGAGAACGAGCTAAAATACTAAAACAAGCAAAAGAAAACAAAAACAAAAACAACTTATTTTAAATACTACCATTTCATTTTCAGACTCCAATTAATTATAGGGAGAAACTAAGTTCAAGGTCCCAGGTCCTAGAGGAGTTGTGGACTTCCTAATAGCTAAACAGCTTCTATCGTAAGGAAACAATTGTCTGAGTCCAGACATCTCAAAGACACTTCTCCATCTTGCTGGCAGGGTTAAACAAGTTAATGCTCCCAGGCCCAGGGCCCTACTCCTATCCACATTAATGGAAACTACCTTGCTCAACCCCTTATGACAAAATATGATTGGACAATGCTGCAGCCCACCATGATCCCCCTTGCTCTGTGGTTTTCAATCTTGAAATATTCTATACAGCTTCCCCTCAGGTACTCTGTTCAGATCCCGAACTGACCTCCTCCCTGCATGAGCAGAAAATAAAGCTTGTATTTTTTAAGCTTCCATCTCTGAGGCAAATTTTCTCAGCTTCCTCCCCAAACCCAACAAAGATAACCTCCACTTCTCCAAGACTTAAAACAGTAATATGTAAGATACTGACTGAAAGATTAGATTGGAGTAGGCAGCCTTGTGCAGGAAAGATCAAATATCTTTTTGGAGGTCCCTTACAAATAATACTGCATTATGGTCTCCTCCACAAAATTAAGGTGTGGCCAATAGCTTTAAAGGATGTCTCTTGGACAAAAAAAAAAACATAATCATTTATTGAATTATTTCCAATTTTCAAATTGTCCCTTTTCTTAACTCCTTCCAGGCTGGGTTAGGACTATTTTGTTTTGCAACCAGCTGGTGCTAGCAACAAAATAGAAACTTTAACTGGGTATGGTAATACTATAATCTCTTGGGGACACTGCAAGGTTCTGTCTCAAAGATCAAAGTGGGCTGGTGAGGGAGGGATGTCTGATAACATTTCATCAATTGCTGTAAACACCATGTAGTAGAATCAACATATGCTGCTCTGAAGTAAGACTTCCAGGCTCCCTCACCATTCAAGTGACAACAGGAAACCTCATAACCTAAATTTGGATCATAGCCCCAAATCTGAGAATGGCGTATGAATAAGCCGAAAGTCACATATTGATTCCTTGACTGCTAAGTTTTTTCTATCGATAGGATTGACATAAAACTTGGTTGATTTCCTTTCTTTGTTTCATGATTGATTTTTATTTCTCTGGTAAAAGCAAGATGAAGACAAAGACAAAGGGAACTTGCAGCTACATATCTGTTGCCTTTCAAGGCAAGGAAAACCCATGCCAAGGCAAGGATTAGGATTTGTGTCTCGTTGCTTTCAGACTGTCAAAGGGATATCAACTCAGAAGATTAAAGTTTGGGAATTGACTAGTGCGTGGATATAAAAAGATCAGAACAGCAGCCCCTTGTGTACAAGGCCTAAAGTGATGGCTTCTAGAGGCAATGGCTAGAGAAGCTCACAGAGAACTCATTGGCCCATTGAAAGGAGTCATACATTGGTTTATAACTCCAAGATTCATCTGCTGCTGCCTATTTCCACATAGGCCTGTGAGCCTTAATCTACCATCTGAATGGACTACCACGCACACTGTCCTTTACTTCCTCAAAATAGTTTTCTAAGAAAAAGGTATTTTGTTTTCTTCTGGTGGTGACCTGTCCACTTGTACCATTATATTTTCAAGGTGCAAGTTCACCTGTTCAGGGTCAAAGTGCTTTAGGCATATTTGCCATCTCCATGGTAATTTGACAACTAGGAAAGCTTCAAAAGGAAGTGTGTGTGTGTGTGTGTGTGTGATGAGAAATAAGAAATATTACACTTAGTGGATAAATAAGCAGAAACAATGAATGAAGAAATTGTCGCATGGTATGTGTATATTTACTGAACAAACAACATTTAAATCCATTAGAAATGACAGAGTGCTGGAGACATCACATCTGGGTTTCCTGGACAAATGTTAGGATAGACATTGAGGCTTCCTCTGTATAGTGCAGAGTTGAAAAGGAAGCTGATGTAAAGTCAAGGACAGAGCCACCAAGGCGGGTTTCAAGCATGTTTTGATGCTCACTACAATTTGAACAACTAATGTTGGGTAAATGAGAGAGTAAAATAAATCACAGGATTCTTATCAGCTTGAGAGATTTGGAGAGGAAAGACTCTCATTTGAAGGAACACTTTGGGGCTTTTCCTTCCACGAGAAACATGTTTCATGTCATCCAGACACTAAGTAGATTTCTTTCACAAAAACTGTTACATTATCTGGGTAAACATGTCAATCAAAGACTACAACTAGCAATTTACAGCAACTATGCCGGGTTTAACATCCAGAGAGCAAGATTCCGGTGGGAAATAGTGTTTTTATTTACCTCTTTGTTACTAGAATGTTTCTTTTAAAAGGGGTTTTGTAGAAGAGCTTTGAAAAGGGAGTATTTATGTGATAACCAAAACAAATCTTTAAAACTTTGAGGTCTCCTTATTGAATTGCTTTCTTTTCCAATTTAAGATGTATTTTCTTGAAAGTAGTATTTACAAAATTGTCAAATATATCTCAGGACAAACACTTTTTCCTTATAATGACACTTTGAGAGAATTGGCAACATCATATGATATTCTATTTGGATGTTAAGGTTTAATCATTACTTATTAATTTTCTTATTTTCATGGGATTTTCTCAAACTTAATATTCTATTAAGGTAGCATCTGTTAGAGGAATTATCGTAGTTTTTTAAAACAAATTTTAGCTGATTACCATGAATCTACATAATTAGAATTAGGTCTAATTATGTAGTGTAAATACATGTAATATATTTATAACATATAATGACATAATTATGATTCACAATAATGTTGAAAAACTCCTCCTTAAAATTAGCAAGAAAAATATGCTTCACAGCACCTCTACAATTTATTAGCAATTTTACAATGTATGTCTCTCTGTAGCTTCTAAAATAGAACTTAATAAGAAATTATAATAAAAACAAATATATTTTGAAGTTATTATCCAAAACTAGTACTAGCAAAATTTCATTAGATTTCAAAGCAATGAATATTTTATAACCTGTTTAAGAATATACCTTAAAATGGTAATCCTATAAACCTACCTATCTAATATACCCCAAGCCCATTATGAAATAGCTATAATATACAGCAAGAGCCAGCTAGACAGTTATTTCACAACCATACACTCATGAAATGAGAGAAAAATCAGAATTTATGATAACATTTTACTCTTATATTACCTGAAAACACAATTTTCAAAGCTGGGCTGCCCAGCTGCACTGTATACCCTGTACTAACTATGTACAATGTTCAGTTTGAAATTACTAAACACTTTTAATTGATTAATTGCTCATTTCATTCCCAAAATTGAATCTCCTATTTAATACACAGTAACACTAAGGTATTCTTTTTTTTTTTTCCAGGAAGGATCAGAGAATACATTTTGTAGGCTTAGAATGCTATATAGCCTTTACCACAATGCTTCAAGTGAAGACATTCCACAAAGTCAAGGTGAATAGGGGATACATAAATAAATATGACCTTTTCCCAAGAAAGCTTTAATAACACACAGAAGCTGATGGAGTTGGCTGGATGTGGTTCCTTTTGATGAGCCCTGTATCAAAGAATTCTGAAGACTAGGTTGCATTTAAGTGGGATAAATAGTGGAAATTTACTCGTGAAACCTTTATTGAGATCATGCAACCAATAATTCAGGTGATCTTGAGCTGGGCATAGTGGCACACGCCTTTAACCGCAGCACTTGGGAGGCAGAGGCAGGTGTATCGCTGTGAGTTCGAAGCCAGCCTGGTCTACAAAGCGAGTGTAGGACAAGCAAGGCTACACAGAGAAACTCTATTTCAAAAAAAAAAAGTAATTCAGGTGATATCATGAGAATAAATGAAAAGGGGAATTTAAAGATATGAATCATATTTTTATGCATATATGCATATTTCCAAACCATTGTGAGAACCATAGGTATCACGTTGAAAATTCAGCTAATTCACACCCTAGACCAAGCATGGAGCTTCTAAAATCAGTTCATCAACTGAGTAATAGAAGGCTATTAACTTGGAAGTAAAGGGACTACATCTTAAAGTGTGCCAAGGGCTGATAAGCCAATCATTGGCTTTAATGTTTGAGTCTTTAATGTGTAAGAGAACTTTACGGAGTCTAAACAGGGGCTCCTGGAGGTATCGGAATTCTCAACTTTTTCTCCAACACTGTGATATGTCTGCTCCAGCATTGGTTCATGGAGAAAGTAGAGGGCTTGTCTGGCGTCCTCAATCAGAGTGACACTCTGGATGAGCCACTGTGTATACTGTGCTGAACTCCTTAGGAACTGGAGCCAGAGAATGGAGAAGCAGAATGCCATGGCTCCTCAGATGCCTATGCCTGACCTGGATGGAATTCTGGTATCTTCTTTAGCCAATCTTCCCCCTAGAGATTCTTCTCTGTATATCTTCTCCACCTATGTTTCTCTTTGTAACGTTCTAGAGTTCCATGTATCCAAAACTTTCACAGATTTTTTTTATTTGTTGTTGTTTGTTTATTTTTGAGATTTTATTTGAATTATAACATTTTTCCCTTTCCTTTCCTCCCTTCCATATACCCATCCTACCCTTTTCCATTCTCTGTTTCAGTATCTTTATATTGCCATAGACATCTTCTAATTACAACTTAAATGCTTGTGATCCTTTCCATCTTCACTAGGTTTTACCAACTTCATCCCATTTTTCTCCCTGTCCTGATACAAAGTTTTGCATTCATCTGCAGTATGCTAAGTGTTAGCTCAGATAACCCAACTGTATTTTTATAACGGCTTCACATTTTAAAAAGGAGAGATAAGTAGCCAAGGTAGACAGATAGGCAGAGGAATGGATGAATGATAGACAGCAGACAGATAGATGATAGGTAGGTAGGTAGATAGATAAATAGACAGATAGATAGACAGACAGACTGATAGATAGACTGAGAGATGATAGATAGGTAGGTAGATAGATAGATAGATAGATAGATAGATAGATAGATAGACAGATAGATGATAGACAGTTATAGGAGAGAAACTGAGAAGGTCCTAGGCCAACAGGCTTTCAACATTTATCTTTTGAAGTTCATCTCGTAGGAGTCACCTGCTATTTGGGATGCTGCTCTAATGCACATGGGGGTTTTTAAAGTCACCAAACATCCTCAGCTTTGCTGCTTAGATTTTGGGCTGTAGCACATCAACAACAATGGCACAAGTGTGGATGCAGAACAGGTCCATGGTCCTACTGGACCCAATTCTGCCTTTTTACAGGATTCTTGGTGATCATCGACTTTGCACGGAAGAGGATGAAGTAGACAGTGCCAGGAAAGGCACCGCATTTCAGAGATGAGTATGAAAGCTCTCAAGTCCACATGTCATTTTTAATCTTTGGGGGAATTTTGATTGATCCCTAAACAACTTGAGCCCATAGAACACACTAAAGAGACATAGCTATTTCTAATTTGTACCTGGAGGCTTCTGTAGTGAATTTGCCATCTCCTCTAGGCTATCCTTGGGCCTAAGCTAACTAGGAAACACAAGCCACTCCAGAGAACAGACTTGATGTTACATCGCCCTCTATCTGTCCTTTTCCAAGTAGTTCTCCATCTCCTTGTAACTAGTGTAGTATGGTCCACATACTTGAGAATAAAGTAATTCTATCAACCAGTAATAATCAGAAGAGACAAGGCCAGTAGGAAGTGTTGAAGGACCAAAATGTCTGAGGTCGCAGTCCTCCAAGTCCGGATGTCTGAGGTCGCAGTCCTCCAAGTCCGGATGTCTGAGGTTGCAGTCCTCCAAGTCCGGATATCCTTGGTGAGCTTGCACTAGGTAGAAGACTCCCTCTTCCCAGCAGGAACTCCTACTCCCTGCCTAACCTCATCTGGAAAGTGTCTGTAGGCATGGCACTCTCTCCACTGCTCCCCATAGGATAATTAGATACTCTGTTGCCATTCATATAATAGGACTATGCTCCCAGATGCAAATAAAGTATTCCTGGTACGCCTAGGCCTAGCCATTGGTGTGCACCCTCTAGCCTCAATATCCTCTACCCACTCCCCAGGGACTGTATATACACAAAGCCTTAGTTCATCCCAAATAAAGTTGAGCTGTCTCACTGAAGAGGTTTCCAGAGGTCATTCCATCATACATTCTGGGCCATCAGAATCCCCGGTTCACCAGTTCTGTCCCCTTGTTCCTGAGAACCAGTGACCAAGGACCCCAGGAATAAGTGAGAGCCACAAGGAAGGACGTTTTATTACTTACAGTTAGCAAGTTAAGTCAAAGACATGCGAACGTCACTGCCATGTATCAGGGATCCACAGCCCCCCACATTTGTTTTACAATGCAGCACATTATGTAGACATACCCATTTGTTTTATATAGTCTGTGGCTATGCTTGTGCCACCAGAGAACAGCAGAGTAGCTGTGACAGGCACCTCATTGAGCACAATGACTTATACGTGTACAACTTAGGCCATTTACAGAAATAAAAAATGCCTGTCCTGTTGCAGAACCTGGGCCTACATCTCTAAAGAAATGATTCCATTGTATATGATGCCACCTCTGGCCTCCTGCCTTTGGTTAGCACAATAAGAAAGGACTAAATTACACAGTGCCAGAATGTAATTAAGAAGCACAAGTCCTTCAGAAGAAGCAGCATTTTCCCTCTTCCTCTTTCCAGCTCCTTCAGACCAAGCACTTGAATACATCTGAGTGGCATCAAAGTTCAGCTTAAGACTTTTTGATGCTACTTTCATTATATTTTATTTATGTATTATTTTTATTTTATGTACATGAACAATGGCCTGAGTATATATCTATATGTATGTGCACCCCATGTGTGTGCCTGGTTCCCTCAAAAGCCAGAAAAGGACATCAGATACAGAAGTGAGTCACAGACAGTTGGGAAACATTGCATGCATGCTGGGAAATGAACGCTGGTCCTCTGCAGGAGCAGTAAGTGTTTTTAACTGCTGAATTCTCTTGCCAACAGCTTGCTTACACTTTGAAGATCACAAAACATGAATCTCCCTCATTCCTCTAAATTCTATAGAACCAAGTAAACTCTGGGCATCAACTATCCATCCATTGTATTGTGACCTTAGTATTCCTGTTCTGGCCTTCTGTGTGCTCCAGTCACACACCAGAATCCATGGAGGAAAAGAAATGGTCCCCCTCAAGCACCAGGTTAAATTATATCTGGAGCATTTGCTCAGTATATCCAGATACTTCACAACTACTCCCCAATCGAAACCTCCGAATAGCTAACAGAAGCATAGGATTTTTTTTTCTTCCAAACGGAATTGAAAACAATTTTTCAAATTCTTACCTTAGGATACAGGGTCCTATGTATCACCTCACCTGGCAGTCAGAGTTGAATTGGAAGGATGCATCTGTAATGCAAAATATTTAATACAGCATGTTAGGAACACCTCAGATTGTCTTTCACCACTCAAGCTTTTGTATAGTATAGGCACCATATATGTGTGTGTATATGTAAATATATAATATATAATCTTGTATATTCTAGGCACTATAACACTATTATAGTGAGCATTTCCTTAGAATACACTGCTACAGAAGGCTGACAGGATGCCAGTATTTGTCCTTCAGATGGAGGTTTTTTCATTACAGAAGACTGCTGCTAAATCTCAATTGGTTTGAAAGAGTAGGACAAAGTAGAGTCCAGAACATTACTTCAGCATCTTGTCTCTCTTACTTTTAAAGTTGTTAGCCCCATAATAAATATCCAGTTGTATGAATCTACAGAAGTGGTGTAATTTGGCCACAGACAGCTCTTATCCCTTTTTGCTTATGCCTGAGCAAATTTGAAATGCCCCAGGAAAATGTTCTAAATGCAAATTTTAAGTATTTTTCAAATCATTTACTTTTCTGTGAAGAGGATTGACTGCCCAGAGAAAGGGTCCTGTATAGGTGTATATTTTAATTAGCATCACCCATGGTTGCTATATTACTTTGTAGGAGTCACTTTATTTTAAATGCACACAGACAGATGAAATATAAAAATAGAGATGGATCTGAACCAAAATACTTCCTATTGTCTGTTAGTGTGAGTCTGCTTGGCTTTTTACCTTTGTTAGGTTTAGCTGTGAACTACTAACTGCATATGCATATATATATAATGTGTATGTATATATGTATATTTATGCATATATGTATATATGTGTGTATATATGTATATGTGTATAAGTGATATTATTAGTTCTATATATAGATATACATAATGATATATATATAAATGATAATATATATTTAGTAATCTTTTGGAAAGAAAAACAAACAAACAAACCCACATATCTGAGAAAATTAATTCCTATATAAAGGCGTACAACCAAAAACAAGCACAGAACAGCCACAGAAACTTCAGCCAGCTCTGCACGCTCACCATTACTCCAAACGCAGTTTGTAAAGACCATGAGATTAAAACAGGTACTTTCAATAGGATGTGGTTGACCACAGAGTCAGGAGGCATAACTACATGTTAGCCTGAAACTCCAAACTGCAGGATACCTCTGTCTTCTTGTAATATTTCATTAATGGATCTGTCTTGAGCATCATAGAATTTCCCAGTTCACACCATCCCAGATTCATTTTTGATGCATTTGTTCAGTCAGTACATCTGCCCTAGTCTTCAGTCCCATATGATACTTTTGGATGGCCCAGGTTTGTGAGAGCGTTCTGCCATCCAGCTGCCAAGAGTAAGGCCTCAATGCTCAGGATGTGGCCAAGAAGCCTGAGTGGCCTCTTGGAATCAGGGCCCAGTCTCCATCTTTTTGAGTCAGGATTAAAGGCCTGCAAGTTGCCTGCGTACACCCTGGACTTGTAGTATTTCAGATACATGCTAGAGGAGTCTGGAGGTCTCCAATAATCCTAAAGCGCCTTCAAATTATCTAGGGCACACTTAAGATAACCCACCATTCCTGAGTCTGTGTTTCTCAGGCAAGGTAGGCTGAGATGCCAACTGAACCATGCTGGTTGATTGTTCCACAGGGCACCCTGCAGGCTCTTTGAGATACATCAGCAAGTTGGAGGGTAATAGCAGCCACAGGGGCCTAGGGGCTGGTGGGCGGTCATAGGAATCAGTACTGAAAGGAGACTATCTCGTGTTAGGTGAACGTGATAACCACTACACTACGGAAACCCACGAAAGGAGACTATCTCGAATTTGAAAGCACAGTGCTTTGTGTTGCCCCCTTTTTTTTTTTTTTTGGGTTTTGAATGGAAGAGATAGCTCGCCTAATTGCTGCTCCAGCTTGCAAGGGTCACAGACTGTAATATCTACTTCCGCATGAGGTCTTTTGCAGAGCTAATGCGTATCAAATAATTTAGACCATTTCCCTGTCTGATAAAATGGATTTTTTGACAGAAACAGGGCTGCCTAAACCCTCGTCCCCACTGGGGCTAATCACAGAGCATTAAGAGACTTGTTTATTATGACTAAACAGCTGAGTCACAGAGCCCTTTGCAAAAGTGAACCACCGCAGCACATTTGTGTAAAAGGAGAGCGCTGAGATGTGTACATCCTAACAAGGTCTATGAGCTGTCGTCAGAAACCGTACAAATGCGCTGCACTGCAATTTTTGAACAGGTAAACCCAAGCGTGAGCATTAACAATAGGCCCACGCACAGCTTTATATAACCACGATTGAACGTCGGCTGTCCAAGTCAGTTCCCACTCTTCCTTTTCTGAGCCAAGTTAACAAGGAAAAGGTTTTCAGGTAACCTAGATTTGCTGTTCTTGTAAGTGCTTGTTATAGCTGTAGTGAAAGAAAAAGAAGTGCCGGGTGGGAGGTACACATTATCACCCATAAAAATGAGCAAGAAAGGAGTCATTTTAGGGCTGCCTGTTGGATAAGAAGCAAAGAGACCCATCAGAAGTGCAGTTCTGGAAATTCCCTAATTTTCAGGCCATCACAGACAGAAGAAATTCTCACTCCAAGACCAGATCTGGTTTGAGGTTGTTGCCTAGGTGACCCTGCATCTTAAGTAGTTGTTGAAAAGGATCCTGGGCCTTTGGCTTAGAAATTCCTTTTATAAAGAATTTATCTGGTAGAAATATACAGATAAGATATCAAAATGTGAGTAGAAAAGCATGCCCTCTATCTCTTTTTTTAAAAAGTGAGTAAGTGTAGATAATAC
This sequence comes from Acomys minous, assembly GCF_964271855.1. Lineage (NCBI taxonomy): Eukaryota > Metazoa > Chordata > Mammalia > Rodentia > Muridae > Acomys > Acomys minous. The sequence continues at coordinate 32,401,506 of NC_140498.1, read as the reverse complement.
AAATAAATACTGATAAAACAGCATATTAATAAATAATACCAAATCCACCCAATGGAATATTATACAATCCTTAAAAAGAAAGAACTGTATGTGGGTTATTGATATGAGAAAGTGTCTAATTAGTTGGTTAAAAACAGGACAGAACATATGAGTCATAAGACATAAGCAGAGCAGGAGTTCAACTTCAATGATTATAAACAGAATATTGACATGTAATTTCTGAATGAAATAGCACTTTAGTGACCTTTGGCCATCAAATATATGCTTTAATGCTTAACTTATTTACTAAATTTTTTTTTAACACAAAAAGGACTATGGTATAAAGATTCTAATATATTAGCACTCCTAACCTATTTATTCCAATTTCTTTCTAGCCACTGATTTACAAATAAGCCATCTGAGATCCAGTAATGGAGAAGTTAGCTGTTCAGAAAGCAAGGGAACTAGCTAGGCTACACTAGAAACTCAAAAAGCTGAAAGCTGCCTGGATCTCTCCCCCTTCTGCACCTCTCCCAGCAAGGCCTTTCAGAGGCTCTGGGGTTGTGCCGAGGAGTCAGAGGAAGCCGAGAGATCAGTATCAACAGACACGACAGCTCAGCCCGAAACTGAGAAAGGAGTAGCTGCACTGTGAATGCTCCTTTCAAATTAATAATCTGGCAGTTAATTTCTGAACTAACTCTAATTTGTACGTGGCACCTTCTGTCAGGGCTGTCAACATGAGTTGCTTTTATTTCACACTTGCTTGCTAGCTGGAAGGGCTGGCTTGGGTCCAGGTGCTCACCCTGCTAGCACAGGCTGCCACCGGCTTCATCGACTTGGGCTCTTTGTCCTAAACCATTGGGTAATTTCATGAGCGAATGCAGGTGGCTATTTACAAATGTGATTCTTACTTAGAAAAAAAGAAGCCTTGCCACATCTCCAGGCTTGAGTCTCTCCTCTGATAGATCACCAAACTTTTAAATCACAAAGAAGAAAAAACAGCAGCTGTCAGGTGTATGGTGTGTGTGTGTGTGTGTGTGTGTGTGTGTGTGTGTGTGTGTGTGTGTGTTGGAAGTTGTTCTAAATTTTGGTCATTAGAATTTTGGGAACTGTGTACTACCAGCAACTTAGAGGGTATGGAAAAGGCCATTGGCAGAGGTGGCTGGGTCTTTTCACTTCTAACATACCCACTCTGCCAAAGATGTCCATACCACCTCCCTTGGAAATGCTATAAGGAAACTGTTGCTTGTCAGAAGTGTCATCCATGGTGACAAGCTGGGGCTTTATGTGAATTACTTTGATAATGTGAAATACCACTCTTGGCTTCTTTTATTCAGAACATGTACCATTCATTGTAGTCTCCTTTCAAAGCCCTTTGTCTTCTTTCTTTGCTGATGGAAGCTTCTAGTTTTTACAGAAGGAATGCTCTAAGGCAACCAAATCAAACATAATCACCCATCTTCTGTTCCACACTGGTATCTGTTCTCTGTGTCTTCTGAGACACGTCTTCTCGACTACTGCAGAAAGTTTCAGTCTTTGTCTAGGTCTTAGTCATGGTTACAATTGTTCCAATGGAATACCATGACGAAAGCAACTAGGGGAAGAAAGGGTTTATTTGACTTGCACTTCCATAGTACTGATCATCATCAAAGGAAGTCAGGACAGTATCTCAAAGAGGTCAGAAACCTGAAGCTCATGCAGAGGCCATGAGGGGGTGCTGCTTACTGGCTTGCTCCCCATGGTTTGCATAGCCTGCTTTCTTTCTTTCTTTCTTTCTTTCTTTCCTTCCTTCCTTCCTTCTTTCCTTCTTTCTTTTCTTCCTTCTTTCTTTCCTTCCTTCCTTCTTTTCTTCCTTTTTTGGTTATCTCTTTCTTCTCTCTTCCCCTCACCCACAGGGTTTCTCTGTGTAGCCTTGGGTATCCTTGAACTTCTTTTCTAGACCAGGCTGCCCCGGAACTCACAGAGATCTTCCTGCCTCTACCTTCTAGGTTCTGAAATTAAAAGTGTGCACCATCACACCCAGCTCAGCCTGCTATTTTATAGAGCCCAAGACCACCTCCCCAAGGGTGGCATCACCCGCAATGAGCTGAGTCCTGATTCATCACTGAATTTTAAAATACCCTATAAGCTTGCCTATGAGTCAATCTTACGAAGGCACTTTACAATTGAGGTTCTCTCTTCTAGGATGATTTCAGCTGGTGTCAAGCTGACACACAATTATCCAGTACAATCTTAAAATAAATTGTTAAAGGGAACCTTCCTAGTTTGTGTAATTAGAGAGTCCCAACTGGCAATAGTGCCTGGCTACACTGAAGTCTTGTCCCTTAGATTGTCAGTTCTACACATATGATACAACTCAATTTCTTCCTTCCAGAAATAGATAACTTGCTGGTGTCTCCAGCCATGGCTTTGATGAAAATCTGACTCCCACTATGCTTTTTTGAAGACTGTTACCTGATTAAAGACTTTTGGGGAAGAGCAATCTTCTAAAACAATATTTTTCCATCAAAGTAGAAATATATCATGAGAATCTTGGATCTTAAAGAGCAATTATATTTCAAAAATGAATTGTCCCATGTCTACATTCTATAAGATACTAGTAAACTTAAAAATAGATTAAAAGAGGTACATCTGGGAAAATGGGTTATCAGGTCATTTTTTTCATATGTTTTATGATTTTCATATTTTCCTGTAGGAGTCTCTAGTTTGAAAAAGTCAATGTATCCTATTTGCTCCAGTTAATACTTGATGCTTTCTTGTTTTTCTGCTTTTATTATTACATCTGTGCATTTCATACTTGTGATGTTTATCACCACATAAATCCACAACTAAAAAACACAGTAATAAAACTATGACATAGATTTAGAAAGCAGGACTTTTTAGATATTCAGATAACAAAGCATATTTTGAGAATAGTGATTCTCAACATGTGGTCTGTAACCCCTTTGTGATCAAGTGACCCATTCACAAGGCTAACCTAAGACCATCCAAACACAGATATTCACTCTACAACTCATAACAGTAGCACAATCACAGTTATGAAACAGCAAAGAAAATGATTTTGCTTGGGGGTCACCACAACATCAATAACTGTATTAAAGGGTTGCAGTATTAGGAAAGTTGAGAACTGCTGCCCTACAATATTTTATGAGCAGAGATATAGCATGTAGGCTATTCAGGATGTCGTTGGAGCATCCAAATGGCTATCTTCAGAAAAACAGGGCAAAAATCATGACTATTTTTTAAAACATTCAACAAATAGTTACTGAGGCTCTCTTCTGTTCCAACGCCCCTGCAAGTGAGTAATTAAAACAGCATCCCTCTTGTTGTTCTAACTGAAGACACACATTACTGGAATATGAATTCATGTATTCTTACTTATGTAAGAAATAATGGCTCATACGTTCCAGGCATAGCTTAAAGAGCAGTTGTATAAACAGGGTACCTCACAAAGAATGAGGTTGGTAAGTGACTTCTACAAAACAGATTTAGAGATGAAATGTATCTTTCAGTAAGAAATGTTTTCTTCACTGACAATGAAGATGCTAATGTTTCCATGTTCAGTGTATTCATAAGGGGCCATTTGCAAAAGGTCCTTTGGTAAAGAAAGATCAAAGCCTTAAGAAATGAGATGAACTCAGACCTCATCAGAGATGTTTCTACATTCAGTGAATGGAGTGGTGGCCAACACAGAAACTCACAGCTGGTCAAAGCACCAAGAATAAATATCTATTGGGTGCTTGGTCATACGGTAAGATCTATAACACACACTCCCTCCTGAGGCTTGGGGACCATTACAGGAGAGTGAGAAGACTATATAAGAGGCAGACGTAGGAAAGGACTATCTACACTACCACAAATGTCTTCTGGACACAATAGAATCTCAAGAATCATGAATTGATAGCAGCTATGCTTGGCTGAACAGAGTTTCTTCCCAAGATCTAGCCAGTCAGTATTCTAAGATGGCTAAGGAAGGCAGTTATATGCTCCTCATCCCTAACTGAGGAGTTATGGACAGTTGATACCTTCTCAGGAATGGAGAGTCAGTTATCACTAAGGGTGTGGCTGCTCATAGGCCAATCAAGCTCCTCCGTTGAATGGCCCTACCTAGGGCACAGTGTTATTTTTTTTTACAAAAGGAGTGTGTTATTTTACATAAATGTAAGGTAAGAAGTTGGGCCTGGATCTGAAAGGAGTTAGGGAATCAGATTGGGTAACTATGATCAAAATATATTGTATGAGAGTCTCAAAGAAAGAAAACGTTATATTAAGAACAGAGGAAAAAAATAAGTAGAATATACGGGAGGCTCTTAGGTCATTGTAGCATGCATGCTGAGTGCCTCACAAGATGACAGTCACATCTTCTTTGTCACTCTTTGACTTCCTGGGATGACATGAGTAGCTTCAATCTGTCAGGCACTGCTATCCTGATGTGTCATCTCCCAACAGGTTCAACCTCTTAGGCCAACTGAATGTGCAGAGGAAGCTCAAAGCATGTGCTACAGCAAACATTTTTTTTTCCTGTGTATATTAGCAACTTTAGGCAAGTTTTTCACATTGATGGAAAGAGAAGAGTTAGGTTCATGGATGTTAAATTTCTCTGAACAGGAGGTCATAGCTGCAACCTGAAGGCAACACTCACACAAAACCAAAGCTTCCTAAATTGGTGGTAATGTCATTTTTCATTATTTTTTTCTAAAATGCATTTTATCATGTTTTGCTTCTCCAAATTCTTATCATATTATCTCCACAGTCTGTATTACCCAACTTTATGTTCTCCCCAGCTCACTCTTCCAAAAAAAATAAAATCACAACAAAAAATAACAACAAAACAAAAAACCCACAAAAGAGAAATTAGAAAAGATAAAAGATCAATAGGACAAAAAATGTCAAATAAAAGCCAAAATGAAATAAAACGTCCACAAAAATACCACTGAAGTCATTTTTGTTATGGCTTATATATCCAGTGACACTCCATTGGAAAATGACTTTTTGTTTGCTAGCAGGAATTGAAAATGGATTCTCAGTTAGTAGTGGGATCCTTTGTCCATTTCCCCATCTCAGTGCTTGGAGATAGTCTGGCTTAACCTTTTGTAATTTTTGCATTCTGCTATACAGTACATTAATGCCTCACTCAGTCCACATCAGATAAGCTTATTTTTGCAATAGGTGAAAAAGAGAGGTCTTAAAAGAGAGACCCACAACTGGACAATGTGCAAAAAGTGGGAGATTTTTGAGCACTCCATCTTAAATGGGGTGTTTTCATCAACCTCCTTCCCTCAAGGCTCATGGAGCTATTAAGAAGATGGGGTGGGAAGACTGTATGAGCTAGAGGTGGTGGATGATGCGGAGGAAGTGTGTTCTAGACACAGCAGCACCAAGAGGGAGATGAACTCACAGGGTTGATGGTGTTCTCTTATAAAGCAACCCACTAGACATGGAGGTGATGCCTGGAGTTAATTGTATTACCCTGACGGGTTGCGGCTCCAAGAAATACTACATATCACAAACTTTATCTCTTTGGTACTTCGCTTGAGAAGAAGAAGGTAAAAAAAAAAAAAAAAAAAAAAAACCAACTCTGCTTCTGACACAGTTTCTTGGCTTCCTGAAACAGGCACAGTTCTCAAGTTGCACACATGGAATAATATGGTATACGTTAGAAAGGGTGGTCAGCAGAGATCTGGCCACAGAGATGAGTTTCACTAAGTGCCAGTATGAGGAAGATGATGTGCCTTTCTGCTTTTGTCATTGTCACTAGAATGACAGCTCCCAGAGGGCAGGAGCCGTACATTTGCTTCTTTTCATGGCTGTATCCACAATGCCTTAAGTTACATGGCTGGTACCAAGTCGAAACTGTGTGTTTTCAGTGGGTAAATATATGTATTGGTGGAATTGTCTACCAATGCGGACAACCTTAGCCTTCTACGGTGCTGTTTTAAGGCACAGAACACCACCACAGAAACTGAGTAAATCTTAGGAAAAAGAGAATAAATATCCGTTATAGATGAAGTTAATGGGTTTGAGAAGAAAAACTGCCTTACTGCCTGTGGGTGAGAGAAATAGAAACATTCTTAATACCTGGGTTATGAGTCTGTATTAAAAAATAATTTCCTCTGGATGCTTGGTTTCATTTGGACCCGTCATACCAAATATAGTAAATGAATTATGCTAAAAAAAAAATAAGTTCCAAACCAAATAAATGTACATACACCTGCAGGCATTCCAATTGGATTTTTTTAAAACTCAAAAAAGTAATTACGCCATTATCTATTCCAGAACCTAGTGAGCTGTGAAGAGATCGTGGTGTTCACGTCTACTATTACTAAGCCATTTTTTTCCTTGCTAAGAACTAATATGTCAGAAAAGTAGCCAAGAATAAAAAACATTAGAAATATTGAGATTAATAACTATTATGGTCTCACAGCAGAAAGGAAAATACAGATATATTGATGAAAACTTAAATCTGCACCAACTGTCACTTGGTGTTCAGATTCTAAAATTACTCTAAGTTTTCAAAATGTATTTATAAATTACATTTATTTGGGCATGTTAAATGTGTTAAATACCAGCAGAATTGACACAACATGGGTTCCCACCCCTACCCCCACCCCTGCCACTCCTTAGGCTCAAAGATGCTGATGGTGTAATTGTTTTTTAAGGTTTCTGATCAGAACCATAAATACATAAGTGTATAAATGTGCCAAATAAACAATTTCCTCCCTCCCTCCCTCCCTTCCTTCCTTCTTTCCTTCCTTCCTTTCTTCCTTCCTTTCTGTTCCCTTCAATTTTTTTCCTTTCTGCGTTGTTAGAAGGAAGATGGGAATTCCTGCACTTCTTCATGTGGCTAGTTATCACAGCTGTACCTTAACAATTAAAAATAACTGAGCATTAATTACCCTTTGAAAAAAGCTTGGCTAGAGCTCCATCATTACCTCTAGCTCATCAGACATATATATTATAATATATTTATTTCCTTAGAGAAAGATCTAAGAGGGGTAAAATAATAATAATTACAAAAGCAACAGAAGCAGCTGTTATAATACTATAATACAATAATAATAATAATAATAATAATAATAATAATAATAATAATAATAATAATAATAATAATAAATGAGATAAGCAATTGAGAAAGCCACGAAATGTCAACTTTCAGCATCCATCTGCATGAGCACACCTACACGTACCTCCTCCATACACCAGCATCCACATATATAAACACTTATGTAAGAGACACAAATAAATATGCAAAATTTAAAAATTAGAAGTAAAGAAAATGTCCTCAGAGAAGGAGCATGGAGAGACAAGAAGGTAGAGATTAGACCTTGGGAGAGCTGGGGCGGGAGAACAGAAGGCCTGAAGAGAAAAGAGAAACTGTGGGCAGGGGCGTCTCTGTGGCAAGTTTGACGCTTAAGTCAGGGTAGGCTCTTGGGAGGATATGAGATGGACTCTAGCAGAGATTCCTACTAGCAGGGGCCATAGAAACTGAAGAGGACTCGCCCTACTAGACAAGACTCTTAGCAGAGGGAGGGGAACACTAACCCACGTACAAAAACTTTGACTCAGAGATTACCCTGCCTCCAAGGTGTACAGGGCTAAAAGTCAGAGCACATAAAGCAAAGATGGATTGAGGGAATGTCCAACAGTTACCTGGCCCATCCCAAGACCCACCCCATGGGAGGGAGCCAACTCCTCACACTATTAAAGATTCTCTGCTGTGCTTCCTGACAGGAGCCTAGCCAGAGTTGTCCTCTCAGAGGCTCAACCCAGCAGCACTTTGAAGCCGATACCGAGACTCACTGCCAAAAGCTGGGCGATGCTTGGGAGTCCTGTAGAAAAGTTGTAGGAAGGAGAAAAGCTGGAGGTGAGAGGAGATCCACAAGAGGACTAACAGAGCCAACTAACCATGGACCAGAGGGGCTTGCTGAGACTGAAACACCAACAAAGAACCATGCATGGCCTGAACCTAGGCCCCCTACACAGATGTAGCCTGTAGACAGCTCAGGCTTCAATGGGTCTTTTAGTTATGGGAGTGAAGGTTGTTGCTGACATGAGCTCTGTTGCCAGCTTTTGGATCACTTACCCATGGAGAAACTGACTTGATGAGCTGGGATAGATGGAAAGGGGGTAGCTCCCCTTTTTTGAGGAATAAGGAAGGGGAACTAGGGGAGAAGGAGGAAGGGTAGGACTGGAAAGAGAGGCAAGGTGGGGCTATGACCAGGATTTAAATTAAATAAACAAATACAAAGAAAAAAATACAGTAAGTAGAACTGAATTTGGGGAAACTGGTCTGGCATAGACCTGGCCATAATGTAATCCACAGGATAAGATCTGAGAAAAGGGACTCAAGAGGCTAGTCTGACTACGGCTTCCCATTTAAAAGTAGGAACTGGAGATGCCGCAATTACTTTTAACAGTCTGGGTTTGAGTGAAGATTTTAGCAATTAAAATAATGTCTGTACTTCATGGGACATGCCCCTTGGGCTAATATGCAGATATAATTGAGTATATACCATTTGACTCTTTCTGCTTCTGGCTTAACTCACTCATTATGATCATTTCTATTCCTATCCATTTGTCCACAAATTTCGGGAATTCCTTGTTTTTAATAGCTGAGTAGTATTCCATAGTGTAAATGTACCACAGTTTCTTTATCCATTCTTCTAAGGATCACTTAGGCTGTTTCCATGATATAGCTATTACTAATAAGGCTGCTATGAACACGGTTGAGCAAATGTTCTTGTTGTGTGCTGGAGCATCTTCTGGGTATATTCCAAGGAGTGGAATAGCTGGGTCTTGAGGAAGCCCTATTCTTAGTTTTCTGAGATAGCAAATTCTTCACTTACTAGGAAACTGGGACAGAGGGGAGGACATCCTACTGGGATTCTAGATGAGAGAAGCATGGGAGAATAGCAAAGTAGAAGGATCCAGAGGGTCCTAGAAACCTACAAGAAGAACATTATGATAGGCAGATTTGGGCCTAGGGGTCCCGCTCAAACTATGGCATCAGCCAAGGACAATACAGGCTGTAAACTTCAAACCCCTATCCAGATCTAGCCAATGGATAGGACATTCTACACAGTGGAGTAGAGAGTGTGGTATGACTTTCGCACGTACTCTGGTGCCTCATATTTGACCATGCCCCCTGGATGGGGAGACCTGGTGGCACTCAGAGGAAGGATAGCAGGCTATCAAGAAGAGACTTAATACCCTATGAGCATATAAAGGGGGAAGAAGCCCCCCTCAGTCACAGTCATAGGGGAGGGGAGTAAGGGGAAAATGGGAGGGAGGGAGGAATGGGAGGATACAAGGGATGGGATAACCATTGAGATGTAATAAGAATAAATTACTAAAATAAAATTTAAAAAAAAGAGAGAGAAATCACTTCAGATGAGAGCAATTCATCTGAGGGATGTGACCTTTTTTCTGTTTTCCTCTTAGCCACAGCAAGACTATGGTGGGCACAGCTACAACTGAAAGGTTATCCTGAGGTCGGCTGGAGGATGGAAAGTACCAATTGAAAAGGATGAAACAGTCTGAGTTGCTGCTGTCAACAGGGCCACAATAGCAACCTTTGTTCTTAGGCTGTTTCTAATTTTCTGGGGGTGATGGAGTAGGGGTTACAGGAAGTCAAACCCAGGACCTCATCTACACTAGACAAGTATCGGACTACTGAACTGTATTTCAACTCTTTTAAGCTTCTGTGTCACATGAAATAAAAGTATCTTATTTTGACTAAACAATAATAATAATAATGTCTGTACTCTAATATGAAATATTTCTTTTTTGCTTGGTGGGAATAAAACTGGAAAATAAGGAATTATCAATGAGTGTTTGTAGCTCTGCTATAGTTTGTCCCTTGAGGATCTACTGTACTTAAGATCTTGAAGTCCAGGGTGCTAGCACTGGAAGGTGTTGTTGAAACTATGGAGATCGAGCCCAGCAGGAGATCTTTGGGACATTAAGAGTGGCGTCTCAGAAGGTTATTGTTTCTAGCTCATCTCAGATCTGTTTTCCTGGTTTAAAGAATACTCATTTGCTTCCCTCCCTAAAGGCCCACCACTGCTTTTTAAAGTGCTAAAATGCAGCAAAGAACCAATACCAGCATCCTGATCTTGATGTAGCCACATTCTCAGTAGAATAAACATGTTCCATTTCTAAGTCAATAGCCTCAGGTATTTCATTATAGCAGCACAAAGCTGATTATAATACAGACACCAAGAAGACGTGCCAACTCACCTCTAAGTAGGTGACTACTTTGAAGTAACAGTATAATTGCTCGACGCTCCTCTGAATGAGGTATGGTTGGCTATTTAGGGACTCATTGAGCTGACAGACAGATAGAAGTACTCCCCAACTCACCCAAAGATCTGTCCCGCAAAGTGCATCATTGGACCAGTTAGAAGCTAATGTTCTCTGTCTCACAGATATGGCTTTCCTTCATGTCACGGTAGACTGTTTGCAGGTGTTAAAACTGGGTAATTTCCTTGGGTCTCCTTTGTTCTGCTATAGCAGAAAATAACAGAACAGGTAATTTATAAAGAAAATAACCTTATTTCTCACAGCTTTGGAGGTGGCGAGGCCCAAGGTCAAGTTGTCAGCAGGTTTGCTTGTAGGCAGGTTTGCTTGTAGGCAGGTTTGCTTACGTGCAGGTTTGCATGACGGGGTGAGGGCTGCAATCCAGTGGAGGAGGGGAGCACTGTGGCCTCACGTGGAGGAGGGTGGAAGAGCAACTGAACAGGATGCCTTATAAAGCCTTTTAAAAACCCCTAGAATTCTGTTCACAAGGGAGGAGCCACCCCTGTCTAATTGCCTCTTAAAGGCTTTATTTCTCAATGCTCAATTTCTCAGTTTGCTGCCATGATTGGCAAAGGAGGAAGAGCCTGTAGAATTTGCCTAGAGCAGCAACAGCTGAAGGATGCAGTCATACTAGCCAAAGAGGACAGCTCTGATCTGCTTTTTTACAACTCTGTGAACTTGAACTAACCATGTCGCTTCTAAAAAGCATTAGCACTTCCAGGTGGTTGTTTGGTTTCCCTGCGATAGTATTCGGGGCAGCTTCAGATGCAGTCTGGTTTTGGTTGCTGGGGCTGGCTACATCTATTCCTCTGGCCTCTTTAAACCACCATGCAAAGGGGATCATTTATCAAACCCGGCAATTATTGCTAATCTGCTTTGTGCCAAAGCTGTGCTAAATTTGAGCGTTATTGCATAGAGGAAGTTATAGCCACACACTTAGGAGCTCACAGCCTTGTGAGAAAGGCAGATAAGTAAGTCCCAAATTAAAACACAGGAGGAGCCATGCTTTAAGTGAGGCATGCCTAGCATATGACAGAAGCAGAGCCTGCTACATCTGCAGCCGTGGAACTGGAGAGACGGAAAGGAGAGGGAGCTCAAGGGAGAAATCTTTAACAGGGTTAGGGGACCTGGTGCCTTTGCACTAATTGTGCATCGAGTTGACTTTCATTTGACCACTTCCCCTTGGTGGGAAGGCCTGATGGCACTCAGAGAAAGAATAAGCAGCCTACAAAGATGAGAATTGATAGCCAATGACCATATAGTGGGGGAAGAGATCTCCCTCAGTCATCGTCCTAGGGGAAGGGAATAGGGTGAAAGCGGGAGGGAGGGAGGAATGGGAAGATACAAGTGATGGGATAACAATTGAAGTGTAATCTGAATAAATTAATTAAATTATAAAAAAAAAATACCAGGAGGGGTGAGAGCTCCAAACAGGGAGAAAGTGAGCTTCCATGTTGAAAATGGATTGAGAATCTCAAAAGTTGGAAGAGGAAGTGTGTCCATGAACGAATAATCTTGGGGAGAAAAGGGTTTATTTGGTTCACTCTTCCGTACCATTGTTCATCACGGAAGGAAGGCAGGACAGGAACTCAAACAGGGTAGTAGATCCCTGGAGGCAGAAGCTGATGCAGAAGCAATGGTGGGGTGTGGCTTACTGGCTTAATTCAGCCTGGTTCTGACAGAACCCAGGACTACCAGGCCAGGGATGGCACCTCCCATCATGGGTCGAGCCACCTTTTATCAATCAGCAATTTAAAAAATGCCTCACAACTGAATCTTATGGGGGGCATTTTCTCTATTGAAACACTCTTCTTTAAGATGATGCTGGGTTTTGTCATGAAACTAACTAGAACAAAGAGTGACTGAAAGAAAGCCAGAAGGCTCTGGAAGAGGGGACATATTCCACTGTCTGCACGGCCTGCAAGCTTTCAGCGGTTATATTAAACTCAGAGGTTAACTTAGATGGACAAAAATGAGGAATGTGGGGAAGGGCCATATGAGCTGCTCACGATCCCTCTTTGTACACCCCAATGTTTTCTGGGTCTGCATGCAATGAACAGCAGCCTCCCCAATGTGCACATTGCCTCTCACTATGTACTTCGTTAGATTGCAAATAGCATTCCTGGCAAGGTCTCATTTATTTCTTTTCAAATAGCTGAACCTGATACCAGGGCCAGTAATAATTCATAGGTCAGAAATACTGGAAGCTTAAAAGAAGACATAAGGTAGATAGAATAGCTACTAAGTAAATTATTTTTACCTGGACAATTAGAATTGCAAGGATACATAGAAAATTATTAACAGTGCATAATCCAGGCAAAGTGATTAGTGGCCTTTTCACTTTCTCTTCTGTGTTTAATTTGTACATGTTCCTATTTGCTTCTTTGTGGCTATGATAGATACAGACAGAAACCAAGTTGTTGAGGAATAAAGCTTGTTTGGCTTATAGATTACAGTCAAAAGTCAGGAAAAGTCAAGGTAGAAAGAAACTCAAGGCAGGAACCTGGAGGTGGGAACTGAACCAGGCACCATACTGGAGGTATGGCTGACTGGCTTGCTCTTATGGTTTTCTTACTTAGCTTCTTACACAAGCCAGAACAACATCCTCAGGGATAACACTGCTCAAACTGAGCTGGGTCCTCCTCCTTCAATTACCCATCAAGAGAACATCCCACAGCTATGTTCATAGGTGAGTCTGAAGGAAGTCAATCCTCAATTGAGGCTCTTACTTTATATATATGTAAAACTGCACCCAAGACTAGCCTTGGTCTGTGGTCTGTGATTATAACATACAGAATATATGCTGCTTAATGAGCAAGAACTGAATGTGCTGCTTTTTTAAAATTTTGCCTTAAGATGTAAGTGTAATCTAATTTACCCATAACAATGAAAACATCTCAGGAGAAAGAGACTCTGCTTACTCATTCATAGTTCCTAGTATTTCTTTACTATAATAGGTGAGACACTTATTTACAATTTGAATGTTCCCTTAACACTCTGGCCTCATTCCAAGCAATCAAATATGGGAAGCCATGTGTTTGATATGCCTGCTCGTACACCTGAGATCAGTGCACACACTCTTGGAGGGAGCTGCTCTTTGAGGGTGGAAGGGGTCGACAGATCATCTCATCCCAGGTGTAGTGAGCTCCAGTGTCCTCTCCTAGGATAAGCCTAGGAGGAAGACAGTAACTCATTGCTGTTTAGAATGGACTCCAATATCCTGTCTGTGTGAATGTCAGGAACATTTTTTAGGGGGAGTGTGTGTTTCCATGCAGGTTTAATACTTAATAGTGAAGGGTTATGAAATTTTGATCAAAGACCAGGAAGAAAATTCCTTAGATTTGCACGATGGCAATGTGTCTGTCTTTCCTTTCCTTTCTTATCATCATATTCTTTCTACTCCTCCACTTTATTTCATCATCTTTCTGACCCTCCTCCAAAACTGTATAAAGGTTAAAAAAAAAACTATTCTGTGTTATGGAACTGCAGAAAAGGAGATCATGGCTTGGTATTTTTTTTAATTTTTAACCTATTAATTCATTCATATTACATCTCAATTGTTATCCCATCCCTTCTATCCTCCCATTCCCCCCTCCACCCCACTTTAATTCTATTCCCCTCCCCTATGACTGTGACTGAGGGGGTTCTCCTGCCCCTGTATATGATCATAGGGTATAAAGTCTCTTCTTGGTAGCCTGCTATCCTTCCCCCCAGTGCCACCAGGCCTCCCCATTAAGGGGATATGGTCAAATATGGGGCACCAGAGTTCATGTGACAGTCAGTCCCCACTCTTGACTCATCTGTGGAGAATGTCCTGTCAATTGGCTAGATCTGGGTAGGAGTTCAATGTTTACCGCACATATTGTCCTTGGTTGGTGTCATGGCTTGCTTTTAATCCCCAAGCTCAGTAACCTCCACTCCCTGGAACAATGCAGTGGCTTTAGAGCAAAGCCTAGTAAATATATGTTACTTCATTCATAGTATTGCATTGTAAACATAAAATAATTATTCTGATGGCCTGATCCAGACAGTATGTGATTGTTGGAGACTGCTCTGATGTATTTTTATGCTAATTAATGCTTGCTGTCTCTGTCCCACCTGTACTTTGCCTAAGAGCCTAACTTATTTGATCAAAAAAAGGCCATCACACCTGGGCAGGGCAAAAGGGATAGTGACTAAGGGTCCAGGGCTTGGGGAGAGAAGGAGAATCTTGACAAGAAGAGACCCAAGGAGAAGAGAGGAGAAGAAGCCACATCATGAGTTAGGTATAGGCTGGTGTGGATGGAAGATTTGGCCCAGATGAAGGTATTTAGCAAGTATTTGGGATTATGGATGGGAGGTAGCTTGATAGAAATTATTAGAAGCTGATGATAGCATGGGATTGGGGCAGATATCCCATATCTGCCCCACTATGAGAAGTAGTTTAGGGAATTAATATCTTCTGGGCCCCAGGTTAACTAAGGCTGTTTTAAAATATAACAGGGTTCTGCATCTTGATTGATTGCTAGCGGGTAAGAAAATACTGTCATAATAATAACTATAATTATTAACCCTGGAATTGTAGCCACACCTATTCCATTTGCCCTAATAATGTTCATTATTGGGCCATACTGGTATTTTAACCGCAACACGTGATAGTTAATTTTCTTCCATTTGTTGACATGTTAGTGAGTGGGTAGACACGTTATAAGATTGTGATGGTTTAGGTTTCTGTGTGTTTTAACTTCCAAGGTCATTTCCAAGCCACCTTTCCTTCATACAAATTATTCTTCAAGATTTTAATAGGGGAGGGTCCTTGGTGCCTCCATCTTCCAAAGGCCTCCCTGAGGACCCATGCAGAGTTGTTGAGACTCACTGTATCACAGGCCATACTTTGCCTTTTTAAAAAAAAAATTATTATTGTTATCATTGTCATCATTATTATAATAATTTATTCACATTACATCTTGATGCAATCCCCCTTGCTCTTATCTTCCTGTTCCCACCCTCCCTCCCTTTTCCATTCTATTCCTTTCCTCATGACCTCTGACAGATGGGGTCCTTAAAATACCTTTGAGTGTTACAGATTTCACATGATTCCTGCTAATGATTGGGGAAGGGATGCTTTCATTTTATTCCCCTCTCCTCCTCTAAAAGTGTGTGAGGATTTCACCTTTCAGGGAAGCTCCGGGTCTCCCAGACTCAGCGCTTCATCCCACATCAAAATCCACCCCTGGGAATTCCATCTTCAAACACGTGAAACAATGCTTCCTCACGGGGGGGGGGGGGTGGGGGTGCAGCTGCTGTCAAAGAGAAATAGACTTACCCACATATGCCAGCTATTCAGATAGGATTGCCTATTCAAAGGAAATTAGCAGCTCACAGAGAATACTTTCCAGTGGGGAACCACTTACCTCTTGATCACACCTCCCTCAGGCCTCCTCGTTAGAGGCAAGGGAACTCACCCCACACACTTATGTAGGCAGAAAGTGCATGTCCAGATGACAGCCTCAGCGTGAGGTAACCGAGATACCCTGATTGCTTTCATTTTGATCTCCCCATATTAATGGGCGCTTTCTCACAAACGAGCCCCCATTTTCTATATCAACTTGAGGATCGCAGCCTTCCCCCTATGTAAGCCCCTCACACTTAAACATTTACCTAGAAGAAAAGATGGGCAATGATATACATTTTGTCTTGAAAAGAAAACAGAAAATAGAAAAGAGGGGAGAAAGAAAAAAAAAAGTATTTCCATTAGCAACTTTGGGAAGAAATTGCTCCACATTGTTGCTCTGACAAGGAATTTTCCCAGCATGTGCGTATCTTAAAAGTACTGCAAAACAATGTCTTAAAATGAACTGATTAGTATGCATGCTCTGTGGTCACATTTAAGTTCTATTTATAAAATCTATTCTGTTCCAGCCTCAGACAAACAAAACTGAGATGCAGCTGTGTAACACATTGATAATTTTCATTAGTTCTAAAAGCCTCAATAGAATTTGCAATTTTATTTCATTACATCTAAATAATCCTGGAAAACCCATAGTGGAGATGACCTTTCACTTTTTCCCCCTTGGCCTCTGTGTGACTTGGCCTCCGTGTGACTTGGCTCTGTGTGTGTGTGTGTGTGTGTGTGTGTGTGTGTGTGTGTGTGTGTGTGTGTGTACATGTGTGTGAGGAAAGGTTGAGCAGGGGAAAGAGATTTCTGCAAGAATGAAGAACAAAAAGAAAAATGGAAAATGAGATAAAAGAATCAAGATTGCCCATGTAGGTGCTAGCACCATTCAGACCCGGAAGTCCTGTCTTCATACCCCAGATGTGTACAAGCCCAGATTTTTGAAATTACCGTGTGATAATGTGGGAAAAATGTGGTTTGTGTTCTAATTTGCTAGGAAGCAGTTTTCTGTTTAGATATGAAGGAATCCTCATTCTCCCAGATAGCAATCCAGAAAAACAGGCCAAGGAGAAATAAATGTTGCTGTATGCTCAACTTGAACCTGGTCTTTAAAAGTAAAAGAGTGATAACATTGAGGGGAACTTTTTTTGTAAGTGTTTTATGCATGTGGATCAAAAAAAACAAAAACAAAAACAAAAACAAAAACAAGAACAAAACAGAAAAAAGAAAACATGCACATCCCAGAATGCTGGCAGCTATCCAGTAAAAAAAACACAGAGCCATCTTTAGACAATTAAGCTAAGAAAAATAAAATAAGAGGCATAGTAGGAAGGGTGAAAGATAAAGACCAACACTTGCAATTTAGCAGATACTGAAATGGTCCTTCAGTACTGATCAGGCGATTAAGAAGATAAAACCTAGTGTGTAAAGGATGTGAGGTACCCGTCTTATATAAATATAGCTGTGCGGCCACATCACTCATATACTTTAGCATTTATCTGATAATTGCTATTATGGTGCTGAAGATAATGACACTCATGAATTAGCCGCCTGTTATATTCTACCTCCCTAGATCTGTCTGACCAGCATCTTCTCAATGTCTCTGGTGGCAAGAGAAGTTCCAGGAAACACCCAGATGAGCAAAGTTAAGAGGGCTCCTACTTTATACAGAGCTTCCAAGATGAGAATGATAGTTCTTAGTTCCCGAGAGGTGCAGTTTTATATCAGTGAAGCAAGGGAGGCTTTCATGGCCTTTTGAAAACATACGACATCTTGGTAAAATTTGTGTTCTTTGAGATATACTTTGGGAAATTCTTTTTATCAAAATATATGCTTTAGTATCCACTGGGGATAAGAGGAATTAAAGCTCAGGCAGGGCAACAAAATCGGCAAAATTGTTCCCTTTGAATAAAGTTGGGGAGAATCCGTGTGCACAGACAAGAGGGGATCCTCTGAGAGATCTGGGCTGGCAGGGAACTCAGAGAGACCTAATGTCCAAGGAAGAAAAAGACAAGAGTAGACACCTCATACTCAGGGACATTTGAAAAATTTCCAAGTTTATGCCTTAAGAAGTATCACTTAAGATAGAGATTTGTCAACAATCTTGAAATGTTCCAGAGATGTGAGCCAGGTTAAAACATCATCATTTGTCCAAGGTTATTAAAGAGTGTGACAAATCATGTGAATCTCATCTCGCCTCAAGCCTGTCCTAGCCCTTGCTCCCCTGCCCTTTTATTGAAAATAGAATCTTTTCTCACATACTATATCCTGACTATGATTTTCCCTCCTTTTTCTCTTCTCATGTTCTCCTCCACCTCCCTCCCATTCCAATCCACTTCCCATCAGTCATTAGGAAACATTAGTCTTCTAAGAGATAATAATAAAGTATAACAAAATTACACGCAGTAAGACAAAACAAAACTATCATATTGGAGATGAGCAATATTAACAAACAAACGAGCCCAGGAAAAGGCAAAAGAATCAGAGACCCACTAGTTCACACGCTGGAAAGAGCCCATAAAACTCTCAAAACCTGAAGCCATACTATATGTTCAAAAGACCTGGAGCAGACTCATGCAAGCTGTGCACTTTCCATTTCAGTCCCTGTGAGTTCAAATGAGCTTTGATCATGTTGACTTAGAGGGCCTTGTTTTCTTGCTGTCTTCTGTCCCATCTGAGTCTTAAACTCTTTCAGTCTTATTTGTATGGGGTTCTCTGATCTCTGAGGGGAGGGATTTGATGGAGGCATCCCATTTAGAGATAAGCATTCCAAGGTCTTTCCCTCTCTAAATACTGGCTAGCTGTAGGTCTCTGTATTTGGTCCCATCTGTTGTAGGAGGAAGCATCTCTGATGCTTAGCCACTGATTCTTAACAGACTGATTAGGCAACACAATTTGAAGAATTTGAAACAATAATATGATATGCTAAGGGAACTTCCATTATTCCTGAGTGTGAAATGTGTATTTAGCAAAATCCATAAAGCTTCATGTGCAAAGAGCAATACAAATAGAAGTCTCATTGACATATGAGCACACCAACTACAAAGCAGAGGCTTTCAACTATTTTTCCTTCCTGAAGATCTGCAGACGAAGAGCCCTTGTATAGTGAGAACTCCATTCGGGCCATAGCTATGACAATAGTCACATCTATAAGTAGAAAATAATCCTTTATAAAAATATTAAATATAAGTAATGCATTACCAACACAGGAGGCTATAACTGGGGATGTTATTAGCAGTCTTTGATGGCACCTGAGATCATATGGGCCTAGATGTGTGGTAGGCGTTTATTGTTACAGCTACTAATTGATTGGGCTTGGTGACCTATTAGAATGTGGTCACTGCTGGATTTGAATGAGTTACCTTCATAGGTCCGTATGTAAAGTTCCCTAGGACGGCAACACTGAGAAGTGCTCTGAGTATGCAGGTGGCCGGATCCTTGGAGGAAGTTATTTTGTGTCTGAGTGTATGCCTGCAAAAGAACCTGTGGTGCCCCAGCCAGTGTCTCCCCATACCTCTTTCCTAGGATGTGATATAAGTGGCTAGTGCTGACATAAACCTTCCCGTCACTGCCATCTGTTTCTCTCAACAGAGGTCTGAAGCACTGAAGTCACCTGATCTGGGGAAGGCACCTTCAAAATGACAAGCTAAACAAATCTTAGTTATTTTATTGTAGTAACAAGAATATGACTAATACACCTGTTTATTATTTTAAAAAAAAATATACTGAGTAGGACTTAATGAGTCCCTCTCTCATTCCTATTCGAGCAACCATTGACAGCCATTGGCAGTTGTTAGCCATTGGGAGAGGGGTAGTGAATTTTCTCCAGGGATATGGGCCCCAAGCTACCCACGATCCAGCAGACTGTCCCACACCAATGCACATATATACAGCACTAAATAGACTCGATAAGCATTAAATATAAAAAGAGAGGAAGTATATGAAGGTGGTATGGAAAAATGGGATAACGGATGACAGGAATTGCAGGGGACACGGCACAATAGCAGGTAGATTAAATTTAAACATACCATATGCATGAATAAGTTAAAGAAAATATTTAACTAAAATGTTGAATGGTATATTTTAAATACATTTAAAGATATTTTAAATCAAATAGTAGATATAAGATCCAAAATAAATTCTCAGTCAGATTAAAACATTTTGTCAGTCATTATATTATTTTAAAACTGTAGAGCAGGCTATAAATTATTATATTGCTGGCATGGGCTGAAACTACTATCAACAGGAAGTTTACAAATAGCAGACCTTGTGAATGATTCAACAGACCATTATGTCTGCATTTACTTTTTTACTATAACTTTACTTTTATTTTAAGAAATTAGAGTAGTCACATTTTTGTAATGGAAGTGTTCGAGGCAGAAAGCAGTAACTTCAAAAAGAATGTAAGTTTGATGAACGCTGATGAAGCTAAACAACTTCCATGGTGTGCTATTAATTAAGGGCAGGGTAATGTGTGAGTTACTGACGATGATTCGGAGGCAACAGAAAGCATCTCTAATGCAGGCACACTTTCAGTCTGCAGCCTCGTCTTATATGACAAGTCAAATAAAGTGGAAAAAATGGAGGTGACATGGCCACAGAATCAACCCCCTAAGCTATAGCTATTACAGATTAAAGCACCTTGAGAATTCACTCCAATTACTTTCTGTTTGTTACAATGGCAAAATTAATCTCACATTATGTCAGTTTTGAATTATGAGACGTTTTCAAGAATATACCTTTGGCATAAAATGAGACTGCCTGGCACACACATTCATCCCTCCTGAAACATTAACTACCGAGCCAGCTCAACAAAGATGTACTTGAGTGCTATTCTGCACAATGGGGAAACAATGAGGAAAGCTGACATCTATTGCTTATCATGTGCTTAGCGCTTGTGAAGAGTTTATGCACAGTCTTTCACATCATTCCGAACAACACTTACACTTCACCGGTGTGTGCACTTCACTGTGCATATTTTATAATGAGCTATCTAAGATTAAAACATGGATGCTCCTGCTTTACGATACACACTTTTCCAAGCAGGCTTTGTGTGTATAGATCATCTTCTCCTTCCTCATCCGGGCATGTGTGCATGCATGAGTGTGTGTGTGTGTGTGTGTGTGTGTGTGTGTGTGTGTGTGTGTGTGTGTGTTCCAACAGATTTTGCTGTTGGAAAGTTTTCTCAATCACATCTACCTCTTATTTTTCCTGACAGAATTCACCCATTGAACCAAAGATCATCATTTTTTTCTAGACTACCTGGCCAGAAATCTCTGGGATATGCATGTATATACCCCAAGCTCAGGGTATAGGTCTACACCACCAAACCTGATGCTGGAGACCTGAACTCAGGTCTTCATACTTATGTAACAAGTATGTTGTGTACTTCATACTTGTGTAACATTGCTCCCAAGTCATGTCCCCAGCCCCCAAACTAAGTCTGTTTAAAGAAAAATGCATTGTGCTAAGATAAAGTATTCTACCACTAAGCTACACTGCCAAGCAAAAAAAAGCATCTGCTTTTAACCACACAGCACTATATTAGGGCAGAGGTAAATGCAAGTACCTGAGAGTTTGTCTACTGCCTTTGTTTCTTGAACTCGCCTTGATTCAACAAAGCTTGTTTTTGATGTGTTTATAATGCTAAGAAAAATTGTAAATTACTGTGCACACTGTTATTTCTTTAATTCCATAAGAGGAAGATAATAAGGATAATGAGGACGGTTCCTTTGTAATTCCAGTGTGATATTTTTGTGGGTGGTTTTCAAAGCACATGGTATGCAATTAGAGATAATGTGGATGGCTCCTTGTTTTCCGGGCATTTGCCATCCACTGGGCCTTTGCTGAGAGTACTTGTTATGCGTGCCATAGGAATTGATGTGGACATTGGGTTTGCCTCTCAAGTTTAAGAGCCCTTAGGATTTTGGCAATGGCCCACAGCCTCAGACGACTTGTAATGGAGATTTGAAAAAAGGAGTCTCTATTATATTTTAAATACAGCCTTTTGCTTCTGACAGTATTCCCTCCCCACCCCCTTTCTCAAACTCCTTTCTTATTCTTAAAATTGCCAGAGTAATCAGGAAAGAGACTCTTGAAGCCAACCAGCTAGCTCTCCTTATTTATTCTTTAGCCATGGCTTTCATCATAACTTTTCAAAAAGCACATCAGGAGAGCTATTCTTCCTGCCAAGGCTTAAGTTAAGCTCAGCAGAAGCAGATGTCCAGCCATGTAATTTCTTCCCTAGTATCACTGATATAGTAGTATTGGGGAAACATCAAATCAGATGAGTGCTGGAAAAATTCAAGCCTAGTCCACAGCCTCTTGATTAGACTTAGACTCCTCATGTTAGATTCATGTTAACCTCTAGCCTTCACACACACCCTAACCTTTGTCCTTAGAGTAGAGAAAACTGATTGATTTTTTTTTTTCTTACGAGCCATTCAAAGGTGCTTTTGGCTGTTAGAATGTAGAGGCCCCTCTGATCATTCCCCTCTTTCCTATCTTATATTATTGTGATTCATGTCTTTGTTAAATAGCTTGACATGTAGATTTTCATTAGAGCTAAAGTTTTAGAATTTTCTTTTTTTACCAAAACAAAAAGAGGACAATAGCGCACACGCATGTGTGCAGTTGCCTGTACATGTGCACACACACACACACACACACACACACACACACACACACACACATACAAGCATGCACATGGACATGTACACACACAGCTGCATGATTTCTCACACACAAAAGTGTCATCTTATTCACAGAGACCCATCTTGGTTTATTATTTGTATATAAGCTTTTCTTACTGAGTCTGTCTAATCTCAAGTGCTTTTTGAGTCCTCGCCATAGATGCTGATTGTTTTGCTAGATGAACTTTGACAGCAGCATCCCATGTAGCAAAGTGTTTTCATGACACTAACATAGCTACATAGAGTACTTTTCAGTCAATAATACGTGAATGTGAATGGAAAAGAGAAGATAAAACTGGTCATGTATCTTCTTTTACTCCCATGTACTCTAAGCTAATTCGCTCAGCCATCTATTCTATGTCTACCCTGTTTCTAACATTTATCTTGGGTCTTACCATTTACGGGATTTACTTGATAAAGTCAGTTCTAAATAGTCAACATAATAGTATTGCAGAAGGATGATCATAAACAAATATCAATGAGTCATGTACACTCCCAAGAAAAAGAAAATAAATCAGAGGCTTAGTGAGCACATATGGAAATCACAGGAGATAGAATGCAAATGAATCAAGAACTAAGTGATGAACTTGTATTTACACTGTAAACTTCAGGGGGGTCTATGGGGCAGAACATACTTCAGGGGTCTAAGAGAGTGATTTGTAACAAATTCTTCTTAATTAAAACACTTTTTTCTCTGAAGGAAGTTTGTTAAGATTAACGAAGTTTTAAAATGAGCCTTGGTAGGAGCTAGGAGTTAAACAACTTACAGATCTCAGGAAGTCCGGAAGCTTACTAGGCTTTTATCTCCACAAGTTGTATAAACAGTAAGGAGTGTTAAACAGAAGACCATCTGAACTCTAGAACTTTCAATAAATAATGCAGAAAGCTTCAGTGATTCCGCTTTTGTAAATTCTCAGTAATGCTGGGGGTGCATTTTGGTGATGCAGTTCCCTTTGAATTATCTTTGTTTCTATAAGTAACTCCTTGCCAATATTCCTGCAATTAAGGCCCCTACATTCATTGATTCACCAAGTTGGTCTGTTCTTAGTTCCCTATTTGGAGTAAACAGACAGTTGTCCACAACCCCTCAGGAACAGTGTCACACAGCAGAATTGGTGGTCAGACTGGGGCAGAGAGAATCAAAGTTGAATTGAGAAGGATTGGTTGTATGTTCTCTAAAATGGGTTGCAATATATATATGATAACATGGCTGGTCTGTGTGAGGGTAAAAGATCTGTGTGGAAAATCTGGATGTGGCCATCTGCGCCATGTGGAATGGGCTGCTATGTCTCTCTGCTGTAGTGGGGGTTGTGTGTTCCCTGGGATGGCTAATAGGACATGCAGTAAAGGTGTGTTTGAGAAGGAAACCTCTGTGTTGGGAAGCTGAGGCTAGCCACCTCTCACATAAGATGGCGTATCTTCTTTATGAGTGGAGTCCACCTCATTATTACAGGAAGTTCTCTAATCACTGAGAGATTAAACATGTTACAGATGCTAAAAGAAATAGGTTAGGTGGTGAGCCCCTAAGTAGAATGTGATATGGGTTGTGTAGCTCCTGCTCTGGGAGGTAAGATGTGCAATGGCTACTCCTCTACCTTCTCGGAAAGAACTGGCACGAGGAAAGGGGAAACTTCAATAAAACAATGGAATGTGGCTGCCAGCCTCTAACTTTGCCTCTGATTTGGGAAGAAAAGAAAAAGAGAGGATGAAAGAGAAGTGTGTGTTGTGTGGCTTGCTACTGCTTACGTACGGAGACCCCAAAGGTAAGGAGAACACAACTCATGGTTTTGTGTAAAACAGAGCCAGCCCTTCCTGAGATCCAAAATGTTTAAACTTAGACTTGGGTGCCAGGTCATAAGGAGGAAAACAAAAACAAGGTGGAAATAATAAAAGATACCCGTCAGGTCTGACCTTACTGTAGAGGAAGAAAAATGATTAAGTGTGCTGGTGAAGACATTGAAAGGGGTTCAATGCAAGAGACGATAATGGCTAGGGAGTGCTCTGCCTTTCATAAGCTTGAATGTGGAAAGGCTTTGAACAATCATCCTATAATTCCTATAATTGCATGGTTTTTTAGACTACGAGATGTGGGGCACATGGAATCAATCCATGGATGTGCTGTAGAAGAAGAGAATCTGAGTTACACAGTGCCCAGCTTCTCTTGAGACAAAGGCTATGCAACCAAAGAAACACGAGAGCATCCAGTCCCTGATGTACTTGTCTGTAGGAGCCATTGGGGCTACTTTTCCTGTTTTATTTTTTGTGCAAAGCTTTGCAGATAGCTTTAAAATGCTATGGTGGAAAGTGTGGTGGAAAGTGTGTGCGTGCGTGTGTGTGTGTGTGTGTGTGTGTGTGTGTGTGTGTGGTGTTTAAATGGCCACCTTCATGAAATAGGCAATAATCATAACAGATGTTGAAATAATGCTAAAATTGAGACAGAGTATCTGTAGTAGTAAAAGCAGGTGAAGGGACATCACATTCCTGGAAAAGGACCATGTGCACAGGAAGGTCAGTTGCCTGTGGAAGATTCTTCTGTGACCCAAGTGCGGTGTGTCGTAACTCAGTGAGCAGGAATTGGAGAATACGAAGCTTAACAAGGCTATGAAAGGGTCAGAATGCCAGAGGAAGAAACAAGTTGAATGGTTCAACTGAACCATGGATGCTTTAGGGTCAAGAAATTGACACAATCAGAACTGTGATTTCAAAGGGTTTCTTTGACACTTGATAATTGGATCCGAGTAAGTTGATAGAACTCAGGGAGAAAAGCCAGTTAGGAGATTCTTAAAGCTTTAAGCAGAATGAACGTGTAAACTTAACACAGGTATGGCTGTATAGAATGTGAAATAGAATAGAGCCAAGAGGAGTCTTAAACCTGGAACCACACAGAATTTCTTTTTACCATTCTCCTTAAAATCAAGACTCAATACAGTGCTCATGGGTGGGAAACTGGTGCCGCCTAGGGAAAGCAAATGTCTGGCCAACAATTTCTGCTCCCCAGGAAGGGTCTATCTCAGGTTGAACTATATCCAACTCCTTCATTTCTTCTGACTGAGACTGGTTCTATCTTCAACAGAAAAGCAAGCAGTGCAGCCTTTGTGCCCACATGCTAATATATATAAAACTGGCTTTCAGGTTACTCTTGATCATTATTTCTTCCTCCTCAGCCATTTTAATAGAGAGAGGCTATAAATTATATTTGCAAATATACAGTCTGTATTATATTTTAACAAATACAGTAATATGTATTTTAATGAATAATAACATATACTGATTCATTATATGCTGTTAACACCGAGAAAATGCTTCTCCTTAAGACTGCTTTAGTATTTTTCTTTTTAGAGAAATTTATACTTTTATCATCAGTCTTTTGTATAAACACTAGGTATACAAATGTAAAGCAAGAACATGAAGGCAGTCTATTTTCTACAGCATTATTTTAGGCCAGGGGTCAGCTAACTATGCCCTGCGAGTTAAGAATAGTTTTTACATTTTTAAATGGTTAGAAAAAAATCAAACGAAGAAGAATATTTCAAGATACATAAAATTTTTATGAAATTCTAATTCCAGTGTCCAGTAATAAAGTTTTACCAAAAAATGTGGTCATTCATTTATACCCATGACTCCTTCACACTACAATGACACAGCAGGGTCTTTAAGACTGTTATTGCCTAAAATATTTACACAGCCCTTTGGAGAAGAGGTTGGCTGACCTCTACAGTGAAGGCCTACTGTGAAGTCTGTGGGTGGATAGTGTCTGCTCTATTGGGAGCTTGTCCGGAATGTAAAACCTCATGACCTGTCTGTGACCTACAGTGGAGAGCCCGCATTTACCCAGTCCCCAGGTGGAGCACATCTCTGTCAAAATCCAACAAGCAAGGCTGGAGCACATGTGAGAGTCATGCCAAGTGGCCATGAGGGCACCACCTGTGGAGTCTCACCTACAGGAGGCAGGGTGGGATCGAACCCCAGACTTTATATGTCCATGAAGTCCGCATGCTGACACCGTTCTGACTAATCACGGAGGATGTCAGTGGACTCTCTCCCTCCCTGAGATCCTGCCTGCTTCACAATGTTCTAACTGACCATTTCGTACGTGACAAATTCTCCCCCTTCTGAATTCTTCTGCTGTATGATGCTCTCCCTTTGTGCGTTGTAGATAATGATATCCAGCATCAGCAGACACTTCAAATGGAAGGAACTCTTTATCTTACTAACTTAATGGCCACTTTTTCTTTCCCAAAGTTACCAAGCACATTCCCACCTCGGAGTTTTTGCACTTTATCTCTGGTGCTTGGGAGGCAGATAGACCAGTCACATCTCTCCATAAGTCTTCCCTAGTCAGCAACGTGCCCACTAAGGATGCTTTCTAAAAGACCTTCCCATCTCAACCACATTCTCCCCTCAACTTACATTTCTAGTTTGTTTTGCCTAGGGGATGTGCAGGACATATTCACCCTCGTGCCTCTTTGCTCTAGTTCAGTGTTCTCAACCTTCCTAAAGCTCTGACTTTTAAACAACCCAAACATACATTTTTTCCTACTTTCAGAACTATACTTTTCCTACTGTTATGGATCATAATGTAAATATCTGATATATAACCTCGATGAAATGGTCAGGTTGAGAACTACTGCTCTAGTGAGACTGAAAGTTCTATCACAGCAGAAACACTGTTTTTGTCATTCATAGTTGAGCATATACTATGTGCTGACTTCCAGGATGAGAGGACAGAAAAATGTGCCCAGGAAAACACCTAAAACTGACTAGGCCTTCAATGCACAACTAATGAACACCTAAACTACAAAGTCATGTATCCTCAATTTAATGAAGATATTATGAGCGGTATTGTATAAAACATATATGCCCATCATTGTTAATCAAATTATATATACAACACTAGTCAGTACAAAAACCATTATCACAGAGTACTGAGTACTCAGGAACTCAAAATCAATATGACTGTAGTTCTCATTTTAAGCTCTGGGGATACTGAGACCTAAGGCGATTACAGTGTCTAAAAACAGTTCAACATGTCTATGGATCCTGGCAGTTTATCTCAAGAACCTGAAAAAAAATAACCCACTACACAATCTCTACTCTCCAATGGAACTCCAAAGCTGTCAGTTTTGTGTGATAGCTATGCAGCGCCGCCACGTTCACTGGTAAGAAGTTAATTATCAAATCACTTTGTTCCTACCATCCATCAAAAAGCAAACCGGTGAAGTAGCTCAGGGAAATTCTAAGAAAGATTCACCAACATGCAATAAACGGTGGGCAGAAATATAAGTAAAGGTTATGTGTGTGATTAGTAGGGACAGAAGTGTTCACTGAAGGACCCACTGATTGTGCCACAAATCTGATGATCTCTCTACAAGCTCCATTTTGAGGTGGGAGGTGACCTGATAGCTATCATTTCTCAGGATAGAATTAACTGCATTGGGCTTTATCTTTGAAAGAAGAAAGCCATACGTAGCACACCTTCCAGGTTCGTCTGCCATGTCGCAAACAACAGTGTCTTTTTAATAAATGGCATTTAGCTAGGTAAAAAAAAAAAAAGATCCAGACATAGAAGAAAATCTGCCACATGATGTCTCTTACATGTGAATCTTAGAAACTGTCAAATGGGTGGAAACAGTAGTGTGGTAGTTACAGAGGGCGAGAGAGGGACACTGTGGTTCAAAGGGAACTGCTTATAGCTGTGTAGGATGAACAGGTCTCTAGATGTGAAACACAGGGTATTTGACACCATTTACAACAGTTTATTTTCATTACCAACTTGACTGAATTTAGAGTCGCCAGGTGATGAGGGAGTCTGTGCTGGTGTCTGTAAAGGGCATTTCCTGAAGAAATGAACTACGCAGGGAGGATTTCCCCTGGATGTGGACAATATGCTCCAAGGCGGTGTGAGAAAAAGAGAAAAAGGAAAGTTATCTGAGTATTAGCATTCTCTTACTTGCTTCCTGTCCACCTTGGCGTGAACTGCTGAGTTCCGCCGTGCCCCTCCCTCCGATGATCAAATGATGTCTCTGAAATCATGAGCCAAGATAAAATGTCTCCTTCCTCAAATTATATAGGTGGGGTGTTTTGATCACAGTGATCCAAAGCAGCTAATATAGGGTTGAATTTTATACATTCTCTTGCCCAAAATTATGTTAAAGTTTTAACACCTACTACCACAAAACATGGCCCTATTTGGATATATTGTCTATCCAAATGCAATTAGCTGAGATCAAAATCACACTGCATTAGAATGAGCTTGGATCTAACAAGACTGATGTCCTTACAGGCAAACAGCCCTTTAAAGAGACTCCAAAATAAAGAAATGTGAGGTCAAGAACAGATACTGCAGTGATGTCACTTTAGGCCAAGGAATGCTGCCATCCATAGACATAGCTGGTGGCTGGGAGACACAAGGACAGATATAAGAAAGAGCCATGCAGGTACCTTGATTTTGGACGTGTAGTATTTGGAACTGTAAAACAACAATTATCTATCACATCAAGCAAAGACAGTCCTAGATAAAGAAAAAAATATGCTGCTGAAAGAGCACACACTACAAGAGTGTGACTGGCTTTGAGGAAGTAAAACCTGTATATTTCCTATTTATATATTCTTATGTAATGAGCTCTGAGATCTGAGAAGACAGCAATAAAAGAATGTGATTTCCATGTGCCCAGCAAGATGAATGTAGAAGCTGTAGCAGCAAGAGCATCCTGAAGGGTTGGCCTGAGCGCAGCCACTTATAGACTAGTTTAGACACTCCTGACAGTAGTTCAATCCTCTATTATCCATGCTGTGATAGGGAACCTTCATTTCCATTTCACACTATGTCTTTTCTCCATTAATAAAGAAAGTATGGCATAGTATGGGGCGAGAATTGGCAATCAGTCTGATAGAAAGGAACAGAGAACTTAATGACAAACTATGCACTGGTGAAATGAAGAACATATTCATAACTTTTTTTTATAGACAGTTGGGAATCCATAATTTTGAAAACAGAAATCATTTGGAGCATAGAGACACAGTTCAGTACCAAATGAGTTCCACAACTTAAATATGAAAGCATAAAATATTTAATATTTAGAAGATAATATTTGAGTAAATATGCATGCACAGAGAATGTTGAGACCTAAGCTTCTCTATGTATGGGGAATTTACTGCTGATATAGGCATGTAGTTGTATATCCAGTGTTCCTGACATATGTGTGTGCACCCTTCAAACCCATAGTTCTTTTTCTAAATACATAGCCAAGAAAAACTTGTACAGCTGAATATATATTTCATAACGCTGATAGCAACACTGTTTCCAAGAAAAAGCAGTGGAAAATAGACAAAACCAGATCTTCATTGATACTACCCTGTGTCATATTTACACAATAAGATAATAAGTGACTCTCAGCTGCACCCCACCACATGGACATGCCAGCAATGTTGAAAGATCTAAGACACATGAGAAAGCCCACTATGAGCTCTGAAGTATTTATTATTGAAGGAAAGACTGAAGGGTACAATAATTAAGCAAGCAGACATAGAGGGAAAGGGAAAAATAAAATCTGAGGAGCCAACAGGCAAACTCTGCCAAGACCCGGTAAGCAAGGCCTCAGTAGTTCCTGCCTCACAAATATGTCTGCCAGATATATTAGGCCAGAAGGCTGAAGACGATGCTCCAACATTATAGAGAGTCTTGGGTGACTGTTCAGGCAGCAAAATATCTCTATGATTTTTTCTTTTTGGAAGCTGCTAATCTGCACTTGCTGTTTACTCTGGTAATTAAATGTATTCCTTCTGAAGTCTCTGATGGGGTTGAAGACCAGATAGTTAGTTTTAAAATTAAACTTAGTTGTTTAGGGGTTGAGATTTTTTAGGTCCAGATAAATGTTTTAAGTTGATAGAGATGAGATATGATAGATACTGATTTAAATTCAGAATTTTAGACTCGCCAAGATAGGAAAGATGTTTTCTTCATGGTCGCCAAATGCAAATAGCCAAAACACTATGAATGTAACATTTATATAGTTCCTGATTGTTTTGTGCTTCTTCTTGCTGTATGTAGTTTATAGTATATGTGTAATTATATAAATATATATGTAAAAAAGAAAAATAATTTAAAAATAAAAAAATAAAATCTGAGGATTGTCTGATGTGAAATTTAAGATGGTTGCTAATAGGAAAATCAGGGAGGAGAAAGATAAAAAATAGAAAGACACATAAAAGTGTTTCAGATATGATAATGCTCAATTTCTCATTCTTGTAATGGGTACAAGAAGATATTATTTTGTCCTTTAAATAATACATATACTTTCATTTAAAACATGTATATTATATAACACAATAAATAATTTATGCAGAGCATATCATGCCATGTTAAATGTATACAGACTCATTACTATATTTAAGCACCAATATTATTTTATTATTATAATTTCAAAATTTGATTACCAGTATAATTCGATCATGTTTTCTCAATCTAGACATCTGGTCCCTTGGAATTTCCCTCAGTATTTTTATTGGACAACGCAATTTCTAAGTAGTCTGACATATTTCTGAACATCTATGTATTTATGGGGGAAATTGTGGTAGACTTAAGGAGAGTTTTCCCCAATGGTTAACTTTTTCAAAAATGACGAACTGTTTTCTGTCTTAACTGTTCACTCCAGCAGGAAGTAAGGGTCATGGCTCAGCAAGGGTACTGCTGCTGTGCTTGCTGATGAATAATAATAAAATAATAATAATAAACCATTCATAATAAAACACTTCAGAAACATGACATAAAAATCACATGCATTGCATATCTTCCTTTACCCAAATTCAGGGTGCACTTGCAAACACAGGAAGAATGCAAGCAAAGGAGCAGACAGAAACTTCCTAAAACACGGTGCCTTTTGTTTGAGGGCTCATCTCTCTGAGCAACATTTTCCCCAGTCCAAATAGAGTTGATATTTTGGGAGGAAAAAATCACAAACCGAAACACATGGCAGTTGATTGAAAAATAATGTGAGGCTGACTGACCAACAGAAGTTGCATCTGCTTTCTACCTCAGAGATCACGAGAACTCCTGCTGTCTCAGAGGAAACCAGAGAACAAACCTTTCAGAGAGTGTTTAAAGTGAGAGGCACATCAGGTTCATCAATAGCCTCAGAGAATAATGCAGTTAGAAGAAGCATTATAGCAACAAGATGGATGAAAAAACAGGAGCTGCATGTGCTCAGCACAATGGGGCAGAATACAAATAGCCCTGTTACCAAACAAGCAGCAAAGGGCTACTCATATTTCTAAGAAGTCTTCAGCTTGCTGGTCAAGCACATGCTTAAAATGAAAGCTGCCCAGGTCAACATCTTCGTTGGTGTCTTGATTAGACTGTAATTCGGATAATAAATAGCAATTCTGACTTGAAAAGAAAATGCTGCCAAGAAATGAAAGGGCCAGAAAGACTTGTCAGAATGATTAGCTCTTGTAGTCACCCATCTGTCTGAGGCATGCATCAATCCACTTACCCAACCACCCTTTCATTCTTTTTTTTTTCATTAAATTATTCATGTATTAAACATTATCTGGGGGTTGGAGAGATGGCCTACCAGTTAAGGACACTTAACTGTTACTTCCTGGACCTAGGTTCAGTTCCAAGCACCTACATTAAGGCTCACAATTTCTATTACTCCAATTGCAGGAGATATGATATCCTTTTCAGGTCTCTTTGAATACTGAAAGCCCACCATACACATTCATATATGCAGGCAAAACACTCATAAAAGTAAAATACAAATAAATATTTTAATGACCATGAGAACATAGATATGAGACAAACCTGTTAAATTAGGAATCTAAAAAATCTGTTAATGTATACAATCAAATCATCTGCAGATAGTGATAGTTTGAATTCTTCCTTACCAATTTGTATCCCCTTGATCTCCTTTAGTTGTCTTATTGCTCTTGCTAGGACTTCAAGTACTATATTCAAGAGCTACGAAGAGAGTAGGCAGCCTTGTCTTGTCTCTGACTTTTGTGTAATTGCTTTAAGTTTCTCTCCACTTAACTTGATTTTGGCTCCTGGACTGTATTTGTGTGTGTGTGTGTGTGTGTGTGTGTGTGTGTGTGTGTGTGTTTATGTATATGCCTTCTATCCCTGATATCTCCAAGACTTCTAACATGAAGGGGTGTTGGATTTTCTCAAATGTATTTTCAGCATCTAATGAGATGTTCATGTGGGTTTTTTTCTTTCAGTTTGTTTATATGGTGGATTACTTCACAGGAGAGGTTCTGTGGAGGGGGAAAGAAGATTGCTATCTTATGTGCAGAGAGTGGGATGGGAGGTAAGAGGGTTGGGAGAGAGAAGGAAACTCAAGGGGTGGGGGGCATCTCTGTGACAAGCTGGAGACCTGTGGCAGGGAGAATATGGAAGTGACTCAAGCTGAGACTCCAAGAAGCCAGGGACATGAAGACTGAAATGGCCACCTCTTAGCCAGGCAGGACTCTTCCAGGGGATGGAGGGGAACACGAAAGCATCCACAAATCCTTTGACCCAAAATTTACCCTGCCTACAAGATACAGAGGTATAAAGATGGAGCAGAGATTTAGGGCATGGCCAACCAAAGACTGGCCCAACCTGAGACCCACTCCATGGGAGAGAAGTAATCCCTGCCACTATTGATAACACTCTGCTATGCTTTCATACAGGAGCCAAGCATGACTGTCTCCTGAGAGGATCCCCCAGCAGGAGATCAAAGCTGAGATTCACCGCCAAATCCTAGGCTGAGCTTGTGGGAGTATTGTGGAAGAGTTGGGGAAAGGACTGAAGGACCTGCAAAGGATAAGAACGCCATAAGAAGACCAACAGAGCCAACTAAACTAGACACATGGGGGCTTGCACAGACTGAAACACCAACCAAAGGGCATGCATGGACTGGATCTAGGCCCCCAACATATATGTAACTCATGAGATGCTTGGGAAGACGAAGCAAAAATTAAGGCATGTGGATCCCCTAGCAAGTAAAGCGGAGGCTGTCTGCCACAGAGACATGAACTCTGTTGCTTAGTTGTTTTTTTTTTTTTTATCATTTTCCCCTATCTGGGCTGCATTGTTTGGCCTCCATGAAAGATGTTTCTCTTAGTCCTCGGGCCATTTGATGTACAGGGTTGGGTGGGAACAGGGAGCAGAGAGGGGGCTGCTCTTCTTTTCTGAGGAGAAGAAGGAGTAAATGTTGAAGAGGATGGGAGGGAGGTGTCAGAAGGAGAGGAGGGAGGGGGCTGCGATCTGGATGTAAAGTAGATAAATTTCATTTAAAAAGCGAAAAAAAATTTAAGGTATTGAGTAAAACAAGACCTGCCTTGACAAAATTCACAGTACAACAATTTTCTATCTTACAGATGCCTCATCACCGGTCGTGAGGGTCTGTCCTCCTAGAAGGATGTTTAGGATTGTCCATAGACTTTAGTCACTAGATTATAGCAATGTACAGAGTCCCCCTCACACATAGTTGTCTTAACTGAAGATGTTGTAGCAAGTGAAGGAATCAGTCCTAGTTAAAAGCCACTGGTTAAGAAGAGAATAGTGTGTTCTCACATATTTGTAATGTATTATGAGAAATGCTATGATTAAGGAATATTCAATGAGGAGTGAAGGATTGAGAGAGAGAGAGAGAGAGAGAGAGAGAGAGAGAGAGAGAGAGAGAGAGACAGAGACAGAGAGAGAGAGACAGAGAGGAGAGAGGAGAGAGAGAGAGAGAGAGAGAGAGAGAGAGAGAGAGAGAGAAGAACATAGCTACTCAAAAAAAATTAACCTTTAAGAATACAGTGAAAGTACACAGAGAAAAAGATAGACCACATCATGAATAGTAAAATTACAGATGCTATTTTCTTTCCTAGGATAGAACATTTCCAGTTTAATTTATGCTCATAAGAAGTATAAAAACTTTAATATTTCCCATAATGTGTGATGGTGCTATTGTATTCTTTTCAACGGAACGGTGGCAGCTATCAATTCATTCACTGAACAAAAACTACTGAACACTGGTCCTATCTGTCTCCAGGTTCACAGGACTTGTGACAAAAATGATTAAGACCTAGCACCTGGAGACATGGAAGTACAATAGAAAATAATTAAGGCAGAAAATTATTTTCCGTGCTTTACAAACTTTCTGAGTGAGAAATATAACATTCTAGAATGTTCCTACATGATCTTTTAATAAGCTGGTTACTATCTGACTTTGGGACTGTCTCTCCATAAATAAGCAAGATATATAAACATTTCACAGTTAAATGCTTAAGCAGGTTGTATAGAAGTTGTTAGGGATTCTTAGGAAAAGGCTGTCAACTTCAGAAATCTAGAAGACGTATGATAGTGGACATGGCCTTAAAGAACAAGTCCATTTCTTGGTGAAGGAATAGCTTGATATACAGAGCATCAGAACCTAGGATGCCAGGAGACCCGAGATTTTTCTGTGACTAGAAGAACAGGGTTATGACCATGGCCAATGTTCCAACGCTCTTTCAGCAAGTGGAGCAGGTCACTTAGTTTGATACATACTGGCAGGATAAGTGACAACAGTGGCAAAGTTCAAATATGTCCTCCAAACAACAACAACAACAACAACACACACTATATACATATATATATATATACAATATATATATATATATATATATATATATATATATATATATATATATTCATTCTCTATGCACTCTAATGCAAGAAGAAACTCTATAAACGATCCCCTTTCCTCAGCCTGGATATTAGGTCTTCCTCTATTGACTGGAGTAGTCATTATTTAGTCAAGTATCCCTTGAAGTACATACTTTGATATAAAAATTTGAAAATCCCTTTGTCTGGACAGACTAAAAAAATGGGAGTAGATAGAACGCGCGTTTAATGTTCTCAGACAGACTTTTATCTGGACTACAACATGTACTATAGAAACAGTAATGCTGAGATCAATGAGGGGACAGGGTGTAGCGCCCTTTATCAGAGCTGGGGGAACCTGTGGGAAGTTGCCGATATTCACCATGCCAACAGTTTCTAGCAAATAAATGACATCGGCACATTCACACAGCAACATTTTCATCTCTATGAAAATCGTCTGCCTCTCACTGCATGGTCAGAAGAACAATTGGATCCTGCAATAGACATACAGAAGAGACTAATTAACAGGCATTCAGCATACAGCACGGCATGTCACGCCCGCTATGAAAGACTCTCAGAGGCAGCCGTTGATCATGTTCGCAGTGAGAAGCCCATGGCTTCCGGGTATCCCAGCAGCTTCACCCTCCGTGCTTCTCTGTGCCCAGGCACTGCTGGGTGCTCTCAACCCGCGGAGGTTTTCAGAACTAGCATCTCTGGAACCCCCACAAGTATTTGTCTGTTAAGAAAACTGAAGGACAAGAAAGCAGCCAGGGCAGGTCGTTTAAAATGCATAACTCTGTGTAGGCTGAGAGAGAGGAAAAAAGAGCTAAAGGCAGGATTCGGAGTTCGACTCAATCTTGGCTAGGCTGACTCTACTAAAGAAGAGACCGCAGTTCTGTGATGTGTAGAAACAACCACATTGGATGAACCCTTGGTCCACACTTCCCACTAAGACTTGCAGGAAGAACACAGTCTTCAGTTCATTCATCTCAGGCACATGCTAATACATTTCTGGATCGACATTTGGCAGGAATATGAATAAACACGGAGAATTCACAATCAGATATCAGAGCAGGAAAGCTGAATACTACTGATGGATTGATTATGTTTTGAGCTGTTTAGATAATTGGACATACTAAGTACAGAGCTTTCTGCCACGATAATGGACTTGTCCTGTTGTGGTCTGTTTAACAAACACGTGGACTTTTTTTTTTTAAAGCTTGTTTACAACCCTGCACACCATGGCTTTATTGATATTCTGTCCTTTGAATTATAGTGTCACCCTCCAGGGACAGTAGAGGAGGGCGTTATCACTGTTACCCTGTGTTTTAAAGGAAACAAAAGCCAATCCCTTCTAGGACACGTCGGGATCTGATTTTTCTTATTACAGAGCCCTGAATATGAGTGCTAATTTGATAATTAGCTAAAGACAGGGGTGGAAAGGATGGAAATATATCTATCTCCCACTTTCAAGTGACTGTTTCTTGACACATAATATATGTATGAATATATTTTTTTTTCTGCAAATCTCTTTGCCTGGCACGCTTTCCCTGGATCTTTCTATACCTCTATCCTGTCACTGAGATCTGAGTTCAAATGTCTTCTCACAGAAAGGCCGCATTGCATTTCAAGTTAAACCATCACTATAAATTCATTTGTGGCGCTTCCTATGTGAATCACCGTTGACTCACTGTCCCTTCACCGTATTATTTTGTACCTCACAGAGAAGAGTCGCATATAGTGGCACGGAAGTGCTTTGGAGGTCATAATTACATAGAGAACATGCTTTTTCACAACCTCATAGGGTTCAAAACAGAATGACTCCTTTGCTGGAGTATGTACTCCTCTAAGTTGGGTCCAGACATTGAATTGGTGGATGATTTATCTTTTACAATCTGCTGGAATTAGTGAGCTGGTGGAACTGGTATTGGGAGACGTTGTTTATACAGTTTGTTTGTTCGAATAAATGTTTGTCTCTAAGTGCATTTTTATGGTCTTCATGCTAAAAGAAGTGCTCTAGCTCTTCCACCTTCCCAAGAGGCTCTACCTACTGACCTCTTGTGTAGATGATGCCTAAAAAAAGAGCTTTAGCATTGGCAAGCGAGGCTCTGAGGTGAACTATACCTGCACTGAATGTTGTTTATGTTCACGCTGAACATTTCATAAGTTCACATATGTCAATTCTTAACTACATAGAGCATTCTCCTGGAAGTTTAGTTTTAGTAAAACATTTTTTTTTAGATTTTTCTTTTTAATATTTGCTATTTTCTTTCTGAAGGGGTTTTCAAGTACCTTGCATATTTATTTGAAGTTATAGAAATATATATTTAGCCTATAGAAATGATGAAACCCATTTAAGTGTAAGATAACTATAGGTAGTTATCTTCTCTCAGCCTATTGGTGTACAAGTAGCAATCAAAATCTGGGTGGATTTCCAATCATTTATTAACTGCTTTATGGCCCTACTAATGACTTACACTTATAATTTTTGAGGCTATAGACAATAAAAATTGGAGATTATTCAGTCTGATTCTTTGATTTATTTATAGCCCTTCACTTGTCTTTGATCTCATGAAACTTTTAAGAAGACATTCTGTGAAGTACTGGCATCATTAGCTGTGTCCTTGTACAGTGTAGACGGAGGAGTTCTCCTTGCATATTGACTCCACAGAAAATTTGCTTCAGGCATCTTCAGACCTCCCTTTATTTTTTCGGTTTCTAATATAGAAATAAAAAGATAAGATAAGAGGGAACACTCTCAGCATCTTCTGAATAAAGCTGGCATTTTTCTATAGCATTTGTTTGTTTGTTTATAGATAATAGACATACAGAAATAGTTGGGAAATCTGTAGTTATAGGGTGCAGGTTCTTAACCCCTGCGTTCATTGGAACTTAGACCTGGTGTTAAAGCCTGTCTTTGTCATCATTGGAAGAGGTTTCAGCATTTTGATTTCTCCCTCTTTCATTCTCAGTTACAGAGAAAATAAGAAAAAAAAATCCATTTGTTACAGAAAAAAAAATATTAAAAACTGACCCTGTGGAAGATATGGAGCTTGTAGTTGCCTTGGAAATAGAAACATTAGCTGGGTTATCTTTAGTTATGACTCCATAATGTGAAAATGGGAAAGGATTTAAAAGAGAATTTATTGAATGTTGCAGGAAGCTGGGGTAGTTGGGAACCACAAGGAGTGTGGGAGTTTTAAAATAATGCCTGCACAGAGAACAAGCTGTTTTATTTTACTTGGATTGTATGTTTATTTCAGAGAGATTATTTGGGTTATACACTGATAATTCTTCTAGAAACACGGGTATGCTAAGATCTAACGCATAGACAGAGTGTGAGCTACAGCATCACCATGTGCACAAGGGAACAACAATGAGGTCCACCTCCAAAGATAAACTTAGTGTGTATAGAATAACATATTTATTGTAGGTATCAACTCCCTACCACCCACTATGATCACTGTGCTATGAAGATGGAACCATGTGTAGCCTGCAGATCACATCTAGGCTCATTACTGCTCTGTTCCTTGCATTTAATACCACCGTTAAGCATGCTTTAGTCCAACCCCAAGTGTTTGAATAAAAAGCACTACAGAAGAAGCAAGTGGAGCCAATTGTAGAAATTATGTTTCATCTGAAAACTTGTCATAAAATTTGAGTTAAGAGTAGGATAAATCAACAACCAAAAGTTAAGGGGAAATATGGTAAGTTTCTTACCAGAAGACTCAAATGACAATCTCTGAGTTAACTTTGAGAGATCATTCTGAATTATTTCTACTAATTTATGTTTTCTCATTCCCTTATACATCTGAACTTCATATTGGACTTAACTATGAATCAATAGAAGATAAATGGAATATTTGTTTCATCTTTCCACCAAATTTTCTCATTTAACAGTGTTTTCAAAGAATTGTTTCTAAAATTACATTTTAAGGCAATTTTCCCACTTGTATTATGCTTTTGAAGTTCATTGTTCTTGGGGGGTTGAAAGACTCTGAATGCTATAAAGCAAAATGTCACACTGTAAGTTTTAGGCAAGAGTAATAAACTTGACTTTTCCTTGTATAGCATTTCAATTAGGTAGTCTGGTACCTGGGGCGTAAGGATTATTGCCTTTCCTTTAGCCACAAGTCACAGAACTGTTAAATCGTGTGTAAGTGAGTGCCAGTTAATGACCTAATAAACACATACATAAGTATTGTCTTCAAGAAAATAAAATTCATAAGTTCATTTTAAAAAGAAAAGAAAACAACATGAACTTGGGCAGTATTGTGAAAATCCTAAGATACTTAGGTTTGCCACTGCAATTCCCTTTTTCATTCTCCTGGAGTGTAATTCAGCTTATCACACTGTAAACGTAAGAAAGAAACAAACACATAAAAACATTTATTGTTACATACTTGCATTAGCCATAAGTTGGCACAAGAAAACATTGATACCAATAATGAATAGCATACCAATAATGCTTGCTTGCTTTGTGACAAGCTTGCTTTAAGACTAAATTCTGTCTAATTGCCAAAGAACAGAATAGTCCATTAGAAAGAAATTAGGTTATACAAAAGAATTTATAGGGTCCATGTCAGTTCCCAGTGGGATGATCATTTAGTGACACTAAATGAGGCCCTGAACAAAAATGTGATTTCACCAGGTGATTAAAAAAAAATGAAATTGTATAGAAGTTAACTTGCAAAGTACAAAAGTCAATGAGCAAAGCAGCTTTAATAGAGAAATGAAAAAAAAAAAGAGGTCCATCTCATAATTTACATGAGAGATTAATAATATAAAATCTCTTTCCCAAAGATGAAGCATCTGATGTAATTTTGAAGCACAGGATTATAAGATAAAATACACAATGAAAATTCATATAAAAACTTGCTTACATAAGATGTGGCACAGTCATGTAATGCTTTCTAATCCGTATAATTGCAACATCAGAAATATAAAGCTTACAAGCCTTCAATATTAGAATTACGGAAGATTTGGGAGCCTGCCGCATGCTTGTCAGATAAATTATGAGGGAAAAAAATAACGCCAACTTCGCAGAAGTTTTAGGAACTCTACTTTCCTATGTGTAAGTGAAAAGATTAACCCTTGCTGTGCCAAGTGACACCACTCCACTCTCTCACACACTGGGGCCCAAACTCATTTTGGTTCGTTTTGTCTTCAGTAATAACGTAAATACATCTTCCAGGAAAAGATGATCCATGATAATCTG
Source organism: Acomys minous (assembly GCF_964271855.1). Classification (NCBI taxonomy): domain Eukaryota; kingdom Metazoa; phylum Chordata; class Mammalia; order Rodentia; family Muridae; genus Acomys; species Acomys minous. Next base: position 32,361,328 of record NC_140498.1, on the reverse strand, counting down.
AGTGAGGTGGCAATTTCTCAGGTTTTTAATATTTTTAAGTGAGTAAAAAAAAAAAAAAATCAAAACTTCCCTCCTCCCACTTTCTCCTCCTCCACCCCATTTCATGTGACTTCCCTTGCTTCCTCTCAAAATCCTCTGTTTCTTTCATTGTTGTGTAAAATTTATCATTTTTAAATGTACTTTTATCATCCAATACCATTTTTACTTCATCTTTGAAAAATACCCCTTTGAAGTAAATGGCATTAAGAGCACAATTTAAATAACAGAGAAATCAACTTTATACACATTCAGGATGTGCTCAAGACAAGCAAACTAACTAGAATCTGAAGTTTTCACATACATATTTTCACATCAGCTGTGAATGTCAAAAACTGACTTATACACACACACACACACACACACACACACACACACACACACACACACAAAACAAAAGGAAACATACGAAGTGAGGCTCTCACTCTCTCCTTGGTATGCCAGGGACTCCATTGGAATGTGTTTGCATTGATAAACACAAGAATTTTTAAATGCTTGATTTTTATACTAAATTAATTTCTTTTTTTAAAACTTTTGATGAAAGTTGCCGAATCAGTTTTCAAATTATTTTGCACAACATGCTTGCATGATGTAAATAATGGCATTCAGAAGAGAAAAGAGCACTGGACAGAATGGCGTGCTTGCTCCCTTTCCCAGTTCCTGCCTGATCTTGGTATTATGTACAACCAGCAAGACCTTTTTTATTATTATTATATATTTATTTTGGGAATATAAGTACAGAATTTCTCCCTTTCCTTGATTCCCATTTTCCAAACACTCCTATGTACCCATTCTTGATCTCTTTCAAATTCACGAGCATTTCTGGGAATCGGATAGTCCTCCCAAGAGAAGGGCATGACCTTTGGTTGCCTAGCACCAAAAGGTCAGGCCAGAAATTATGCATATTTGTTACATTACCTGAGCAGGTACTATTTAGGGATATATATATAATATATTATACATATGCATAATATATATCTTGCATATATTATATATATTTCTGCTTATATTTATGTGCAAGAAAAGAATAAAAATATATGCAACATATATATGCTTTTAACAACAATGTTACAGAGAAGTAATGTATCTCCACATCTCCTCCATAGGATATGAGACTGTACTCAAATGTCTGAGCTTTCTTGTGGTTACCTAAATGTTCATGAACTTCTGTGATCTAACTTATAAAATGAAACTCCTTCTTTTTACATTGTTATCGCATGGATATATATGTTGCATTTTTTTTATTTGAATGCCACTCACACATTAGTTGAGGGAATGATGAACAGGATGATGAGAGTAAGAACACTGGGATTCAAAAGCTACTCTCTGCACCATTCCTTAATTGCCTACCTAAGAAAAGACTGGATTGAAGAAAAGGATAAATTTAAAACTGAATAGCTCGAGAATACTTAGAAATGTAGGTGATACTGAATAGGAATATCTTTTTACAAAATATAAGTGTGTCTAATTGTATTAATCGTGAGTTTTCAAGGAAAAAAAAAAGAAAAAAGCTCATCAACTTTTGGCATCTAGAGAAAAATATAATTACCTTAGGATAGGTTTTTGCCTTTATTATGCAAAAGAATAGGACTGAAGAAAGCATGTAGGAGGCAGGTTTTCCTGTTTGGGCCTAGTCATCATTCATTTTTCTTCAGACTAAGACACTTCTACTTTTTTGCCCCCCTCCAAATTTTATGACATCCATTTACCTGTGTGTGGAGATGTGGTGGGGGTCAGTGCCTGTGTGCTATGGCTGTTAGGTAGAAGGGGACAAGCTATGGGAGTGGATTCTTTCCACCATGTAAGCCCTGTGACTCAAACTCAGGTCCTCAGACTTGCAGCAAATACCTTCACTTAGTGAGCCTCCTCTGGATCCCATGGCTGCTCTTTTGATAGCTCGCTTCTCATCACTACCAGTAACTGCGGAAACCATCACTTCTCACAATACAGTATGAGAACCCGAAGGGCAGATACATACAGAGTAGCTGCTTTCAAGTTTTGTATTCTGTGAAAATGGCTATTTATTAACTGTCTTCTCTCAATCGTCCTCACTTCTGTTGGCCAACTTATCCATTCCTGTTCTCTACGTCTCAGAGAGCACGGCCATTGCTGTAACGTGATAAATGGTCATTTAAACATAGACTGGTATCCCCAGATGTCTTTATCCACAGTGATTTAAAAATCTCAAAGTCATTTTTTATCATTCCTCGCAGCTTTCCACAAGACTCCCTACGCATCACAAAAATGTTTGACTGTGAGTCTTAGCATCGGTTTCCATCCACTGCTGGGTGGAGCCTCTCAGAGGACAGTTACGTTAGGCTCCTGTCTGTAAGCATAGCAGAGTATTGTTAATAGTGTCCAGGGTTGACTTTCTCCCATGGGCTGGGTCTTAGGTTGGACCAGGCATTGCTTGGGCAGTCCCTCAACCTCTGCTATATCTTAATCTCTGCACATCTTGTAGACACGGTAAATTTTGGGTCAAGGCTTTTGTGGGTGGGTTGGTGTTCTTTTCCTTCCACTAGGAGTCCCGTCTAGTTACAGTGTGTCCTCTTTATTCTCCATGACTCCAGCTACTAGGAGTCTCAACTAGAGTCACCCTCATATCCTTCCAGAAGCCTAGCCTCTCTTAGGTTTCCTGCTTGTCACAGAGATGCCCCTGCTCACGGGTTCTCTTCTCTCTACAGGCTCTCTCTCTCTTGCCTCTACCTCTCTTCCCAGGTCTGATCTCCACCCTCATTTCTGTCTGCACCCTAGCCTGTTCCCTCTCTTTTTACTATTACCACATTTGGGTGAGATTCAAGAAAGGCATCCATTGGACCGTCCTCGTCCTTGTTACTTACCTTCTTTGAGTCTGTGAATTGTAGTATTTTTAATCCTGCACTATGTGGTTAAAACCTGCTTATACGTAAATACATACCATGTGTGTCTTTCTGGGTCTGAGTGACCTCAGTCAGGATGATCTTTTCTAGTTCCATCCATTTGCCTGAAAATTTAATGATTTCTTTGTTTATAATAGCTAAATAGTATTCCATTGTGTAAATGTACCACAGTTTCTTTATTTAGTCTTCGGTTGAGGGACAGCTAGGTTGTTTCTAGATTCTGGCTATTATGAATAAGGCTGCTATGAACATAGTTGAGCAAGTGTCCTTGTTTTATGGTGGAGCATCTTTTGAGTATATGCCAAGGAATGGTATAGCTGGGTCTTGAGGTAGAACTAGTCCCAACTTTCTAAGAACGTACCAGATTGATTTCCAAAGTCATTGCACAGATTTGCACTCTCACTAGCAATGGAGGGGTGTTCCTCTTTCTCCTCATCTTTGTCAGCATGTGCTGCCATTTGTGTTTTTTATCTTAGCTATTCTGTGGGGGGTAAGATGGAATCTCAGAGTCCTTTAAGTTATATTTCACGAGAAAAACAAAAGAGGCAGCTAACCAGAATCCATAGGTACTTGCTGAGACCAAAGCACCAACCAAGGACTATGTATAGACTGGACCTAGGCCCCCTACACAGATGTAGCTGATGGGACAGCTCGGGCTTCATGTGGATCCTCTAGTAAGAGGAGATGGGGCTGTCTCTCACATAAACTCTATTGCCTGCTTTTTGATCACTTTCCCCTTGTGGTGCTGCCTTGACAAGCCATAGCGGAAGAGTGCACATTTAGTCCTGATGCAACTTGATGAGTTGGGGTGCATTAGTAGGTAGGCTCCCCTTTTCTGAGGAATAGGGGAGGGGAATGGTATGATAGAGGAGATAGAGGGAGGGAACAGGAGGAGTGGGGGGAGGGAGCCATGAGTAGGATATAAAGTGAATAAATTAATTATTTTAAAAATAAATAAAATCTCAAAACTCCACAAGTGGAATATACACATATAGTAAAACTTAGATAGTGTAAATAGTGGACATAACAGCACATCTCTCAGTATAGTATAGACCTAGTATTAACATATCCCTGGTCCTCAAGAACAGTCCTATCTAAAATGAGTCTACATTCTCCACAATATGGTCTGGTAGGACCTCTTCTCTTCTAATTCCACTCAGTACATTTCACCCCAAAGAGTAAAACCTAAGCATATTATAAATTGTATACAATAAAGACATAAGAAATTATACACATTGTTCACTTATTATCTCCCCCTGCACAGTCAGGAGAATAAGTCGCTACTAAACCAGGCTACACCATTATTTACCACCATTTACAAAGCTGGGCAGCCATTATACTGTATTGCACAGAGTCTCATTGGGGATGAAGGTCTCTTTCCCAGCTTGGTGGTGAGACATGGTGGTGAGATACAGATAGGCATTATCCTTTCACTGAAGAACAGTGGGCAGGGCTCATCCCAGATTCACCTCACTTTACCCTAAACAAGTCCTGTGGAGAGCTGATAGCCACGGCCACATCATTAAGGAACGTGCCAAAACAAAAACTTCTGCATTTTCTCCAAACCATAGTAATCAACATTACAGAACTAAATAAAGTAACATGTTAGCCTTGTTTCCTGCCACCCACTCCGTGACATTGCAGACTCCTTCATAATGGCTGGCCATAGGGATGAGTATGTGTCACATGACACCATTTTAGTCACTAATCACCATTCTATGGCCACACCTAGGAATAGCCTGTCTTCGGCCAAAAGAGAAACTTTTTAACCTCCCTCTCTTTCCTTCCCCTAGCTATATCCTACTTCTGGAGGAATTTCCAGCTCCTCCCCCTCAAAAAAAAAAAAAAACCTGTTTCAAGTTCTGTGTCCTTGTCTATTGCTACTAAGCTGGAAAGACATGTGAATAATATTCATGCCTCAAAATTTGGATGTTTAGTTAACCAGATGAATATAACTCCTTAACACTCATACGAGCCACAAGTATTAGGCTTCAACTGAGGGCTGCTGATGTTTCCCCAAGGGCATGTTGAAGTTAATCTTGAAAACAAACCCAAGAGGGGACATTTTGAAGACTGATGTTGTTTCTAGAACCCGCATTAAACACACACACACACACACACACACACACACACACACACACACACACACACACACAGAGACAGCCAGGATTAGAATCTATGTTCAAATTACTTCAATGCTGCGCCCTTAACTACCACACCATGACTCACCCTAGTCACAGTTATTGTCACAGGTGCCACTTCTCCCCAACTACAACTGATTTAATAAGCAGTGATAAGTACAACTGCTACTTAATGCCTATAACTTGAAATACTTTAAACTGAATTTAATTACATGAATTCTTAAGATTAGAGAAAGACTGCTGTCAGAAGGCTCACAAAGAGCTGTGGAGAGGGATGGAAAGCGCCTGGGCTGCATGCTGGGTAGGAGGTATCATACTGGTGGTTCAGAGCAACAAAAGTCACTAGCATGTCTTGGGTACTTGCCGGTGTCTGACATCACTGCAAATGCTCCTAAACTAAATCATTTTTACAAGCTGAAGAAACACTCACCTATTCCTTTGCTCAGTCCTTCTCTGAATAAATCCCAGGTCACTACTATACTCTAAGTGTGCTCCCAAGCTCAGGAAACAAGAGAACAGGCAGACAAGGGCTTTGCTTGACTACCAGGTGAAGAAGACCGAAAACAAAAAACATAGACAAAATGAGAAGACAATTTAAGATAGGCATACAGGCTTTGAGAGCAATTTTTAAAAGGCACCAGGAAGGAAGACCATCTGAAAAGCTCATTCTTGTGGGAATAGCGGAGTACAAATGAAATAGGTTTTAGAAGACAGAAATGGGCAAGGAAGAGAACAGAGGGTTTCAGAAAGAGCTGTCTGGTGAAAATGACTGATGTTCAGGGTATACTGGAAGATCAATGCAGATGAGGAGCTAGGTCTTAAAGAAAGGGGACCATCACACCAGTTCTTTCTGCCCTTATAGAACTAGACGGGGACCTGGAGATTATTTTAAATAGCAAATAGGAAACCAAAGAAAATCCTGTGTCCATGAATGATGCAATGTTATATGCTATTTTGGAGACGGTTTTGGATCTCCATGTGGCTACAAGGCAGGCTTAAAAAACGTCATTCTCAGGTTTGGAGATAGAGGTTGAAAGGAAAAAAAGGGGGAATACAGAAATATATAGGGGAGACAGAACAGAAGATAGATTAAGGAATCTGCTCCTTAAATTAATGCCTTATCACTCACAAGGTTATTTTTAATTCATTGGTATAGAATTTTGTATATAGATGCAAAATAGTTTTAGACACCATGGTGTAGAATTCAAATTTAAGATTATTTTTCACACATTATATATATTTCTACTCTAATGTGTGGTCTTGTACCCATATAACTCAATTGTAATACAAAGTTTACTTCCAATACTTTGAAAGTGCAGTTACAGGTTGTTCAGGATAAATAACTTATACAAGTTGATCAAATCTTGGTCATATCAATTACTAGTCTATTTTTCTCACAAGAATATACATCTTAAATGCATCAGGTAGATATGATTCTATAGAAAGATATGATAAAATAAAATAATTAGAAAAGGTCTTCAAAATCTCAGAGACATACAGAATATGGAATTTTAAAAGGTTTTATTATTTTAAAGATTCATTGACAATGAGACAGGATAACTCCTGGCAACACTCAGCCTACCTCAAAGAGGATGATGAGCATCAGAGAACCTCCTTATGGAGATTGCGTCAAATGTGGCAAACAAGCCACTGAGAAAAAGTCCTCATTTTACCACAGACAGAATTGTGCCTAAAAAGGGTCAAGCTTGGATGCAGGCAGAGTGAATGGTCAAACTACAAAGACAGGGTAAGAAAATCCACAATAATTCCTGCCACACAAATTTGTCTGTCATATATATTGGGCCAGAAGGCTGAAGATGATGCTCCAACATTATAGAGAGTTTTGAGTGACTGCTCAGGTAGCAAACTGTCTCTGTCATTTTCTCATTTGGGAAACTGTTAACCTGCACCCCCTATATATTCAGGTAATTACTTTTATTGCTTCTCAACCCTCTGTTGGGGTTAAAGACTTGATTGTTTCGTTTTACAATGAAGCTTAGTTGTTGAGGGGTTAAGATGTTTTTAGGTCTAGATAGATGTTATAAGTTGATAATGATAAGATATGATAGATATTGACTTACATTCATAATTTTAGACACACCAAGATAGGAAACATGTTTTCTTCAAGGTTACCAAATACAAATAGCCAAAATACTAAGAATGTAACATTTATATAATTCCTGATTGTTTCATGGTTCTTCATCCTGTAGCTAGTTTATTGTATATATGTGTGTAATAATATAAAATTATATGTAAATTTTTTTAAATTTAATTTAAAAAGAAGGGAAAATTAAAGAGAGTGGCCTAGAGAGATGATTTAGTGGTTAGGAGTACTTGCTGAAATTTCAGGTGATGAGGATTCGGTCCCAAGTACTGACTTTAGGTAGCTCACAACAGTCTATGGCCTCAAATACAGGAGGTATGAAGCCCCTTTTCTGTCCTGTTAGGGCACATACACAGATTCTAAATTCACACATTCCTATGAAATGATAATAAGTAATTGTATAATAATATATTGAAATTAGATGCTATTATTATTCTAACTTTGTAGTTGAAGCTAAAGTGAGCAGTGACCGTGCCCATTGCCTCATAATTAAGCAGGCAGAGTCCAAGGTCTCATTGGTACGATTCCAGAACCCTAGTCCTTCCTTTCTGTCTCTTATATGTGTAACAGGAAGGAAAGTCATTTCTGCTTGCCATGATAATTCTCATTTATCCCAAGAACCCCACCAAATTCACAGATGAGGATGTGGCAACAGCAACACTTTTAGTATATAGGAAGTGAAAGACACCAGTTCTACCAGGACATTGTTCCTATGCAACGGTCAATGAGTAAACAAAAAACAGTTCCAACTGTATAGATTGTTTTCTTGGTGCATTATTCTCTCACAGAGGCTTCTCTTTACTAGAAACAAAGGGTAGGGTTTGGCATAGACACAAACATCTTTTGAAGACTAGAAAGTAGGGTGTTCCATCTATACAGCTATAAGGGAAGTTGAGAAAGGCTGACTCAGAAAGGTCCCAAGTGGGTAGAGAATAAAAATGAATTAGCTGAAATAAAAGGCTCTAATTACTTGACCTAACTCTCATTGTTCATGCTGATGAAGGCCTATAACCTCCAGGCTCCTATTCTTCATTTCCTGTGCAGTGGTTCTTCAATTTCCCAGCATGCAGTTCTTCTGCGCAATGCCCTCCTACACCTCAGTAGTCAGGTCTGGCTACGTGAGCCACTGACCTGTGTGGTTCACTCAGTCTTTCTATCATTCCTGTAAGTAAATGACTCTTTTCTGAAAATACAGCACTGCATCCGAGCCTCCAAGAAACAGTTAATGCTGCTGATTAATTCCTCATTCCTACATATCACTTCAAAGACACTCGCCCTTAGTGGGCTCTGTAGTTTATTATCTCTGCTTTTGAAGCTAGCAAAGTTTAGTTTGCTTTAAGATAATAGTTCTCGTCTTGAATATTAATGAAGAAGCTCAAGTTTTAAACACATTAGGGTAAGTGCTAGAAAAAGCAATCAAGGATGTTAAATAGCCTCAATTCTATTCCAACACTTTTTTTGAACCACAAAGTATTTGAGTGCCTACTGTGTGTTAATTTCTGTGAAGTGTATGGGATGGCTAGATTTAAAATTGCATTTAAGAATTAAGTATTAGGATATACATTTTAATTGGTAATTAAATGAGCTGTACAGTAAGGAGCAAATGAAGGGTGTATGTAATTGCTGATGTCATCAGGAAAGCTCCCAATGCATTGAGATGAGATTGGGATTGTCCTGAGCAGCAAGGAATCGGAAGGCGTGGTATGGTACCCTATTTTCTGGGATCCTATCTTTCCCCTTTCAGTTTAAATATGAGAGTCTCAGGTAGATAGAATTTTCCTTAAATCTAGCGATGAATCACATATCTTGGCTACTAAAATGTGTCTATGGAAACTCCACCTCAAGTTTTAAAAGTAAATTTGTATGTCCTCACTCCTTTCTCTCCATCCAAAATACTGAAAAGAAGATAATGGCATTACATTCGGTCTCTCCATAGCAAACTGCCAAAGGTGGCAGTGGAGTAGTCACCTAGGTCCCAAAATATCTACATTTCTGCAGTGTCCTAAGCCATTTACTTATCTTCACATTGAGCTAGACCAAGTAAACAAAATCTATGTGATGATTTAGCCAAGACACTTGAATACTATTCCATAAGTAAAAAGCATGCAGAGATGAACCCTCAGTTAATATTTGTTGGTTTGTCTTTAGATTAGTATGGAGGAAGGAGCCAGGAAAGGGAATTGTTAAAATATTTAGCAGAGGTGTTAAATGTTAAACTTATAACTAGACACATATAAACATATCTGTGTGTGTGTGTGTGTTAAAACAATCAATAGAGAGACTAATCCAATAGCACACACATAAAACAAAGTGTTAAACAGCATACAATTTGCTATCTGTGAATTTGCAGGTTTCTGTTTTGAAAGATTAGGAAGAGATGCTGCCCATAGATTAAAGACAAGAGAGAAAAGCTCCACAGAGGGAGGTGACACTGATGGAGAGGCATTTAGAAGCCACATTGTCTAGTTTATTTTTTTATTGTAATATGTTTGTTAGGTGGAAAGAGAAAGAGTAAAGATCACTAAGAAAATGGTAACAACAAATTTACCAAATGGATCCTAAGAGCATGGCTCCTGGCAGATTATTTTCTATGTAAGGGTTCACGCTTTCCGGAGAAGGAATCTTTTCAAATTTAAAAATGCTTCAGTCTCTTTTGGTTTGAGCAGTATAGTAACAGAAGGTCAGGGGAAGCTACGGAGAGAAGACCAAAAAAGAGGCTTAGATGTCAAGAAAGGGACACAATACTCTACAAAACACTAGGAATTTAGGAACTGCTAAGGGTTGGAAGGATCAGAGCAAATTCTTAGAGTAGTGCAATCTAAGGAGTCCAGGATATGAGGAAGGCTCTAAGAGAGACTCAGTAGCAGGGGTCATAGAGACTGAAGAGGACAGCCTCTAATCAGACAAGTCTCCTAATAGAGGGAAGGGAACACCAGGTCACCCACAAAAAATTCAACCCAGACTCATCCTGCCTACAAGATGTGCAGGGATAAAGATAGAACAAACAGAACAAAAACTGAGGCAATGTCCAGCTCAAGATCAAATCCATGAGAGAGAGCCAACCTCTACTATGCTTGCCGACAGGAGCCTTGAAGAGTTGTCTTCTGAGGGGCTCTATCCTGCAGTACTTCGAAACAGATGCTTTTTGATCACTTCGCCCAGTGTGGCTGCCTTGACAGGCAACAAAGGAAGAGAATGTGCTTGGCCTTGATGCAACTTAATGATCTGGAGTGGATTGGAAGTGGGGCCCCCTTCTTTTCTGAGGAATACGGGAGAGTGTTGAGGGAGAGAGAAGGAGAGTGGGACTGGGAGGGATAGAGAGATGGGGCTGTGACCATGATGTATAGTGAATCAAGGAATTAACTAATAAAAGAAATTATTACATGGCTAGCATGCTGCAACTCACGTGACTGTGGTCATATGAAACCTTCCAAAGGAAATCATCCTGCTGTAAGAAGAAGATCAATGAGTATTTATGAATGTTGTGATTCTGTTATTGGAGAATGAACACTTGAAGTTGTTTGATAAGCCTTCGTGCTCATGACTGGGAATAGAGTCCAATACTAGAGCACTTGCCTATCATGCACGAGGCCTTGTTTTCAATCCGTGACTCCAAAGCACAAATGGGTACCTACGCTTATGTCATCTGAATTTTAAAAAACTGATACATCATAGTGTTATAGTAGCCTTGCAGCCCCTATTTAACATATTTACCTGTGCTCTGGGACACAAGGGAGTGTGCATATATTCTGGATACAGATGTACACTGCAGACAGTTCTCTGACTGGGAAACTGTAAGGACCATACAAAGTGAAATTCAGAGCCTCTTCTCTCAGTGGCTCTCTGCATTTGTTTCATATTACTTATTTCATGTGCCTTCCCTGACATTTCTACGACTTTGTCATCAAAATACCGCGCACAGTGAAAGGTCAGCCACAGACCCTCCCGTTCTTCTCTTTACACCGATGATGGTGGGATGTAAGAGGAAAAGAAATACTAAGATGTTATAGAAAGTTGGAGTGCCCACCTAAAGCTTAAGCTGACCCAGAACCCTACAATGCAACCTTCTGAATCTGAAATAGCATCTTTGCAAGTCTCTTGTTAAAAATGAAACAATGATGTATTATGATCGGGTATATATCTAGTGGCCTGTGTCATTCATTGGTAGAAAAGGGAAAATTTAAGAGTAATAGATACACATGAGCTAAAGATACTCACAAGAAAATAATGCTGATCTAAGGAATGACTGCACCTAACAGCGTCCAGCATTACTGGGAGGCGAGAACGAGCAAACAAGGAGTCTTTTCTGGTGCCTTCAGAGTGAGTAGCGTTCTTGCCACATCATGGTTTCAGATTTCTAACCTCAAGAGCAACCAAAAACAAAAACAAACAAACAAACAAACAAACAAACAAAAAAGATGCCGTTGTACTTAGTCTCCCACACCGTTTTGAATTTGAAATGGTAGCTGTGGAATTTGTGGTAACAGCCCAGGGCACTGATGGGGCTTGTCTTTTTGAAACACCTAAGCATCAACATGGTCCTGTACTGAAGGCATTTCAGATGCAAGGCTCTGAGGGCTTGGCCACTGTAGCAGAATTGGATAAAAGTGATTAATTACAAGCAACACCAAATGTACTTTTAATTAATCAAATGATTGGTGACATATATCTGGTAAAGTCATAGTCAATGCGTCCTAGATGGAAGAATCTTAGTTGAGGAACAAAAGTTACTCCAAAGTTTGGAGCCTCAGAGAAATACTTCAAAGCCATGAGTGGAAGAGGGAAAGAAGATATTTCTAATCTCAGAGGTTCGCGTGTGGCGTGAGAATTCTGCCCTGTATTTATTTCAAACCAATCTTTAAAATTAGAGGATGCTAGTCTTTTATGTATTACTGCAATAGAACACATGAGACAATCGATTTTTAAAGGGAAGTTCTATCTCGGTCTAGAGTTTTGACTGTTTTAATCCATGACCAAGCTACTGCACTGTTTTTGGCCCATGCTGGTACATCATTGAGGACTGTGTGACGAGGAGTGACTGGAGAAGAAGGCCAAATAGTCTCAACACCATGGCTGGAATGAAGAGAAGTAACACAAGAGACCAAGGTTTCATAAATCCTTTTGAGGGTCTGTCTCTAAAACTTCCTGCTAAGCCTCACCTTTTAAACTAAGCATCTCCCCATTGCATTGAGCAGGAGACTGCTGGATCAGGAATGTTCTCAAAAGACATCAGTGGGTCATTCAGAGGTCTCTGTAAGGGACAAGTATTTAAGGCACATAAGCATGCTTAAGGAAATTGTAAAGTCATATTTGAAACGGGTAACTGTCTTTAACATTATATTTAGTATACCACGCGTTTGAGCAACTATACTGGAAGATAATACCATGTATAAAGATGGAGTCTTTAAAAATGCTGGCTCTAAAATGAAGAGCACTCTTGTACCTCCCATCATCCACAGTGGACCATATGAAGGATTGTTTCCATAAGCCTCTCCTGGGTCATAAGCATCAGGTGGACCACTTTATGCTCATTTCTGTCCTAATTTTAACAACGTTCTTAGTGAAACTGGATTTGAAGAAGGCGAGCACTTGAGCCCAGCCTAGACTTAATAAACTGCATCCTTCCTTCTGTCACCTCATAGAACAGGAACTTGAGTGGGCAGTTTAGAGGTCAGTTCACAATGACCTTAAATGTGGATTTAGGGGCTTTAAAAAAAAATAATGCCTGAATTTGATCAAACATCAGAAATTTGTTTTGGTTCCCAAAAATGACAGCAATATTTTCCCAGAATGAAAATGTATTCCTAGCCAACAGCTAAACCAACCCCTGCATTAACAGATAAAGAACTAATCGTCTCAACCCTAGGATGGCTGTGGTCAAAAGCAAATTCCTGAACAAACAGACTTCAACCGTGCTTTCACAAATACTCTATTCATATGAGAAATCCAATCATAGTATCATTCAGGGGGGAAATGGCAGAGTCTGGCTAAGCACTCTTCCAGGCTCTGTGTACCTGCAAAGTGAGTCATTTGTTATCCCCGGGAGAAGGTGCAATCTTCAGCTCAGGGCAGGGGTCAATAGCCCAGCCCTGTGATGGAGGCACCCGTTTATGGCTGTATGCACTCTACCTGGTCTATGAATAAAAAGGCCGAGCCATCTCAGCATTATCATTCCCCTGACCTTCATGAGTGGAGCAGTCCCAGCAGGGGAAGGAAAAAAAAAAAAAAACAGCAGGGGAAGAAAAGGGAAAATTAAAATGTTAAAAACTATATTATGGCTTATTGGTGACCTTTAAGGAAAAAAATTAGACTTTAGAATGCTGGGCTGGAGTGGGTACAACAAAGGCTGACAGCTGTAACGTTACAGATTTTTTTTTCCCCTTGAGTGGCTTTCTACCAAAATCTTAAACAATACGCACACCCTGCATGCTTCCTGTTGGCTGACAGCCAGAGAAAGTTGAGAATTTTGATTGGTGCCTAGCTATTACAGGAAACTTGTCCAGGGTTTCAGAACGCTCCTCTCTTAAGCTGTTTGCTGGGATTGTTGGGGCTGGTTCCTATTAATAAGTTGACACAGAATGCTGCCTATCTAAAGTCATGCAAACATCTTTTCCTTTGCCCAGGCTTCCATGTTACTTTGTTGGCTACGTGGACACAGAATGCAGAGCAAACATCTGAAGCCAGTGGTGTTATCGCAAGCACACTTCAAGAAAATGCGCATCAGAAATGATGGCAAGTGTCAATGTATTCCGGCTACCTAGAGCGTTCAGATTTAAAAACCAAAATATGAGTGCTGTTAGAGCTTTGAGCCAAACCCTAAAGACACACAGCTGGTACCAGTGGGATGAAAGGCTTTTATTGTCCCTAAGACAACAAGCTTACAGGTTTTCCAGATGTTTTCACCCCTGACAATAAACAGACGAGCAGAGATACACAGAGTATCTTAGAGCAATTAAGTACTTCTTCCACTTAAACAAAAATCATCCTTCTAAGTCATAGAAGGGAAAATGCACAATTTGGGATGTGCATTTTTTTATCTTTAGGTAATCAATATTCAGCCCATGCCTTTTTACTTTAATCCTCCAACCCTGTATCATCTCTCTTTCCTTACTGAGGGGTAAATTTATGAGATTGCTGATATCTTTTAACAGCTATTTCATTTCCATCTTTCTATAGATTGCATCATCACAAGCAAATATATTTAATTTTTAGGCATAAAGTTACAGTAAAAACAATTTTAGGATAGTGTTTCCCAATGGTGTGCTGACCTCACAGAAGAGAAACCAGCAGAGGTCAAAGAAAATTAATATGGAGATTACCAGGCATCAGAAGTTGTTTGGCAGAAGCTACAAAATATGTTTTTCTTTCTGGGGTGTGTGTGTGTGTGTGTGTGTGTGTGTGTGTGTGTGTGTGTGTGTACTATCTATTACAAATGAGAAAACAAAAAAGAAAGAGAAAAAGAAACCCTTGGTGGTTTTTGCAGAATCCCATTTTCTTAACAGGAAATTGACGGATGGCAGCATCTGGCATGGGGGAAAAGCATATGGTCCGACTAACTGTTTCTATAGAGGTTAAAAACAGCTTTGGAATTTCCCTGATTGCTGTTATGATTGACAGACCATCAAATAAATCATTCACTTTTCTTTCCCCCTCCAACCGTTCCAGGTTCTGACAAAGACACAAAGGGGAAGCTAGCAGTGTGGAACATGAGAAATTAGACATGCAATGCCCATTAACATAAATGGATTTTATTTTTGCACCTAATTCCCTACATACCGTGCAAAAAAATCTACCCGCAGGACATGGAGTATGCATGTTTTCCTGTTCTTTCTATTTATAATTTTTAATTATTAATTTCATATATAATTGGTTTCTTTAGAGAATGAAATGCCTAGTAGGTTATCTTAAAACAGTGTTTTGGAGTCTAGGGGCTTGATACTGCAAAAAGATGGGCTGATCCTGCAAGATGTTATGGTATGTAATACAAACAATGAAAATTAGGCTGAGAGGTCTTGAATGAAGTTAGGCTAATTAAACAATTCTCAGTGTTTAAATTCTTGCTCTTTCTCCAGGGCATGCTGCCAATCATTTCATCTTGGGGGATTGCTCTGGTTTGCCCTCACCTCCAGGCTCAATTAATAAATGTAACCCTCTAAAAACTTATCAAATATTTTTACTGTGTAAATGAAGTCTGTTCCAGTGCTTTCAACTCACTAAGTTTCTTATTTTCTCTCATGTTTTCAAAGTTGGCATAAATCCTCACAACAGAACTTTGACATGTCTAGTCACATTCCATGTTCTAGAATTCCTCCTTCTTTGGTTTCAACCCACACTTTGTTTACACCCATCTAATGACCAGATATTTAGAATCTTATGCACCAGGTTTCTTAGTCCTGTAACACATCTTTCATGAGAGTCAGCATCCAAGAGGGTTGTGGGGATCACATCCACCTTCTAGCCATGTTCTTGCATAAAATTGGAGTCTGTGTAGGACCTGTCTATATAACTAAGAGGACACAGAGAGGCAACAGCATGTGACTTTCCTGACCTGGGTTGTTTCCCATACTCTGTCCTCAATTACGATTTCTTGGCAAGACCAGCTCCTTTAATGTGACTACTCTAACAGCGCCACAGAGAGAAACCCATGTAGGGAACCAAACTTGGAAAGACAACACACCTGCTTCAGCAACCAGCAGCTGTGTGTCAATCATTTGAGCTAGCCTCTTTGGAAATGTGCCCTTCCAAAACTACAGTCTTGTCCAGCAACTTGACTGAAAGTTTCACAGAGCTAACAAGCCAGAACCATCCAACTAAACTTCAACTGGCTGTGACCCCAGACATTGTGAGATAATTAATGCCTGCTAATTGTGTCAGGATGTTCAGCTTGTAACAATTTTCTATGTAGCATTTCTTAAATAATATGCAAATGAATAATATCAAATGCATTGAAGGCTTTTTTTGTTATTTTTAGCACACCCATTGAAGACTTCGCAAACAAAGGAGATCCTCTTTCCATAGCTCAGCAATTTTCTTTCAAAATTTCTTTCAAATTTTGTTTTTGGGGGTGTTTGTTTGTTTGTTTCTTCTAGACAGGGTTTCTCTGTATAGCCTTGGCTGTCCTGGACTTTCTTTGTAGACCAAGCTGGCCTCAACCTCCATCTGTGTCTGTTCCCTGAGTGCCGGGTTTAGAGGTATGCACCACCGTTCCCAAGTCAAATTTTTATTCTGTGTTGTCAATACTATCTTGCCATCATGGCAGCCACTACAAGTGTTTGTTGGGTACCCAACATGCTTTGTGCCTCTTGTCACAGAGAACTCTGACCTCATCACATATCTACTTGCTTTTGATTCCTTTGGACACATGTATTACCTTCTGGATGGAATGATTCTCAACATCTAATCACGACCATCAAAAGCTTTATAATCTATTCAATATAACATTTCTAATCTTGTATAATTCATATTAAGATAAATAACCTGCTACTAGATCTATATTCTAGGGACTTTGCACATGCTCTTATGGCTTTTGAACACTTCTTTCTCAGACTGACTTCCCATTCTCTGAGCTCTTAAGCCATCTAACAAAGATGTCATAACAAATCTTCAAAATTCACCTTCTAACTAGGCATGTCTTAAGTCCCCTCTGTCTCGCCTCATGGTCTCTGCATCACTTCATAGCTATAGTCACGCTTTCTATACTATTGTATTTTTTCATGTGTTTGTATCCTACCAGTTTAACCCCACAGAAAGTATCATGTTTTATGTATGTTCCGATAGATTCAATTATACAATTACTTGGAAGCTCTCACTCCCACATGGTAGTGATGCCTGGAAGGTAGATGACACCTTTTTCCTCATGATGCTTTCAACTAGTGAAACAAAAGGCAGTAGTAAATGATGCTTATAAATATAAAATAGTCCTGGTGGTAATAAATACACAGCAGGAAAATAAAGCAAGATAACTGGGTCAATGGTTGCACACATTCGGGCAGGCAGAGTGTCATAGCACTATATAAATCATCACAGGAATATTCTACCATAATCTGATTTGTAGACAGTCACTCTAAGGTAAAGCGAAAAGCAGAGTCTTGATGGTAGGAGCAAAAACATTAAAAGTAGAAGCACAACACAAAACAAAAAAATTGCAAAGTCTCCAAGGTGGAAGAAAATGTAGCTACTCCCAAGTACTGAATACCCATACATGGCTGGAAAGACAGGTAGGGCCAGGGGAAGAGAAAGCTCTAAGGCCAGGGAGGTGTCATGGAGAGGATCCCGCTAGTTCTTGCAGCTACAGCAAAGGTTAGCATCTGTGAGGTCGAAGTCAAAGAGAAGTTTAGAAGGGAAGAGTGTTGAGGTTCAAGGATGAATGGAAACCAGTTACCTTTCATGCATGTCCTGAGTAAAGGCCTCATCTAGGTTTCTATAAATATTCAGTTAAGCAATTTCCATTTATCAAGGTCACATAGCCAACCTAAATATTATTTGCGGAGTGTATAATTTTATTTTACTTAAAAAATTTTTAATTTATTATAATTTATTCGGATTACATGCTGAATGCTACCCCCTGGCTGTTCTCTTCTCGTTCCCACCCTCCCTCCCTCTTCTACCCTTTTCTGCTCCCCTAGACCTTTGACAGAAGGGGACCTCCTCCGCCACCATGTGGCCACAGAATATCAGGTTTTTTCCAGATAGCGTGCTTCTCCTTCCTCTGTATGCCACTGGGCTTCCCCACCAAAGGGAAGTTATCAAAAATGGGGGCACCAGAGTTCATGTCAGAGGCAATCCCTGCTCTCCCAACAATCATGGTGAATGAGCTGTCCATTGGCTAGATATGAACAGGGGGGGTCTAGGTTTACTGTATGCATTGTCCTTGGTACATCAGTTTGGGTAGGCCCCCGTGAGTCCAGATCTGCAATCCTTGATGGTCTTCTTGTGGTGCTCCAGAACCCTCTGGGTCCTTCTATCCCCCCATTATTTTAACTCGTGTGTGTGTTTTTTTTTTCTTCTGCTGCAAGATACCAAAATTTCATCTGACAAATTGAAGGAAGAGAAAGTAATAATGAATAATGTCACAGATTCTCAGAGATTTGTTTCTTTTGGTGAAGATTACACATACCATTCACCTACATATAGGCTAGGTAGTGAATACTTCTGTCTACTGTGGTACTTGGGATTAGAGGGGTTTTGGGACCAATTTAGCAGGTCACCCGAGAACACAAGTAGAGGTGACCATACTTTGTGAAGATCATCTCATGTAAACATGTAACTAGATGTGGAGGTTCGATGTTCAGTTCAGCAAATACTTTTTGAACATTTCATTAAAACCACTTCTTTCCAACGGGTATCAGATCAGCCTGATACAGGTCTTTAACCAAGATGTCACTCAAAGGAATGACCTATTCCTTATATTGCTATATTTTAAAATATTATCTTGGTAGTTGTAAAAGCAAACAGTTGACTGATTATTTTGTAATTTATACAGCTAGCGTCACATTTTACAAATGCACATCATTTCATTTATTTTCTTTTTCAGATAAAAGAAGCGTGAAATGGACAAACAGACTCTCTTCACTCTCTCCTTCTCTCTGTCCCTTAATGTAATCAGTGTATGGTTTAATCATGCTGTGAACTTCATCTTCTAATATTTTTAATTCTTTTTAATAAGGCAAAAAGGGATCAGAAATGTTGGGAATTTTTTTTAAATGATTGTATTTGTATCTGAGATTTGGGGCATTTAATATAATTTTATATATACATACACTATAATTTTTTGGAAAAATATTTATTTAAGGTGATCTCAGTTTTTATATGTGTTCTCTTGTAGCTTAGAGTAGTTTCCTTTTTATCTTCTAATATTCTCTAGAGTAGATGCTATGTCACAGGGCTGCCTTTCCCCAAATCCCTCGTATCTAGTCTCTGGTCAAGGAGGAATCTAACCTACAGCAAAGAATCAAATCTTGGAATTTTGGTCTTCATGAAAAACAAAGCAAAGCAAGACACAAAATAAAATGAAAACAGTCACACCATTTCTAATACATCTTTACATGTTCAACCCAGACCCATGTTAGCCACACTCTTTGTTTCAGGCCAGGATAACCAGTCCAGAAATAGGGAGAATGTAGTCTTCAGAGACATATGCGGGATCAGGCCAAGTACCCTGACAGATTTCACTTGATATCTCACTTTTCATTGACTTAATTTTCTTCCTAAATTTTTATTCTTCCAAACTCTCTCTCTCTCTCTCTCTCCATATATATATATGGAGAGAGAGAGAGAGAGAGAGAGAGAGAGAGAGAGAGAGAGAGAGTGTCCTGAGCTAATGTACACATGACAGAAGTTCATGACTTTCTCCTCATAATGCTTTACAGATTTACTCTGCACCCCTTATCTCTCTAAAGTTATAATCCACAGCACACAGTGCTCACTCTTCTATCTACTCTCCAAGAATCCCCGAAGGGAATTCCCTCTGCCTGCCAGTCTAGCTATTATAAGAAAAAAAAAGGTGTTTTTCGTCTGATATTACAAGGTCTTAGTGAAACATTTGCTGAGCTTATTAATCTCCCAACCTTCAGCAAGTCCTCAAAGGATGCTAGAGTTTTCGAACTTAAGCCCACTGATACGGAACTGTTATATCAAAGCTGTTTTTCATCTGTGAGACTAACATTTGTTTGTGGTTTTTAGCCTGCTTTGAACTTTGTGTGTTGGGTTTTTTTTTAATCTACCATTGCAATTCTACTAAGATTTGAATAATTAAAAGTTAACATCAGTAGATTGATATCATGGCCCCAGTTCTAGAACAGCCCCGGTAAACCAATGTATCCCAAATCAAGTATCTCAAATTCTTGTAATGAAACATGAGCAGACACAGAGGAACAGGAGGATGTTGTACACATACCTGAAGAACAACAAAGAAGAAAAAAATATCAAGGCACTAACAATTATTAGATGAAACCAAACAGAACCCCTGTGGCAGAAACTAACTCAAATGGCAAGTAATAGCATAAAAACATAGAAATCAACTACATGAATAGGACAGAAATCCCAGGAAAAGATTGCACAGCCACAGGCAATCAGTTGCTAGCAAAGGCTCCATAACTATCCACTGGAGAGGAGACAGCTCTTTCATGGTGCTCGGAAAACTGCATAATCATGAGTAGACAACTGACTTTGGCATCTTACCCTTCACCGTGTGTAAAAGGCACACAAAAGAGATGCAAGGCCTAAGTGTTAGGTATGAAACAAACATTTCACAATATTAATAAGGCAATCACTTTTTGGACATGACTCCAAAAGCATAGGAAATGACTGTACACAATAAAAGATATGTTCATTAGAACAAATTTAGAAGCTTCTATGGAGCTGAGCATGGTGGTGCATACCCTTGATCCCAGCACTTGAGAGGCAGAGGCAGGTGAATCTCTGTGTGTTTGAGACCATCCTAGTCTACACAGTGAGACTAGAACAGCCAGGGCCATGTGGAAAAACCCAGTCTCAAAGAACAAAAACAAACAAACAAAAAAAACCAAAACAAAACAACAACAACAAAACTCAAACAAACAAACAAACAAAAACCAAACAAACAAGCAAAAAAAAAAAGGCTTCTATAGAAAATATATGAATGCATATTCAGAATCCTCGGATCAGGGAAATGAAAATCAATACTACATTGATATCCATCTCACCCAATTACAATGAAAACTCTACAACAAACTTGACAGGGCTATGAGAAAAGAGAACCATCATTTTCTGCTGCAGAGTGTGTAAACGAGTAAAGCTACTATGGAAACAGCATGGGAGTTCCTCACAAAACTAACTGCAGATTTATGTGATTCAGAAGCCCTACTATTATTTAGTCAAAGAAAACCAAACCGTTATGCCCAAAGACACTTGTATTCTAATATTCAATGCATCATTACTTACAAGCACTGAGAATACAGCCTAGGTATCAATCAACACATGAGTAACACAAATGGGGCACATGCATACAAACATTATGTATAGCTGCAGAGAATATTAATATATAAAGTGTAATGAAATACCATAATTTTAAAAATGGAAAAAAGTTTATTAATTCATACTCAGAAAACAGGTAGCACACATGCTCTTTCACATGTTAGTAAAAAAGTGGACCTACCTGAGTGTGCAACACTGATTCCTAGAGGTTAGGAAAGGGGAATGGGGGTATACAGAGTGGAAAAAAGGAGATTTAAATTGATCAGTCTGATCTATCTGATATAAAAATAAGCTAGATTATCATAAAAAAACTGACTAAATGACTTTTCAATAAAAATAAGTAAAACATTTTAAAGTAATAATATTTTAACAAAAATCCCAGGTCTGAAAATAATAATGAGTTTTTAAAATTCACTAGATATTTTCTACAGAAAATTTGAACAATTAGATGAAAAAAAAAAAAACCACATGCATACACACACACAAAACCAACCCGGAAACCAACCAACAAAAAAAATCAAAAACAGCTCTGTGACTATGAAGAGCAATCAAAATCATTCAACTTTAGAAAGAAAATAAATAAATAAACATGAATAGAACTTAAGAGACTTGTGGGATTCCATTAAATGTATATATTCATAATATGAATTCCAAAGGGAAAAGAGGGATGCAAATACAAAGAATAACTGAAAAAAAAGTGACAGAATGAACTTTTTAGTGCTTCTACATATTTAATTTCAGTACACTCTGAGAAGGATAAATGCAAAGAAAATTTTTCAAATGGATAACAAACAGGCAATATGTCAAGAGACAAAAAAAAAAAAAAAGTAAAGAAAGAAAGAAAGAAAAGAAAAGAGAAAAAAATCTTGAAAACAGTAAGAAGTACCATCTATACAAAGAGGCTTCAGTAAGATTGGCAGTGGGTGATTCATTGAGTCACAGAGGTCAATGAGTGATGAGGTGACACTTTCCAAGTGCTAATTGGAAGAGAACAATTGGCTTCTGAGAATACTCTGTCTATCCCACAATCTCATCTTTCACAAAATTAGAGTTAGAAGGAGCATCCTTACTAGTGTACTCCTCGTACATGAGATGCTAGCTAGCTCTCCTCAGTCTGAAAAGTACGGTCACTAAACAATAACTTCAAATCACAAGAAGTAACAGCACAGAATCCGGGCCTTCTAGAAGTATTGACAGACGATATGGTTGTGACTTCATCTTATACATTGTGGCTCTAGAAAATTTCCTCCCCGAGTGGAAATCCAAAGACCCTAAAGCTCATTATGTGTGTTTTATTCTAGCTTACAATAAAAATTAGGAATGTCTAAGTTTAATCTCTAACAAAGCTATTATTCTTTATTTATTACTATTAATAAAATTGTATTCAAATGAATAGGATAAATATAAAATGTCTGCACAGGGAATGTCAAAAAATTCAAACCAAAACTCTATGCAAGCATTGTAAATGGATACTTGGCTATAAATACACACACACACACACACACACACACACACACACACACACACACACTCCACAAAATTGATGTTTTTCCCCCACAGCATAAGAATATTGTATAATATTTTATTTAAAAAATATTTTTAAAATATCAACTTTTCATGTAATAACTTCATATTTTTGTGGTTGTATGTTTAGTTCTCTTAATTTTCAAGGAATATGCTCATGTGTCATGTAGATGAGAAAACATTCTTTCGGTATTATGCTGTTTACCCCAGACTTTGCATTGAGAAGTTTTTACGATGTCCTCCATCTGCAAGACAAAGTTGCTTGAAATGCTAATGTGATCGCATCACAGATAGTCCAAATGTCACAGGCTTACTTCTGAGCACTTTACTCTGTCACTGTTGGCTGTTGGTCTGTGCTCAGGTCAGGGCTGCTCTGCTCAGACTGTTGCCACATTTTCATATTCTCTATTGGTCATGACTAAACTCACTATTTTTCTTTTCATTTTTTTTAAACACCATTCACTCTTAAACATTTCTGCGTTTGATAAATGTTAAAAGTGTCTTGTCAAGCCCACTGCAGGAGCTACTCGGTGGGCATATTGATTGGTATCCCATGCAGGCTAAAGAGCATTTTTCCTATTGAATCGTCATGCCTAAGAACTTAATTCTCTTCAGTTATTTACAGGGCGATGGTGGGAAGGCAGGAGCCCCTTCTTCTTGTCCTTTGAAATTATGGCCACTTTTCTTTTTTCTTTTTTTTTTTTTCTTTTTTCTTTTTGTCCTTTATTAATTTATTCTTGTTACATCTCAATGGTTATCCCATCCTTTGTATCCTCCCATTCTTCCCTCCATCCCATTTTCCCCTTATTCCCTCCCCTATGACTGTTCCTGAGGAGGATTACCTCCCCCTGTATATGTTCATAGAGTATCAAGTCTCTTCTTGGTAACCTGCTGTCCTCCCTCTAAGCCACTCCATGTTTAAGGATTCAGTAATTAATATGCACAAACTTTTAGACAATTGCTCAAGCGACTATACATTACCCTGAACTATTAACATTTTTATGTTAGAATAAACTGACACAGTATATAAAGAAACAGAGGGAATACTGCATCAGTAAACAGGTTTCCCCCTAAGTTCTTACATACTTATCTAGGGTTTGAAGCAAGTAGGATCCTGATTTCTTACCCTCCTCTCATGAGGCAGGACTTGTGTTGAATGAAGATACTTTACTACAGGTTTAATTACAAGGGTTAGGGAAATAAAGGAGCATAAAGAAAAACAACACAAGGCTGTCTTCTTGGCTTTGTTCTTGTGTGATGTAAGGGCGACAGGTGTGCTCAGATATCTGCCAAGGATGGACTGAGCTATAGGCCTGCTATGGTTCTGCTGAGGCGACCCAATCCTCCTTTATAGCAATGTCTGCCCTCTATCTTACCGTAAGACTTCAAAATTCTGACATCACATAAGGATTGTATCTACCAAGCACTGAGCGGTGCCAGTCTTTATTTTAACGGTTTAGTGTCCTGGAGACTGGCAGTGCCCTCATTTTGGAGTGTGGAAAAAACAGACTAAGAGACAATCATTAGGTCATAAGTCTAATCAGTACCATTAATCACTATATTATATGGCTTATTTTTATTTTCTCACAAAAAGCAAGTGGACAACTGAAATGCCTAGTAAGGGAAAACTCCTTTGTTGTTGTTGTTGTTGTAGTTGCTCATTGTGTTATACTTATTACTGAAGTATGATCCTCAGCCCTTCAATAAATGAAACACATTTCAAAGAACAAGAAAACGGAACAGAACGGGAAGCCCTATGTTTCCCATAGCACAGGCATGCACACCAGCATGGTTTTTCCTTTTGACTAATTTCATGGCTAAATGCTTCAAGGTCTGGGTAACAATCTGAGGTATATTATTTGTAAATCAATGGGCTTATCGAAGCTTAGGATTTTTAGACCTCTGTCTTCCTGTTACACTGCAGCTACCCCCAATAGACTGATATTTTCCACGTATGGGAGAACCCATTACCAAGTTCAAAAAACTCAGCAACAACAATCACACCCAGCTATCCAGTCTGGGTTCATTATATTGGTGGGCATTTTAGTTTTCTGTAGCTATAGTAGCTATACATAGAAGCAAAGCCACTGTAACTATACAGTAAGACACACTAACTATAACCTCCCACAAACATCAGATGGAATCACGGTCATCACTGCATTAACTTGCATGATTATGAGCCTTATTGGTGGTTTTAGATTTATATCCATGGTTAAAAAAATAATAAAGCAACATAATTTATCCTATTGACCTCTACAAGTACACAATTTATTATTTATGAGAGCCTCCAGATTGACACTTGGTAATGGCACACTTATTTTATTTATATAAGAGAGACAGGCTGTCAGTGCTCAAGGCCAAGAATACAGATAAAGTCAGAGAGTTCACACAGTCATCAAAATGCCATGTGGATCTAAGCTTCTGATATCCACCTAAACTTTCACCATTTCACTGTGATGCCATCACCCCATTTAGCCACGCATCTGAAGCCTAGAGAGAAGTCAATGTTAAATCCACATCTTTAAACATTTAAATGACTCTTAAGAAACTGCTGAATGTAATTCTAACTTGAACTGCAGTCATTTTCATTGAAGCCTATGTTTATAGACACACTGGCACTTGGAAACTGTAAAAAGTCCAAAAGCATTCAAACAAATGGTGGCTAACTACTTTAGATATCAAAAGAATAATTATAAGAAAAAAAACAGTCCAGAAGAATTTTTAAAAAGATTCATTAAATTCTATATTCTGTAACAGAGAGATAATCACGATAAGAGCCACCCTGGTTTACAAGAAAAAGTGGGGTTGCGAACTAATGAGCTCTTTTATGTGTAAACGTCAAGTTTCTGAGCAGAGAAATCAAAGCATCAGAAAATGTAAATCTATTTTTAATGTATGCATATAGATCCTTTGTTAGAAACGGCTAAGAGAAAATGAGTGTTATATGATGCCTTACCAAACTTTATTAACTGAGGAAAATCCTAAAAACAAAAATAGCAAGTTTGTGTGCTCATAAAAACTAAATGTACATCTTAGACAAACAAAAGCTGAGCTCACCAACACGTGAGAGCAGATTCCACATTCTATCATTTGCCACTGTTCCATCATGTTATTAATTTATAATATTTTAATATCTTTTTAATCTGTCTTAATGCACCTCTAGTCTATTTCTGGCTTTAAATGCTGACATGGACTGGGCAGGAAGCGCAAAAGAGCTACGATAGACAGGATGACTCTTTAACATTTCCCTTGAAAGGAGCTTTCTAAACCTGAGCCAATAAGGATGCAGAAGGGTTTCATGGCTATTTTTTGCTAGGATCCATTATTTTTCATGACTCTAGGTTAAATTTCATGTGCTATCCAATCTTCAAAAGCACTTATACCTACATTAAGTTTTTCATGATTTCCTACGTTGTCCCCAACCAATATAAATGAAGAGACTGTTCCAAGATCATGTGCTAGCTCCCATTGGTCTCCTTCAGGAAAGTGATGACTAATACGCAGAAAATGTCCTCCCATCTCTGTAGCCCACTGTACCCTCCTCCCTGATTCACAATTGGTGCGATGCAATTGTTTTAGAGTGTTAGCAATGCCTCTGTGTTGTGGACCAATGTAAATAGCATTCATGCATACTTTTGAAAGTGATGTGGAAATGATAAACAAATATTCTTGAGTAATACTTGCATTTATTCCTGGAGGACTTCATGATGTATATAATATTTTCAGATAATAACTGCCATGCTCATTTCCTCTACCCCTGGGTATCGGACCCACTATCTTCTCAACTTGATGTTCTTCTTCTTATTGTGAACCTAATGAGTCCAGACAGTCCTTCCAATATGCACACATGTGTGCTTGGCTACCTGCTATGGCAGGGGCAGGCACCACACTTGAGAAAAAAAAATAAATAAAATGACAGTTCATCTTCCAACAGCCATCAATTGCCAGTACATATCCAACTGGGGCCATGGCCTCCTCTAACCTCCTTCAACCGTGCTGCAATCTTGAATAGCCTGATCTTGTGCAGGTGTTATACAGTTAGCCACAGGTACTACTATAAGCTTGTGAGTACAACAGTCCTGTCTTACCCAGAGGACACCTTCAATATTCTTAGGTTCCCTGTGTGGGTAACAGTAAAGATGTTTGGAAAAGCCAATGATATAAGGAGTCATATTATTAACTGTCTATAAACACCACTACCACCAACAACAAACAAAACTCCTTCTAAGAGATAAAACCATTTAAGGAAAACTCTAAACTTATAACATCCAGTTTTCCAAATGAGAGAAGCGAGAACAAGTCCCACCTATGATAACTCTAAGGGTACAAAAGTAGCCTGTATGTATTAGTAATAACCAACAGCTCTCTAATTTGATTTAAGACATAATCAACAAGCCTGATACTGGAAATTTAGCCAACTGCCCAGGCTCTTGGATAACAGCCTACAACCACCACTTTACTGGGTCTGCATAATCTCTAACTAAACCCTAAATATTTGTCATTATATCCAGAGACCATTTTAGTCCTCATCCCTCTTCAGGGAAACTTCTCTGAAACATATGGAGCTTGTTACAGATAACAGAACCAACCAAAAGGCAAGATTTGTGGAACTTTTCCCCAGGTTATATGTTAAGAAGAAACAACTCTCACACCTGAGGCTCAGGAAACACTGTGGTGGAAGTGCAAGTCGGGGAAGGGCCAGAAGAGCCCGAGGATCAGGGAGGTGGCTCTGAGACTATGTTTCCTAGTAACGTCAGAAGCCACATCCATAAAGACTCACTAAAATGGCTGACTCAACAGGAGCTAAAGAAGGACAAAAATAGACATGCCAACGTGTTCCAAGGCAAGCCCATTAGGCCTCACCCCTACACTGAGAACTACAAGAAACTTAGGAATTCTGAGACTGGGAAAAAAAATAGTCTTGTCTGGGGAAGGGTGCACCAACTTGCTATCCAATACCAAATGACCACCTGAACAATTACATACAAATAACATTATACAGACTAATCTGTGTGTAACGAGAATAAATAAAAAAGAGGCATGCATGTAAAAGAGGAGTACATGGGAGAGTGCGGAGGGAAGAAAAGGAAGTGGGAAATGATGTAATTATATAATGATGTAAAAAAAAAAATTAAAAGAGACTTTTAAAAACCGCAATTAGCCAAGAGTACGGTCTAGTCCAACCCCATTTCCCCTGCATGTGAGGCTAGTGATACTGCACAGCAGCAGGTATGCATTGTATTTGACGGAATGTCTCTATATTTAGGGGTTAAGTGTGTGGACTTCACTGTGAACACTGAATCTGAGACACCAGCTTTGTCAAATAATGTGCTTGTTAAGCGTTAATTTCTTCTTTTTCCTGTTATTAACCCTCTTTAAGATCTGTTTATTTTATGTATATTAGTGTTTTACTTGCATGGATCTCTACTTCCTGGTGCCATAGAAGGTCAAAAGTGGGTGTTTCAATCCCAGGGACTGGAGTTTTTTGGGAATGAAACGTAGGTTTCTCTGCAAGAACAAATATTGATCTTAATCACTCAGCCATCTTGCCGGACTCTGAATCTCTATTTCACGAGGGAAAAGGAGTATCACAAATTAAGAAAATTCTAGGGCATCATCACATTAATTATTTATTGTCTAGAACATGGAGTAATGCTAGCTTCTATTTTTACCATTTCCCAAAATGTCAGGAAGCAACTCTTTATTTCTATCAGCAGCTGATTTATTCTCTGGACATAATATCACTTCGGGAAACATGGTTTCTGATACATGAGTAACATGAAGATGTACTTTTTAGTAAAGCAGAGACAGCAGTTCATCTCGGCCTCCTTCTACACAGAAGTAAATTATTAGAGGCAATGCTCCTGTGAATGCTAAACTGTCTCCATGTGTGACCTACCCGGGCCAGGCACTGACAAGGTGGATTTTGCCAGTGTCTTAGTTTACCTTCTCAAATGTAGAACAGCATAGCATCGGAGGCTTGGACTCATTTGCAGCTGTAGGGAGAATACTTTTGTGGACCCTTGTTGATCACAGTTGTTACATTCCATCATCTCTAACCCAGCTTTAGCTTAAAAAAAAAAACGCTAGTGCTGATGAGGCCTCGGTCAATAAATATAGAATGCCCTGGCCACCGTTCCAGTTTCTGCGGTGGGCACATCAGAATGAAGTGATTCTATCTTTAAATTAAAGGATAGTTTTCTTCTTCCGTAGGAATAAATGAGAACCCTGACAGCTTGCTTCTCTAGGATTTCCTACTGGTCAAGATCACAGAGCTGCTTTCCCTGTACTTGCAGGGGCCTTAGGCTTGGGAGACTTTAGGTTGCACTGCAGCTGAGGTAATGCTGGTGGAAAGAGCATCACTGGGGTCTGTGTGTGGTGACGGCCGTGAGTGCCAAATTAAATGGTTTTATGATTTATTCCACCTTTGACAAAGAAGGAAGTTTATCTCAGAGGAGTTGATTTTTTAGAAGGCAAAAACAGAGACCAGAAAAACTACAATTAAAAAAAAATAATAATAAATTGTTGGATTAGTGGATCAGCCCTGATCTGAAGTATATTTAATCAACAGAATTCTTCACTCTGTAATCAAGTTGAGCTTTCTCTAAAATATACTCCAAGATTGTGAAATATTATTACACTTACCAATCTTCTTATTGTTATCGGTACTTGTTTATTTGTTGGCTTGAAAGGAGGGAGGTTAAGATCATGTTGGGAGTCAAATATGTAATGTGATATGTGATATATATCAAAAGTCATATCGATAAATATACAATTTAATGGCACGTGAAAAACGTAGGCTCTCTTTCAGTCATGTCTTCAGTGTCACTGCCAGTAAAAATAATTTCTTATTATCTATATAAACAGTGTAGATAAATTCAAACCCAAAATACACTTATTCTTATGAGTGTGCTAACCTATTTGAAGATAGATATAGAAAGAGTCGAAGCAGAGAGATCTGAAATAAGATTAAGACTGGGGCTAAATGTTATATATTTTTAAAAGTAAATGAAATGGAGATTTTCAAGATAAGAAAACTAGCTTAAAACAGACGTAGAAAACTACAAAAATATGAAGCAGCAAAGTAGAATAGAAATAGAATACAAGGAGATAAATTTGATTTGAAAATATGCATGTTAAATCAAAATGCAAGTGAGTGAGGCTATGGCTTGCAAGCGTCAAGCTAAGTTTAATTTTCATAAAATTTTAGATCACACAGTCAAAGGAGTGGCTTTTCAACTCTTATCAAGAACAAAAGGAGAAGAAGTTGAAGAAAAAGTAACAAAAACTCCTACAGTGGTGAAAATGTCCATGCAATTTTGGAATGGTATAAAATGAAAAGCTGAAAATAGAACAGGAATAGATAAAGGAGAGTAAATAATGACAGGAAGAAAAGGAACCAAAAGGAGCTGC
The DNA here is from genome assembly GCF_964271855.1 of Acomys minous. NCBI lineage: Eukaryota > Metazoa > Chordata > Mammalia > Rodentia > Muridae > Acomys > Acomys minous. Next base: position 32,331,278 of record NC_140498.1, on the reverse strand, counting down.
AACTTCAGTGTAGCATGAAATTGAAACATGGCAAACGGATAATATGAAATTTCTGAAAAGGCAAATGGCGGAGGGGTAGAGCCCCTAAATGGTTAAAAACCTCAACAGAGATGACAAGATTTGAAGTGATGCTGAAGAATTAACAATGTGTGCTTATCTGCTGAGACACAAATGAGGACACATGACAGAAGACTACAAAGAAGATGAGTAACGGAGAGTTTCAGAAAGATTTTTTTTTTAAAGCTGAATAAGGCGAGATAAATATCTCACTCAAATGCCAAAAGAAACACATGGAAACAAATGCTTGCAGTAATGGCAGGTCAGAGGCATCCAGAAATTGAAGAAATGCGTTTGAAAAAATAAAATGCTGAGAGAAAGCTGAAAGGAAAGGAGGGGGCGAACGCCGGTTGACTGATGCAACAGCTGAGGGCAGGCCTCTCATTTACCTGTAAGTTGTGAGGAGAGGCTGGTGAGAGGAAACCAGAAACGTGCAAACAAGGCAAAACATAATTTGTAAGTTTAAAGATTGTCCAAATGGTGGAAATAGCTAATTTTCATAACATAAGACACAAAAACAGATACGCATAATTTCAATATCGGTGCTCTCACATAAAACATGCAGAGATTTGTGACAGGTTTATATGGTGGATTGTGAGAGAAGCAGAAATTTGGACCAACAAGCCAGAGACAGACAAGACCAGATGACTCTACCATACACTGAATATTCAAAACTTAAAAGAGAATGTTTGGTTGATGTGTTGGACTTAAACTTCTTTCAAGCCACTTCAAAGATCCTACTTTTACTTTGCAAGCATGACTGGACTTAACACTCTTATTTTCTAATATTTAAGGGGACGTAGAAATAGTATCAAATAGGACCTTTATATAAACCAAAATGAATAACACAAAACACACATTCGAAATCTAAAGAACAAATTAAAGTGACAGCCCACTTTGCTTGATGAAACGGTCAGTAAAATAATGTTATTTTAAAAAGTAAGTTCAATAACAAAATTACTCTAGAAAACATGGAGGAATGATGCCGAGCAGGAATCCAGACCCCGGTGTCTTGGAAGTTTTGTAGCTCTCTAGTCAGACTTCTTTCTACAGAGTTTAAGACACATCAAAAATCAATTTGGAAAGTCAGCATTTTTATCATCTAGATAGAGCCTTAGAAGGCTGCCTAAGGGAAGATCACAAGACATTAGAAGAAAAAGAAAAGCTGGCAGCCCACCCAAAGAAATGGCCTACGCTAGTTGGAGGATATAAAATTCCTGCCTGACATGAGGTAGGGATGCTGCTTAAATACCCTCGTTCAGCAATGAGTTGTTTCTCACAGGCAATGGGCATGAACTAATCAATGGAATACAGTCTCGACATTCACTACACAGCTCAGACACACTATCAGCAATGTATCTTGTAATTCTGTGAGTTCTAAAGAAAGCAACAGTGGATGAGCACATGCACTGTGTTTTAGAGTCGGCTTGAGGGGTTGGGCATAAGCAGGCAACTGTCATCATTTAAGGAAGTGATTCTCAACCTTCCCATAATCGCCACCCTTTAATACAGCTCCTCATGGTGAGGGGACCCCCAACCAGCACATTATTTTTGATGCTACTTCGTAACCGTCATGTTGCTACTGTTATGAATTGTAACGTAAACATCTGATAGACAAGGTATCTGATATGTGACCCCTGTGAAATGTCGTTTGACCCCCCACAAAGGGCTCATGACTCACAGACTGAGAACTGTCGATTTAAGGAGAATGGCTCCATGACAGTCTGATAATCCTTTTATCACTGGCTCTAGTTTCACACACAAAAAGCCAGGCCACATGCACCGAGCGTTCACTCTGACACTAATGGACACAGGAACCAATGTTTCTCAACCGAGTGAGAAATGTGGGCAAGGACTTGTTCTTATTGTTTTCTTATTTCTGGTAAAAATAAAGGTTCAAGAAATTAAGAAAACTATTTAAGATAATAAAATACATGACAACTTGAAAGCTACGTGTTCCTTTAAAACTTCCAAATACAATCCTTTCAAATATTGTACACCCTGTACTGACCCTATCATATTTCTATATACAGTGTAGATGATTGTTAATTAGAACATCACGCCTGCCATATATACTTTAGAACCCATCACCACAGGGTCGGGAGCAGAAGGACGGCTGGAAGCCAGTACGGCATATAGTGAGGTAACATCTCAACAGTTTAAAACTAGAGATAAGCATCCGATAATTTTGTTTGAGAGATCTATGTTCACTGAGTTTTAAAGAATGCTGTGGCCCCAATTTGACCACTTCCTCTTTGTGGGGAGCTGGAGGCACTCAGAAGGGGCAGCACGCTCTCCCGATGAGACCTGGTAGGCTGTGATAATATGGTGGGGGAGGAGGTCCCCTTCTGTCAGAGGTCTAGGGGAGGAGAATAGGGGAAAAGGGGCGGGGCATGGGAAGATACAAGTGAGGGGAGAAACAATCAGCATGTAGTCTGAATAAATTATGTTTAAAAAGAAAATTTAAAAAGTGACACCTCACTTTTCAAAAAAGATACTGTTACAGATACTTGATTCAAATGTGTGTTACTAATGATTTTGTTGGTGTCACAGGAATTTTTATAGTCTTCTTTTGCTTGCTCAGGATGTTCGGGTCCTGGGTCACCCCACTGGTTGAAGACTAGATGCCTCTCGTCCCTGAATGCAGCTCCGGATCTCCCTCTGATACTGCCATTTGAGTTCTCACTCACTGGCTTTACATTTGATTCACATCACCAGGCCCTTGAAGGCAATTTGCTTATAGCACAATGGATTGCTTAAAATGTTACAGTGTAATCTAACAACTTTACACACTGTTTAAGAAATAGAGAAAAGGGCAACTTGCTCTCATTTGCTTCTCAAATGCCAGCCCATACGCACTGATACAGTTTTATGGTGTGTGGGTTTTTATTTTATTTTTTCCTCACATTAGACATTACATTACTTTTCAGTGGCATAAATTGAAAACAAAATCACATTACCTGACAGATTCTCAGCAATTTTCCAGTACTAAATGTTACTCAATCCGTTAGTACTTGTATATTGAGTTTGCTTTATATAACTTTTAAATATACCTTTCTTTTTTTCTCCCCTATAGCTACTAGAAGAGAAGAAATGCAAAGTGGAAAGAAGTTGCTAGTTTAATCAGTTATCTTGAGATGTAACTTTCAATGTATCAAGAGCAGCCTTGCCCCATGTTAGTAATTTTATCAAAATCTCAAACATCACATCCCAAATTATTTCTCTGGTTAGCTGGAAGAGTTCTAGGACACTGAAAGAAAGAAGGTCCATAAAGAAGAATTTAGATGATAGCATTGTATTAATATTTGTTTTTTTATTTGAGGGCTGTACCATACTTTAACATTATGCAGGACCATTACAACCTACAGGTCAGGGAAGTGTGTACAATAGAAGATCAGGGTAGCATTCATCAAACGGAGGAGACTATTTGGATTAGGATGTAGGATGGGGTAGGGAAAGTGACATTTTAAATTTTAATAAATGAAACTTTGTAGCCAGAACTTAGAGGAATTATAAAATGGAGGGTCATAGCTGGCTTTTGCATTTTTCATGTGGCCAATATAGACCCCTTTTCGATGTTTACTATGTGGCTAAATGGATGGATCAGTGGGTGAGTTAAGGCATTCACAGTGCTAAGTTTCTTTGCACATCTGATAAAAAGAATGAAGTACAGTTGGATTTTGACAAATAAAAATTGAGGGATGGTCCATTGAATCACTTACAGTGATTAGAACCTTATGAAAAAATAGAGAGTTTCTGATGGGAAAACTGTGGTCACCATTTTCATTAAACATGAATCAAATTGTTGAACCCATATTTATCAATGGCTGTTTAAATTACTGACCTGGAGATAGGAAACTGCATTTTAATGGAGGATGTACCTGAAAATGTATCAAGAGCAGCCTTGCCCCATGTTAGTAATTACATGACTGAAAGTACATGGACATTTTATACAATATTATGATTTGTTTTCATAATAAAAGCAATATTTTGTATTGGAGGATACACATATATTAATTTGACCCGAGAATCCCTTGCCTAGACATGTTTTATTTACATTGACAGGTTTTGTTTTCTTTTCTAAAATACTGTGACAATTTCAAAAATTCTTTCTTGAGATACTATTGATATAAATGCTCCAAAATTAATGCTACTTTTGAGCAATTATTTTAACAGAAAATATTCTTGCACTGGTTATTTTTCAGGACTAATCAATGTATGGGTTAGTTAGATATAAATATGGATCATATGTTGCTTTGAGAACAGGGACTAACACCCTGATGGTTTCTCAACAGAGCAATGTTATCCATGCTTTCTAACTGCTGTCCACTAAAGTTAACAAAATTAACAATTAGCAGAAGAGAATCTGCTAATTTTCTGCAAGTCTGTTGCTTAACCTTCTTGAAGTATAATTGTAATTACTTGAAACAGTGCTGTTTGTATGTTTTTCTTTCAAAAAGTTTAGGTGACATGAGCTATTTGTGTGTTTTTAAACTTTTTTTCTCTTCATACTAAATATATTACTTTCATAAGTTTAGACAGAGCAATTTTATTGTTTTAAACTTCCTACAAACTTCCTAACCTCATGAAGAATTCTGTCAACGCAAGCATAGACACCACAAGAAATTTTCATAAAATTCTGCCATTTTTATATAGTGTGTGAGAATATTTGACTTGATTTTAGCACGAACTATGTCTTACAAGTGTATCATGGATTTAGGTAAGTTTTAGGATCCACTCCCTTACAACCCCACCCTCACCCCCCACATGCACACAAGTGTTTTAGGTTTGATTTGCTAAAATCATAGATCACATAGCATCCTGAAAGATGAGAAAACATGTTAAGGATGAACAAAAGTGGTGCTCCTGTGACAGAAGGATTTCCAAACCATCACAGGAAAAGCGTCCACTGCTAAGCAGAAATCAACCCCATGAAAAGATGTTAGATATCAAGCAACAATAAGAGAAAGGCCGGTGGTTTAAGGAGGTCTTTAGAAGCCACCCTGTAAGTACAGAAAGCTGTCATGATCACGCACGCCAACAAAAGGTGTCTCTCAGCACATTGGGCCCAGGATCTTGTAACCTACTAGCAGGTCTGTTCCTTTCTGCTTATTCAGAGAGATCTGAACCTCACTACGACCTACCCAGCATCTGTAGGGGAGCTGCAAATGTCCCACCCAAATACTTCTTAGGAACACAATACAACATACAAAAGCGGTGTGGGGGCGACCCTGCACTTGGACAAACTCTGGGGCTGCTCTTGGGCACACTGAAGTCTGAGAGCGAAGAACATGGGTATGAACCAGATGGCTTGTGGCCAGGGCTCAAAGGCAGAGCTCTGAGACTGCTTGCATTCGAATCCTGCCTCTACTATTTTCCAGGTGTGTGATGTTCATCAACTAACCTCTCTCGATTTCAGTTCATTTGCAGAAATAGGAAACAGTAAGGGTACCTATTTCATGAGGATTTTCCCAAGGTTTGTTACAGGAAGCTTTTAAGGATCATTATGAATTGCTCAAAACACAACTGGTACATGTATCCACCACCCATTGACATGGGGAGTGAGTGCCTAACTTCTCTCTGTCTCTGTCTCTCTGTCTCTCTCTGTGTCTCTGTGTCTCTGTGTCTCTGTGTCTCTCTGTGTCTCTCTGTGTCTCTTTGTCTCTCTCATTTTGTGTTTTCAAGACAAGGTTTCTCTTTGAAAGAGCACTGGCTGTCTTAGACTCACTTTGCAGACTCGGCTGGCCTCGAACTCACAGAGATCTGACTGCTTTTGTCTCCCTAGTGCTTGGATTAAAGGTGTGCACCAAATAATAAATACATAATTAAATTAAAAAATAATAAAAATAAAGGCATGCACCACTATTCCCTGTGAAAGTGGCTAATTTCAAAAGTGTTTGTACTTTATTGCCTTATTAGCCTACAAAATTCATTTTTCTTAATAGAGAGCCACTATCATTTCCATTTTACCCTTTATTACAACTAAGGAGAGTACACAGATGTATTAAATTTCTTCTTTATACTATATACACTTACTGCTGTGTTTGGGAAGAATTTCAATACTGATTTTCAAATGCTAGCATACCTATTTATGTGTATAAATATATGTACCAAGTTGTATATTTTATTAAGAACATAAGAGTAGAAACTTTTATATGTACATTTATCCAATATTATATATTTCAAGAACATATTTTTTAAAATAATTAATAAAAATATCACTCTCTTCACAGAATAGTCTTTGTTATAAAACATGTCCATTTTACATTCTTGTCATCTGTCTTTTATCCTTGTCAGCCATCAACTCATGGTCAGGGAACAAATGACTTCATCTATGAGAGGCAGAACTATTCAGAAAGTGTGTCATCTATATGGACATTCTGTTTAGTCAAATGTTATTTTCATTAAAAATTTCTAAATGTGTAATCCACTCATTGAAAAAGGGATATCACCACTTGATACATTAGAACATTGAGCATCTGTAATAGAAATAAGATTCCAATGGAATGAGAGACAGCAAAGTGGCTTACTATTTAAAGGGGGTGCACATCTGCACAATCTCCCCAAGTCTTCTTTAAAAAGAGATTATAAAATGTCTGTGGCTGGAGATTCAGTGATTACGGACAATATCTCTCTGTCCAGAAGATCCCTCCCTTCCTTTCATCACCTTTCCAGGAGTACTCCAACCTTTCTTTCATGATCAGTACTATTTAAGCATAGCAGGAAGAAAATAAATTAGTATTTCCTCTTTGCATTTATATTTGTATACCGAAGCATTTGCTAAAACCTATGAAATAGCTACTGTTACTGAGACCATAGGTTTTATTGCAATTACGAACTTCAACTCACTCTTTCATATTTTGCCAGGGAGGTTAAATACATTTCACAAATATTAAGTTGCTGCAGGAAAAGAAAGATGACTGGTACAAGAAGGGTTGCAGTTTCAAAAAAAAAAAAACCCACCAAAAATCACATGCCTGAAAATATTTCTGAAAATAAAGCCTGCATTGATTTTTAAGTAGCTTTATTTCTTCTTCAAAAATGCTGTGGAAAAGTCAATTGGTTTTCTGCATTATATTTTACTTTGCAAAATAATGCTGATATGAAGAAAGTCATCACAATTGCCTAAAGTTCTGTGAAATAATGATGTGGTGTGGCTTCTTGCTAATGGTCCCAGTATATTTGTAAATCAGAGGAATTATTCTAGAAGTTGTTACATAAATATCAGCAGGGCAGATTTCTTTCATTTGCTTTGCATAATTACATTCAAAATGGATAGTTCTAGCACTCTAAAGCCAATACAACCGCCTGCAGAAGAATGTCTTTTTATATTCATAGAAACATCAGCATATTGCAAAGGCACGTCTTGGTAGGTCAAAAATTATTCTGGATATCTACTTATCATCGCAAATGAGAATTAGGCAAAAGAGATTACTGTATGGAGAGAAAAGCAAAATGGCACTTGAGCAACAGACAGCATCCTCTGGATGTCTGAGATTCATGGTTCTGTGGGCTTTCATTGTTCATTTGCAAAAGAAATAGGAAGTCTGGTCCTGTGAATGATACTTACAAGGCATCTGGGGATGAAAATTAAGAGTGACTTACAACCCAAACTGAAAAGTATCTTTGAAAAGTCTGTGCTTTTCACCCAGATCTATTGTATTAGCATGAATGAAGCCAACAAATATGGGCAAAAATCAATCAACAATCCTATACTCAAAGCAAGATTTTCTCTTGAACTAGAAAGGCAGTTTCATAAGATCCACTACTCTATTTGCTGTCAATTTCTCTCTTGATATGTTACAAAAATAAATAAATAAAGAAACAACAATGACAAACCACCAAATCTAAATTGGGTAGTTCATGGAAAAAAAAAACAAAACTATGTGCCTCTCAATCAAATTTATAGTGTTTTAAGTAAGAGTAAAGTTCTGTTAATATTTTCCTACCAGAGGTTAGCTCGCAGGAGGTAGGGGTGAATCTGTGCTTTGACAGCCTCATTTGGATGTGATAGTGCCAAGGCTTGATGCACGTTTCCACATGGGCTCAATATCCTTCTCCTGATCCGAATCAGTTTCCGAACACTGCCACTCAGTTTGATTATCAAGGTGTCGGTACCATCTGCTCTGGGAAGCACACCGTCAGTGCTTAGGCTGCATTGTATTTCCCTTCAAGTGTGTACTGTGTCTGCCATGGCAGCTCCGGCTTCCTGGAGAAGGCTGATAGTGATTGACGTTTGGGAACCACCTGAAGATCTTCCTGGTGCTAACTTCAAGAAACATCTCAGTAAAGAAAGTCAGACTACTGCATGGAAGTGCCCACGTGAGGATATAATGGCATGCAATGCTTCTATACCGAAAGTGGGGAACAATGCCTCATGTAACTGGTTCATTACATGAAGAGGGATAAGAACCTTGACATTCAGGCAGTCTTCTGCTGACACAATCTCACTTTAGCTCTTCTACAGTGGATTCCAGAGATGGCTTTTCATGACTAAGGATGCCTTTGCTAAACTCTTCATGCTAGGAGTTTATGTACCTTCTATCATCTAGGCCGAGTACTGTTCTGATGAAACTGTAGGTAGTTCTTTCCAAGTAACACCTAGAAATGTTGTACACACACACACACACACACACACACACACACACACACACCCTAGTAAGACATTATGATCCATTTGCTCACATATGTCATTACTAGCAAAACTGCAGACTGTTGGCTTATGTTACCCCGTGTCCATAGTGAGCACTACTGCCACATGATCTGTAGAACACCTCAACTCCGTCCTCTTAGGATTACCAACCATATCGCCATGGATGACATTCTCAAAGAATAACAGCAAATGTATCTATGCTCATCTTTGTTTATTATTCCCATGATGGCAGCCAGAATAACAGATGCAAATAAAGACCCAGTCCTTGAGGGCACTGTCCACACAGTCATTAGGAAAATTCCTCAATACTGCTCAAAGTGCTTCTTGAGTCTCCACCTTAGAAGGGCATGCAATTCTGTTATGAATTTCTTGTGACATACTTTATCTTTATGGTCATACATGACTAATTCCCTACACTGAAATGACAAGAAAATATGGTCTATATAACTCTTGTATATCTACAAAAGCCAGAGAGGAAACGATGCTTACATGGCATCACTGCTGTTTGGGACAAGCTTCCTTTCTTAAGAGTATACAGAATAATTTTATTTCATACTATTTCTCCTGACACAAATATGGAAAGTGGTGTGTCTGGAAACCCATGTACAGAGACTGGTATCTCTACATGGGGGGAATTATCTATGATGTTAGCTTTCCACATAAAATTGGAGGTAATGTGATATTTACTAAATACTGGTATATAAATTGAGCATAAATATTGTCATTAGGCCTGTTCAGAGATCCATACATCTGTTTTATATTAGGTTAATTACCTATAATTACAAACTTATAAAGAATAGCCATTATTAAGCTGTCAATTTTGTTACATAGTTCAGTTAGTAACTGATACTTTATCATTATATATTTACTAGTAATAATAAATTACTAGCATTTATATTAGGTTATGCTGTGCATTTTTACTTCATATCATGGAAACACTTTCAGACTAGTAGTGACAGAGCCAAGCAGCCACTATCATATTATTTTTCACTACCATAATTTTATGTGATTTAGGATATAACCTATAATTCAGGACACCACAATTATTTAGAAAAGGCAACCTGTCAATTAGAATAGAAAAACTGTATTTATTCTGTGTTTTTTACACTTCTATTTTATGAAGATATTCAACAGAAATATTTCTGCAGTATTGCAAAGATAGATGAGAAGGGGATGTGTTGAACCATTATGAATAAGTGAAAAAACTAGAGGCATGAGTAGCATCAATAAGGATATTATAAAGCAAATTTTTATCCAGAATATACAATGATAGCTGGGAGTGTGGACACACAGTATGGAAGTACTTATACTTTAAATTTTATAAATATAGTTTAGATCTTGAATATATATATATATATATATATATATATATATATATATATATATATATATATTCTCTCTCTCTCTCTCTCTCTCTCTCTTTCTCTCTCTCTCTCTCTCTCTCACACACACACACACACACACACACGTATAACATGAAATGATGTTCACTTTAATTCTAAATCCTCTCAGTTTAACTCAAGATTCATATTTTATTTTTGAGTATTTATTGCAAGATTTTAATAAAAGTAACTATCTCATGAAGTTTAAACAAATAAATCTTCTGAATGATTTTAACATTAATTTTCTTAACACTCAGGCATCCTTCAGGGAAACCTATTTTACCAAAATTGCATCTTCTGGTAAAAGATGAGATGTTCTTACCGTTTCAGAACTCTGACATCTCAGAAAGGACAATGCTACCCACGAACAAACTGTCCTCAGACACATTATGAGTGGACAACGTGGGAGGTAGAACATGGCAGCCAACCTTCGCATCCAGCAAGGCATTCCGCGAACCTCCAGCTTTGCCTGACATTCTCAACGTCTGTGCTATTTCGGTAAGAATCAGCCTCACACAAGCCACCAACCGTTATGCTGTTGATCTCTCCTTCACTCAGTCTTGCCAATGAGGCATCTCTTTTTAAGCCATCTTTCCTGAGAACTTGAATATGCTTTGTCTTAACAAATGTATGTCAAGAGATCAGGTATATGCTATGGTGACTGTATTTAATTATAATATGCTATACTTTTGAGCATCAGTGGGAGTACACTTTCAGGTCTCATCACAAGACAGTGTGTGAGGTGGTCAGCATTTGTTTGGGTTAATTTTACTGTTCGGCCATGTTCTCAAAATTGACATGATATGCATGATGAACACACTTTTTCTTTGTTAATTTAGATTTTAAAAAATCTGAAATCTCAAAAAAAAAAAATGAAAAGTGAAACACAATTATCACATGCTGTTAAATCCTGAGAAATTTTGCTTTACATTTTTTGAAATTTTCCCTCAGGAAGCTTCTGCTCCCAGCCAAGATTCAGTGATTAAAAACAGAATTATCTTTCCCATAAAGAGTGGGGAAAAGAGATGTAGGAATTGAATTTGAGGGACTGCAGTGAAGTGTTTTCTCAAAGTAAAGTATGTCTTAAAAGTCACCAAATCCGGGTGCCCTGTACAAGTTTTTAGGTTGAATCCAATGTAGGGGAACCAGGCCAAGCCCAATTTAAACCCTGAGTTACAGAGATTTGCTTGGTCCAAGAGTGTGGGGAATGAAGGAAGTCAGGGATGGCAAAGGAAAAGAAACCCCCTGCAGGTATGTAGCATGTTCCTCTCAAGTGCTTGGCAGAGCAGTGGTCCATGTGTAAAGGCAGAAAGACTCGCTGTGGTAAGGGTAGAAACTGTTCAAAAGGAGTGATTACAGGAACAATACCCAGTTCTCAGTCAGAAGCGGAAAAGTGCCCATACCCATCAGGCAGCCTGAAATAAACCTTCAAAGTCACAGGTCATTTTCCTGCACATGTGAAGTCCCATTTTGTAACCTGCCCCCAAATACATAACAGAACACCGAACAAGGATGCACTGCCCATTGAACATGCTTTTACTTTTTCCTAGGCTAGTAACTATTCAAATGTGTGTATGTGGTGTATGTGTGTGTGTGTGTGTGTGTGTGTGTGTGTGTGTGTGTGTGTGTTTGTAGTCCAGGTTCAACTCTTTGAACACAGATAGTACTGAAGAAACTCATTAATAAAACCTGAAATCATTATAATAAAATTGTTAGCTCTGAACTAGTATATTTTTTTTAAAAATCCCTTTGAGTAGCTTCAGTAGCAATTATTCAAGGGCTTCTCACTTTCATTATCAATTCATTTCTTCTTGTTTGCTCTCCTTTCATTTTTTGTCTTCCTTCCTCTTTTATTATTTTCCAGTTTTAGGTAAGCTATTGCTATGTAGCCCAGCCTGGTCTTATACTTAAGGTCTTCCTGCCTCAGATACCAGAGTTTAGACACTATTAGACCCAGCTCCAGTCACAACTCCTTTTGTGTGCCTCCTCCTTTGAATGAATAATCAATTACAGCTCTGCTAACGTAAAAGGGTGTGTTAATAAGTTGGCCTCATTCTAGCTTCAACAATATTTTAATTCTTCTGAGGTATTGCTTAGTTGCTTTCTAAATTAATAATTAATGCTTCAATCTCAGATTTTTTAAAAAATAACATTACCACATGTAATTTTTTATAATTTGTAGAGTAGTTAGTGATACAGTAAAATTCCCAGCCCCTTTTGCAAGAAGATAGTAGTATCTGAAAGAATGGAATGGAAAATCAAAATAGTAAAGGTTGGCCCAAGTTCAGATTTTTGTTTAAAAGGATGTACATGTATTTGTATGCTTGTTTTGTTTTTCAATTAGTCTTTTATTAAAATAGATTTTTTCACATAATATATCCTGGTTACTGAGGTTTCTTCTTCCTCTACCACTTCCATTACTCCATTACGTCACCTGTCATCTGCATCTACTTTCTTTCAGTTTCTTATTAGAAGAACATAGGATTCTGGGCATAATAAAAATAAAATAAAATGACTATTATATAATAATTGGACAAAACAAACAAACAGAAAGAAAATATTCCAGAAGAAGGCACAAAAGTCAGAGACCCATTTTTGTACACAGGTATCATCCCATAAAATCTCTACATTGTAAGGTGTCCTGTATACACAGAAGACCTGGTACAGACCAGCGCAGGCCCTGTGCATGCTGCCTCAATCTCTGTAAATTCCTATGAACTTTGTCTTGTTTTCTTGGTGCCCTATAGCATCTCTGGCTCTTATACTACTTCTGCTTCATCTTCCACACTGATCCCCGAGGGGAGGCGTTTGTTTACAATCCCAGAACTCTTAAGTGAACCAGGAGGTGGAGACAGCCAAATCCCTTGGAAATTCATGAGCCTGAACTATTCAGCAGAGCACAAATAACAAGAGAGACCCTGCCTCAAAAGTAAGGTAGAAGGCACACGTCATTACCCAAGGCTGTTCTCTGACCTCCACATGAACTCGCTCACACCCAAATACACTCCCCATATACACTTCATACACACACACACACATATATATATATAATAAATGTTATAAATATATGATCATTAAAAATAAATTTGAATGATTTCCCATCTGGTTTTACTAATAGTCTAAGATGATTTACCAGTAGAGACTTTTGTCAACTCTGAAAATAAAAGTAGGGTCATCATTACCATGTTTTAATCCAGTATTCGACATAGACAACCACCAATAGAATAACTGAGGATATGTTTAAAAGTAAACTTTTTTCTTCCTGCCTCACTTCTTTCCCAAGTGGACCAATCACTGTAGTTAAGCACTAAAAATCAACGTTTTAACAAATTCTTAAATACTTCTTACAAGTTTGAAGCCCTTAAAAATCGGTTGAGGTATCTAATATCCATCCATCAGAATGGCTTTGTTGTTGTTGTTGTTGTTGTTGTTGTTGTTGCTGCTGCTGCTATTGTTGTTTTGAGTAGCAAAATGTTCAGCATCTATTGGCTCGTGCAATTTAAACATCAAATCTGATCCTTTGCTCCTGTTGGCATGGCTCTAGTAGATCATGCTTTCTGACTCTCCTTATATCAGATTCTTCCCTTATGGTGGATCCCTTACTACATCTGTTCCACAATGCTTCTATTCCCTGCTAAGTGCAGTGGTCAAAATATAACAAAATTATCCAATAGAAGCTCATTAACTCCATGGCCACATCTTAACTCATCTATCTCAGTTTATCTAGAGAGATGTATTTGTTTAAATAGGAGGACTTTGTCAAAGTGCATAGCGCTTCAAATAGATAACTGATCTCTTACTTTGCCAGTTGTGAAAAGCAGTGACCAAGCAAGGTGGGAAAGGAAATCTTTGAATAAGTTTAGCTAAGATCAACTGTTCTTGCTACCAGAAATTTTGGCTTCTTTTGCAGACTTTTTAGAGAGCTCTGATACAAATTCCCTTTGTGATCAAGTGTTGAGGTCTATCATTATTTCAACTTACACACCAGGTTTTCTTATTTTAGTATGATGTGCTTTTTCAGTTACACAACCTAATTCAGAGATTTAAGTGACAAGACAGACAAAAATCACAAAGTTAATACTAAGCAGCTCATGTTTATGAAATTTGTCAATGTGGGTGACATACTAAAGTATTTGTATTCTCTCCATAAGGTATCCTCAAATTTTGGAATATCTGCGTAATCCAAATTACTTGTATATTGATCTGTTTGGTCTAAATACTGAAATTTCAGAAGCGAATAAGACAACTACCCGGTCTGAGGGAACTCAGCCTGGTTGACAGGAAGTAAGAAAACAAGCAGCATAAGAACTGTGGTGACAGATGACAGGGGTATCCATGTGGCATGTGAATGAATGTGTGTTAGCTCAGATATGTTCTTATGGAGCAAAATAATTTCATAGATTACAACCTCTGTATCAAAAGGATGGAATTAAAATGAAATCATTTTATACGGCAAAGAATTTCACACAAAGGGAACATCAGTTATAGAGGCCCAGGGATAAGCATAGCACATTTAGGTAACAGCAACAGTATTATTTCAATGTATTGCAAAGCAATATGTTCGATTTACTAGTTGGGTGTATTCTCTAAGGAATCATCAAGAAGGGGACACTACTAGAAACAAGGAGAGGGTATGGACATAGGCTGGTGACAATTTAGATTTAAGTGGAAGAAAATATGTCAGTGAGTTCAGACTAGAATGAAAGAACTCAGCAACTGCAGAAGCAAGAAAAAGTCGGAAGGAAAATAGAGAACAGCAAGGCTTCTAGGATGCCTTTTAGGGTTCTGGATGTAGACAGTATGAAGAAACGTGATACAACATAGGCTACCTCTTAACTCACCCATTAAAAGAAAAGACACATTGTGCAGGGTGCACTTACAACTACAGCTTCAGGCTTTGAACAGAGGAATTGAAAATAAGACGTACACATGCAGGAGGTTAGGGTAATGAGAGGATTATATGATTAAGTAAGTAAGTAATTATTTACTTTACATGCAGATCACAGTTTCCCCTCACTTCCCAGTCCTCTCACCTAACCTTCCTCTTTACCTATCCTCCTCTCTTTCTCCTCAGAAAAGGAGAGGCCTCCCATGATATCAACCAGTCTTGACATAGCAAGTTGCAGTAGGATTGGGCACATTTTCTTCTCTTGAGACTAGACAAGGCATCCCAGTTAGGGGAAAGGGATCCAAAGGCAGTCAACGTAGTCAGATTCATCCCCTGCTACTGCTTTAGCAGTCCCACATGAAGACCCAGCTGCACGACCACTACATGTAAGCGGAGGGCCTAGGTCTATCCCATTCATGCTCTCTAGAAGGCAGCTTAGTCACTATGAGCCCTTGTGGGCCCAGGTTAGCTGATTCCATAGGTTTGCTTGTGGTGTCCTTTGCCAGTCTGACTCCTTCAGTCCTTCCTTCACCTCTTCCATGGGATTCCCTAAACTTTGATTAATGTTTGGCTGTGGGTCTCTACAACAGTTTCCATCAGCTGCTGGGTGAAGCCTCTCTGATGACGGTTATGTTAGGTTCCTATCTGCAACTATTGCAGAATTTCAGAAATAGTGTCAGGGGTGAGCTCCCTCTCATGATGGGCCTCACATTAGACCAGCCCTTGATTGACTTTCCCTCAAATTCTGCTCTATCTTTTACCCTATTCAGCCATTACAGAATAATGACATCATAAAATTTGCAGGCAAATGAATGAAACTAGAAGAGATTATCCTGAGTGAGGTAATCCAGACCCAGAAAGACAAACATGGTATGTCCTCATTTATACAGGCATATTAGTCATAAATTATAGGATGACCATGATACAATCCATATACTTAAAGAAACTAAGTGAAAAAGAAGGCCCAAGGGTGGGGCACTTGAATCTCAATGAGAATGGGAAATAGATTAGACATTGGTGATGAATGGGAGGAGGGGAAGAGTTGGGGAAGAGGTGGGGATGGGAACAGGAAAGATGAGGTGGGGAGAAGATGGAGGGAGAGAATACTGCGAGAGACATCTGGATGGGGAGCATCTCTGGGCTAAGGACAGGATTTTAATCCAGCCTATATGTGATACATCTTCACACTAAAAATGGGATAAGTATCTATTTCTCTTAGGTAGCCTTTCAGTGTGTGGTATAAGCAGAATCAATTTATTAGAACCCTTACCTAAGGCCCCATGTCTGCACTCCTCTTTACTTATGATCTATCTGTGAATCTCAGTTCTTGAATGATGCGTGGGTCATTCTCAGGGAAAACACAGTACTGGGAGGTCTTAAAAGTCTCTAGTCTCTAGTGCCCCCAAGACTACTCTACAGTGGCACGTTTTCCCTTGAAATGTATTAATGAATATAATAATCCATAATGTAATATTTCAATTTATTTACTTTCCACCTGGACAGAGTACAAGTAATGTTTACGAACTCCTAACAACAGCTCTTTTCTTTGATACATCTGCTCATGTACAGTTCATTTCTTCTCTATCTCCCCCCACAACACGAATATGATCAACCTTTTGTTTGTGAGGTAATGATCTTGGATCGGGCCACAGTGCTATTAATAGAGTTCATAATTCTTAAAGATGCCATCAGGGTCCCTCAGAATTGACTCCCTTCTGCCGCTCTAGTTCCTGCTGCAGGTACTTTTCCGAATAGCTCTAAGTTTTAAGGCGCCATAATATTTCTCATTCTTCATCCTATTCAAAGGTTGTACCTTCCACATTGATCCCATTGGCATGTCATTCTTAGTTAATAACATCCGGTTTGAATGTTTGTTGTCATCTTTCTCTACAGTCTTCATCGATTCCTTTTAGCACATGAAGAACTGCCGCATATTTTACTATCATTTCAGAATTCACCTTATTGTATTATCTAGTATAAGACAATCATCTATTTCAGTATCACTTTGCGTTGCTGTTTAATCTATGTCTTCTCATGCTGTGTTACAACTCAACTTCCTAAGCCAGTATTCTTGAGTATCTTAGAATTCTTCTGGGAAGTACTTTAACCCTGTTCTATAGCAATGGTAGCGTAACCTGATGGCATTTAGGCATATTTGAGGTCATTTGGTTGAGTATTTCTAGCTACATCCTATATCAATACTTGCATTTACGTTTTAATCATGTTAGACTATCATACTCACTTCTATGAGTTGGTGAGAAAAGGACACAGGGTACATTTAACACATACATGGCATAGTTCTCCTAAGTTCGGGGCCATAGTCATTCCTGATATGCCATGGGAGGAAGATTTCACAAAAGGGAAGACGCTATAAAGTGTGGGGGTACAGACGCATTTTAACTTTAATTACCCAAAAGTTAATCATAAGCTATTTGCTAGCTAATACTGTACTTCCATATGCACTTCTGTAACAATAATCAATGTGAAGTTATGTGAAGCCTCTGAACTATCTTCATTGTCCCCTTCATTTGGATTTTAAATGATATATGTGTGTGTGTGTCCGTGTGTGTATAAGTAGGGGAAATTTTTTATTATTTTCTTCACATTGTTTTAGGCAAAATAAGAGAAGAAAAGGAGAAACTTTTCTTATTGGTATATTCTTTGGGATAACAAAATCCTAGTAATAATATAAAGAGTAGATAAACAGAATAATACAATAAATTTTGACAAAAATATACAATTGACTCTTTTAAGCATTTTAAGTATATAGTTCACTAATAGTAAATATATTCATATTGTGCCCATCATCTCTATAGTTTTATCTACCTATGCCACAGGAAGTTAATGCTTTCAACTAGTCCATATCTCATCCCATATTTGGACTACCAGTAGCACCATTCTCTGTCAACATGAGTTGAGCATTGTATGTTTCTCATATGAATGGGATAACTCAGCAGCCGTCTTGGTTTGACTGGATATTTCACTTGAAACAATGTCCTCAGGATATATTAATGCTATCATATTTGTAATATCTTAGATGCACTAGCCATATCACCCAGTGAATATGTGTCATATTTTGTTTATTCATTAATCTGCAGTTGACATCTAAGTTGTATACCATTGTTGACTACAATGCTCACATGAAAGCATATGTGCAAAAATCTCTCCTCATTATCATATTTTAAACCAGTTGTGTTAGCTTTTATCTGTAATTCAAAACGCATGACTCTGAGGTATGAAGATCACTATAAGTCTGAGGATAATCTGGGCCATAGGGTGAGTCCTGGCTAGAGTAAGTCCCTACCACCCCCCGCCACCGCAAAAAAAAATCTCATTTTGAATCCTTAATGAAAATGCTTTATATTGGGGTATGTAGAGAATGTTTCTTATCCACTAAGGACCACAAAGGTTTGCTTGCAATCCTTATTACAGGCTGCAGATGCTCAAGAGCTCCTGTTTTAAAGATGGTTTCTGATGTATTGAAAATACAGGCATGTACCCATACTAGGCAATGAAAGGAATATTAACTAGCAAAGAATCATTGGGTGAAATTTTGCTTTTGAACTTAAGTTGGTTATGCCTTACTAATTTAATGTGGGATTGGCTGGGATTTCTCACTTGCTACTGTCCAGTCCCAAAACTCTTATAAAAGAAACCCACCAAACATTATTTTGAAATGTCAGAAAATCTTGGTGATATTTAATGTAATTAAAGGAGATGGTATGTCAAGATATAGACATTAATCCCAATATACATTATTTCAGCCTTGTTTCTTATTATATGTTGAGTCTTTTTCATGTTTCAGGCATTTAATGAATTCAAAGTTCATAAACCAATAAGAGAGGATCAAAATTTTCCACCTCTAAAACTATGTAAAAAATGTAAGCCCCTAGGTTTTAAGACAAGATGTGAGAGCATAAATGGACTTATAAAGGGTCTTTCTTGTCCTAGACTATTACCTTGAGGAAAAGAATGATTCTAAAATTAAAATATATGTTAGGGTCAAGAAAATGACCATAGAAACTCTTTCATTTAGAAAATTGAAAAGTTTAATCAAATTAGGAAACTCAGAGTACAGAGAAAAAAGATGGGAAAATGGACAGTCTACAAGCTGATGCAAAGCCACTCTTAAAGCAGGCATTTCATAGCCATCTTAGTGCCCAACCATCCAGTACGGGACCACTCCTGTCATCTGCCAATCCTCTCTTTCAACCCTACATTTCATGACTCAGTATTCCATCACCGTAAGGAAATCTTTACCCCCAAACAAGAGAAAAATTGATATACCCGGGTGTAGAGTTATAATTAAATATGTTTTCAGAGGCATTTAGCTTTGGAACACCTTGACGCATGTAATACTTGTTTAAAGTGTCAAATGAGCATAACCTGATTTCCACTTTCTGAACGAATGGCCATCCAGTAATTAGTGCTGTAACTGTTCCTTGCAACTGTTTTTAGTAGATAACTGGGAGGCTCATGTGCAAAGTAAACGGACTTTCAATGGGAATCCTTTCAAAACATACAGCAAGCAATCACACCAAAATATTAATTTGCACTCAAACACTTGATACCACAAGACACTCCAATTATCTCTCACTGTTTAAGCCAGAAGACTTTCCCAGGCTTTAAACTAGTCTCTGAAGAGATTTAATTCAATATTACTTACCCAAAAGCAGCCAGCATGCTCTTTTGTTGACCTTCAGGTCAATGAGAGTGACCCAACTGAGACCCAATCAAATCTAAATATGTCCCCCCTAAAGAACGATTCACAAGGTTAATTGTATCTTGGTTCTATTCGCTGAATAAGGAATCAATTAAAGAGAATAGCAAAAGAAGCCATAAATGGCTACATGAACTGTGTAGAGGCAATCCATAGACAGAAATGCTTCCCTTTGCTTCCAACACGCATGTACGTCTATAAGGAAGTTAATTAAACCATGGAAGGGACATATTCTTGTGTTTTTCATAATCATTACAGCCAACATTAGTTTAGTCTTGCATGAAATCATATTGTATTTGTGAACACACAAAGGCTCAGACGGACACCTAAAACTATCTAATCATTGGCCACAATGACAAAGTCCTTTGGACATGATGCCACTGAAATGTGCTAACCTTACTAAATTGAAGAGAAATACATTTGCCAACGCAGTTGGCACATGATACGTTGTAGGAAGGGAAATTTTCAGTAAATGCACTACTTTTACGTATTAATTCTTGAGGTTTGTGTTTGAGCAGTGGAAAAAAACATCAGAAGAGTTCAATTTATAAAGAAAGACGTTAAAAAGTAGAAATAGTACTTTTCACAAGAAATAGAAAAGGGGGCCACCGTATCTAAACCCTTAACCTTCTACTGCTGTAGAGCACAATGACACAAAGAGAGGGAAACTATTCTTTAACATCATAAAATAAGCGTCCTAATGATATGAGGGCTTACTATAGCCAAGCATTATTATGAAAGTGTCTGGAAATCCTTTTGTTTTCCCAGGAGGGTTCTTAAAGAAACCGAGGCTGAGATGTTCAGCTTCTTTGATCAGGGTAGCAAAAAGGACAACAAAACAAAATAAACAACCCAAAAGAAAGCATCCCAATTTTGAAAGCATGAAGCCCATTCTGTATCACTAACTGATCTTCTCTTCATTCTATCAAAGGTAACATGCTCAGCTAGAAAAACAGACTGGTGTGTAAGAAAGCTTTGTCTACCACGACAACAGACACATCCTAGGAAAGAAATAATAGAGGGAGCTCAGAGGGGCTGTATTGACACTTGAAACAGATGGCAACTTAGCCAAACCAACAGTTAAGAGCTCAATCAACTGACAGGCCCACAAGCTTGACAGTAGAGGCAAGTTTCTCCCAGCCACTTACCTGGCTTGATGTTGTTGTTCTTGTCCTTGTTGTTTCTAGTATTAGTAACTCAATGGATTTATTCTGGGCAAAGCAAACCTGACATTTCACCAAGTTGTCTTGGGAGAGATGGGGTTGGGCATTTGGGCTCTAACTCTTTGATTTCTGCATACGGCCATGAGAATAAGGTAGAATTCTGACTTCCCTTTCTAGGTTGAACCAATAGTAGGGCTTACTACCTGTATCGAAATTTGTATTCATTCTATCTATCCGAAAGTTTTTCTCTTATTCCTGCACTAACCCACCCATCTGTAATTAATTCATTCATCCACCAATCCTTGTAAACAGAACTCTGTATTTGGGCTATAAACTTAGAGATGGCTTATGTATATATGCTGACAATGTTTCAAATGAACCTAAGCTTGTTAGCTGTACGTCTCATTTTAACAAACTTCCCATTTCAGAACTGATCAAATATTTCCCCTAAGTCTTTGGCTTGTGCATAGGTTCAATATCCTGCTTCTTCTGAAAGTATTAATTTTGTGTTCAATCCAATCACTTCCTTAGATGTGGAGCCGTTTGCCCATTTCTTTCAATTATACATCCTTGCTTCCTCTCTTCTAAGACATGCCTCCCCTCCCCAAATCTCATTGGTTAAGGGATTAGATGAGGCCAAACATTTTGATCTCCTATTCTGCGGCATCTCTAAACTAGTTAGTTTTGCTGTAGCTTTTGCTTTTCCCATCCAGCAGTCACCACTCAGGAGCATGTTAAGCTGAGACCTGAACTGTCAGGATCAACATTTGAATCAGGATTAGCCATCAAAGGAAGGCAACCAGTTACCCGGCCCCGGGAGGGGAACTGGCCTTCAGAATAATGATTCTTTAAAAGAAATATGAGTAACACACTGAAGGGGCAAAACATGACGCACAGAGCAGGTTAGACTTGTTAAATAGCCGGAGTGTGTTATGCTCAATGATCGTTATGGGAATGCCAGATATAAAGACGGGGTAACAAGTGAAAGGAAGCTGGAACAGGTCCATGGCTGATCATCTTTATTATGGTCTCCTGGACTTTGAATAAGGAACTTAAACCACAGGTGCTCTTTGTTTTGTCGCCCAGAATATTCTAGGTGAAACCAAATGTGTTCTTTGAGAGTAATGAGTATGCTGTCTTACATGAATGAAACGTATATATGATTCATTGAAGGACTTAGGTAAGGGCTGCTCAAGTCTAATGTATGCCTAAGCCACATATGCATGAGTGCATCTCTTGACTGCATACCGCTGAGGTAAGCAAAGGGGAGAGGATGCTTAAAGCCTTTAGCGCGGAAGAAACTTCTAAATGTGCTGGCTCCCTCTAGTACAGGTGCTCTTATCATCACACAGTTGTTTTTACTAAGTACCAATTATACATGGTTGTGTCTGGGGCCAAGCACAAAGTCCATGACCTCTACCTTCTTGAGCCTCATTACTAGTCTCTTCAAAAAGGCTCCTCATTTGTTGTCCCCGCTATGAAGTGTCTGCTCCCAGGAAGTAGTTAGCATCAAGCAGCTGTTATTAATCTACCCTTTGAAGGATTTTCCTGGAAGCCAGTCACCTGCTGTGGTGAATAACTGTCCCAGTGGGAAAAAGGCTAAGCACAAGTCTGCCATCCACATCCTGTCTTCTCTTCTTGAACAGAAAGCCTAAAATAAAGGGAGCCACATGCAGCCAAGAGGATACCTACCGCTTCCTGCTTCATTTCCAAGGAAAGGACCCTGAACAAGAGCACACTGCACAGACCGCTCTTACTTGGCAAAACCTCATGCTGATATGCTTCACAGTGAGCTGTGTGATAACTAATGAGGGAACCCTACACAAACATTTTTACATTTTTATTTTATTCTTGAGTTCAGTGAAACCTTCACGAGAGGTTTTGTTTTTGTTTTTGTTTTTGTTTTTGTCCTAGGAACAACAAAAGTCAACTTAAAAATTTTAGAACAGTCTCCTACTTTGGAGAAGAAAGCCTCTTGTCATTTGTCTCATTAAAATTGTAGTTTAAACCACCATCATTTTTCCCATGCACACAACTTCTATCACTGCCACTTCGATTTGATAATTCATTATCATTCTTAATATAATAATATATAAATACTAATCCCATGTACATTTGCTGAAAACCTTGAAATGGGTCAAAGTTCCTATATCTTGCTCACGGGTTCTGGAATAATAGGAAAAAAAATAAGTTGTTTACACTTTTCCCTTTAATAGAGATTTGATTCTCAATTTGTGCAGCCCTTCTTAGTGACATTAGAGCCATCTCCTCTTCTCTATGCACTAATGCAAACACAGTTTAAGAGTAGTTGTCCTTCAGATTATTTAAAATACATCACACACACACACACACACACACACACACACACATACACACACACACATGCATGCATGTACGTATGCACAATATATAGTTTATGTTTCAAGTATCCTCTACTGTCTTGAACTTCCTACAAGAAATACCTTGAAATTTGTTTTCCCTTTTTATTTATTCTTCGCTCATATGTCTCATCCTGACTGCAGTTCCTTCCATCACTTCCTCCCAGCCTCCCACCATCACCTTCCCTTTCCTAGCCCAATCCATGCCTGCCTCATCTGCCTTCAGAAAAGAGCAGGCCTTCCAGGCACATCAAGTAAATAAGGCATACCTAGCTACAGTAAGACCAGGCACACATTCTCACCCAGGGACTGGACAAGGCAACCCAGGAGGAGGAAAAGGGTCCCAAAGGCAGACAAAACCAGAAAGCCTTGCTCCCACTGTTAGGGATCCCACAAGAACACAGAGCAGCACACTACCATACAGAGAACTTCGGTCAGACCTCTGCAGGACTCCTGATCTTTTTGAACTCCCCTGAGTGCTGGTCTGTTGGCTTGTGTTCTTGTGGTGTCCTTGATCTCTTTGGCCCCTCTAATCCTTCTTCCCTCGCTTCTGTAGGGAAATCTCTGTCTGATGTTTGGCTAAAATAAAAACTTTTGAGATCTGGTGTATGTACCCAGCATGTAGTAACTCTGTCATGTTCATGGTGTCCTTTTTCATTGAGAAGAGAACATGTACCCATTAACAAAGATGGGTAGTTAATATGATCACCATACTACAGTGGAAGCAGTCACAGTGGGCCTGTGTCTAAGACATTTTGTGCCAATGCAAAGCAAGAGCCCCTCAGAGAAGGCGGCTTTGACTTTCTTTTCCCAATTGCATCAACTAAAAAAACTATGAAATATTCAAGGACATGGAACTGGTAGCACTGCATTTTCTCTAAAATATTTCCAACCTATTGCAACTATTTTGAATATATCCATTTAGGTTCAATTTGACATTTCTTACAAATATTGTGGAGAATATTGTTTTTCTCTTTTCATAACCTTCTTCTTCACACCATGGAAAGCTTCAGGATAAAAAGAGAACTGTGGTGATTTTCCTACTAATTAGTTGCTCTTATTAAAAAGAGCAAGATAATTGATTTTAGGATGCACTACCCCTTATTAAGACCTAATTAAGCTGTATATCAAAGACTAATTAAATGGCATTATTCCATCTCACTGATGAGTCTTGATGCTTGGTGAACAGATTCGGGTGGTAGATGAATACCCTTGGAATAGATTTCACAGCCAGAGAGATAAATATAGATGAAGAAGCTGAGTAAAGGGAATTTTCGATTATCTAAACCTAACACACTTTATTGGTATTTCTTCAGCCTGACAGTTTGAAATGCACAAAATGGAACATTTAAACCCAAACTCAGCACTGTGCTAGGATAGAGAGCAAAGAAAGAGCACTGCTGGAAAGCTGAAAATTTAAATATGCCACTAACCCTTCTCATGCAATGCTTGCAGGAGAATTGAAGGTATTTGTGCATTTATTTACTGTTTTGATGAGTCAACCTACTCAGTCTTGGTGAACACTAGTGAAGAGCTCAATTATAGCCGAAATCTGAAAATCAGAGATCATTGTTAAGGTTGCTTATCACCCCTCTCTGTAAGTTGTTTAGTGAAGGCAGTGTCTGGAATAGGGAAGGGGCCAGGTAGAGGAAGCATTATCCCCATGTCCTAGAAGTGCAAAAGTAGAAGAAACTTTAGCCTAGCCAAATAGAAACTTATTTGGGGAATAAGAGCCATTAATAGGACAAATGCTGTTCAGAATTTTATCAGACACTAGAAATAAATATTTTCACCAACAAATCAATCTGAAAGAGGTCAATATTTTACTTGAGAAAGAAAAATAACACACCAACTCTTCTAGTGTTGTGTCAATCCAGTCTTTGCATTAACTGCCTCAAACTGTCCTTGTAACAGCCAAGCCTGTGTCTTCTAGGCAATGCCAGACTGACAATAGAAACTCATCACTTCATTCAGTCTGTGAGGTCACAACCTCCTTGGAGTTTAGTGGGTACTTTCTCAAATTTGTTGGCCCTCCACAATACACAAGCTTTTGAATAAATCACAAGATATTTGCAGAGAGTGATGATTTCAATATACAGCTGCGCAGTATTTGATTGTCTTTAATAGTTACCTTCACTAGCAGTACAATAATTTGCAAACAGTAACATCAGTCATGTGTCAGCTTTGCAGTCCTAACTGGCCAAGGTATAACCCCTAGAACCAATAATCTATACGACTAAACATCTCAATTAAATATCACTGCGCTCTAAGTGCAGGTTATTCATTTGAGGTTGAACTTTTGCCACTATAAGATGCATTTTGTATTATCTGAAGAACACTGTCCCTTGAACTCCTGTTCTGTTAATAAACACAGAAGAGGAAATAGCTGGAACATCGCTAAGAAAGACTACACAAATAGAGAATCAAATCTCTGTTAAAGATAAATGAGTAAACCACTTCTTGTTAGCCATCTTCACAGAACTAACTCATGGGCAGGAGATAAAGGGTCTGATTCAAGTATTTCAAGGTTGTCAGCAACATATTTAGGTTACCTTTCGGATGAAGCTCCTATGTCCTTTTATATTTAATGTAAAATTATGGATTTTGACATAGTTTTAGATAAGTGTACGCTGTGCATCATGGCTGAAAAACAATCAATTAGTAACAACAGCAGTTCCTTCTTTTGCTTTATATTCCATGCTTGTTTTTCTTAATAGAGGTGGAACATGAAGGGACAGTGAAGACAGAGGGTTTAATTAATCTCATGGGTTTTCTGTCTCAATGGGAACAAATCTTTTATGAACTCAAATTATAAATCTACAAATCCATAAATCTAATCAACCACATGAATAAAATAGAAATGGAGACAAATTCATTAAATTCTTTGAGATCTTTTAAAGAAAAATATTATCAATGTCCTGGGTGAAGTGTCAATGGATCATGGAAAGCAAAGACATTGATGAAAAATCTCCAGGCAATAATGACACTTAAGGGCAAATGCAGAAAGCCAGTCCTCTGAATAATTGTTCCACAATATTAATCTGAATATATCCTTATCTATCTGCCAAGGAAATTTTTTTGAGTATGTGCCCTAAAGGTGAGTTCATGTGGAAACAGAATGTCTTAAGGTGCTAAGGAAAAAGATATCTTTGTATGCAATGCCTGAATGTTAAAAACAAAAGAATCATAGATAATATTGGGCACATTAAAAGAGAACACATAAAGCATTAAAATTTCAGCCAACGACTCTGAAATAGAATGGAATTTCAGTGCATTAAGAATGGTTCATGGATCACCATGAAAATGGCTGATCAAAATGCTCTCTGGGCTAGGGGAATTTACATCCACTATGAACAATTTAGGGAGTCTCTGGGGCCAAACAATAATCAAAGGATAAGTTGTGTAAAGTCCTCATGGCCACTGGCTTCTGGTTGGGGGTAGTGACATATGAAAGGTGGATTTATGCTTGATTTGAAGAGTATTTACAGCTTGCTCCAAATTAATTTCCAACTCAGCATTTGCTGAAAGTCTCAAGCCTTGCTGACAGCAATGTGAGTGGGTGGCAGTCCACGTCCCAAAGACTTGAAGTCTCTTGAGGCAAATAATAAAATGACAGAAAGGATAAGATATTTGAAAATTCTATAATGTTTCTATTCTAATTACTTGGTAGAGTGAATTCAATTCTTTTAAATGTGTGAGAAGCATATTCCAGACACTGGATTCTTTATAAATTCATCTTTAATCTCTTTCTTTCTTTTTCTTTTTAATTACTTGTCTTATTTCTCCTCTTATTCAATATGAGGTTACATTTTAGATAACTGAGAAGAAAATGTGGTCTTTTATCAAGTATATTAACACAAAAGTATTGTAAAGTTTTGGACTCTGTTTCCTTTTTGAAATTTCTTAGGGGTTTTTCTCCACATTTTACCTGGTAGTACAATGGTTTATTGAAGGTTCACATATCTTCTCTGACAATGGTTGACCTATGGGAATCTCTAGTCTTTGTTGTGTAATGCAGAGCCTTGTATGCAGTGGAAATTCAATAATCATTCACTGATTGGATGAAAAATGCAAAAAAAATGTGTGTATCTGATATTAGATATTGGAGCACTGATATCTAAAACGGCTTAACAGTGTCCATGATTGAACTGACCATTTCCTTAAATGTGTGGGAACATGAAGAGGAAAAAAATGAATCATGAGTCAAGAATACTATGGTGATTTTTCAGTCTATTTAAAAGTGAAAAATGCATTTTGTATGGTGACTCACCTTTTATACACAGACATGAGTGAAACATAGCCTACATAACATTAAAATGAATACTTAACAATACTTATTATCATAAGTCAGGCAGATACTAAAGTGACTTTTAATAGTTTTCTATCCTTTGAGGGGATAATAATTATATACATGCTATGTGGGTATCCCTTGATTATGTCACATAATATGAAGAAGGAGAAGACTTTTCACATGTGATTAGTGAACCTAGCCTCAAAGTGTATTATATAAACTAACCAAAAATGAGCCTATCCAGGCATAAGAACTTAAGCCATTTACAAAAGAATCTTACAAAAAAGGATTAAAGAGGTAGCAGGCACTCCTGTTGTCTTAAAGAAAGAAAGAAAGAAAGAAAGAAAGAAAGAAAGAAAGAAAGAAAGAAAGAATTTTGTCACCAACATCATGAGCTTTTCAGAGGAACTCAAGACTATGATAAGAAGGCCCAACACAAGTCTATATCTTCCTAATATCTTTATGAAATGCTACTCAGGGGACAAATCAGATGGCCATTGACTCTGTATGGTTACTGATTTATGGTTAAGCTGATAAATTCACGACTGATTGTTACACAGCAAAGCAGCTTTACAATGAAGCTTAGCTGTTTAGGGGTTAAGATGTTTTTAGGTCTAGATATATGTCTTAAGTTGATAGAGATGAGATACAACAGATATTGATTTACATTCAGAATTTTAGATGCACCAAGATAGGAAAGATGTTTTCTTCAAGGTTGCCAAACGGAAATAGCCAAAACACTACGGATGTAACATTTATATAATTACTGATTGTTTGGTGGTTCTTCTTGCTCTAGGCACTTTATTGTATACATATGTAGTAATATTAAGTGTATATGTAAAAAAAACTAATTCATTCAAATTTCACATTTTTATTGCTGAAATGCTGGTTCAGAGACAAGTAAATTGAGAGCAAGTAAGGTAACTAGAGTCACAGCCTAAATTTCAAATACCAGAACTAAATAAAAAAATCTTTAGCATGATATCAAATTTTTATCAAAAATTTATGACTTTGAATTAGCATGAGACTAGAGTTCTTTAAAAAGTTTAGAAGCCAATATTTGTGACTATTTTTCCAACGATCAATTTATTTGCTCATTTACTAAAAAACTCCTTGCAGGTCAACTATAAGACAGTACGTAGTATATGCGTCATATTAGTTTACAAAATATATGTGTGCAATCTTACTCCTGAGAATGTATCTGAGGGTTTGAAGAAGTCATGAAAATAAAGCCAAACATCTAATGGCATGTTCATATATATTTATACAAAGCAGTACTTCCATTGAGCATGCTTTTGTGTTTAGGGTCAGTCGACGGAAAATAAAGGTAAACTCTAATTAGCAAGTGTTTTTAAGAGCAACACTTTCTAATACAAAAATTAATTTTGTACAGAAATACATACTCTATGAGAGTCAAACGCTCATATCATCAAAGCTGTAACCTTTGACAGGCAGTCTCTCACATAATCTGAGTCATAATCTCTGCTAGGTAAACTCACATATTATCAGACTTAAAGATTGAAAGCGATGAACTTGACTAGGGTATCCAGGTCAGGTTTCTGAGGTGATATCAGGCATGGAAGCTAAGGGTGTCCTGGGTCTGTAGACTCACATCTAATGTGAAAAAAAAAAAAGCTAGGAACCTTGTGGCTCCTTAAAAGAAAATCTGGTAAGGAATTTGGATTCTGTGACAGTGAAAAGCACTGAAGATTTTTAAGGAAGTACCACATAAAAGAATAGCCTTGAAATATAAATAAATTATGTGAAATTGTCATAAGGCACAAACTGCTTTTAGATTTTTCATAAGTCAGCCAAGCTCTTCAAGGGTAGCGATAGGACAAGATGGGTCATAGTCCTCAAGCTTCCGTTAAGACAGATGTAGAGAGCCTTGGGTTGTAAAATGGAAGAAGATGATTAAGCCTTGAGTGGGTGAAGTCCAAGCAGGACTTTATAAAATTTTCAGTAAGATTGTTCAAAACCATGCTGTCAGTATCATTATTATGAATCATTTTGTCCCTGACCTGGTCTGTGTGGCTTCCCTGGTATCAAAATATCTGCTATTACTCCTATGTTTTGGTCATTATTATAGAGAAAGTTCTGGAAGAGAAAGAGAAACCACATAATCAAGATGAAAACCAGCATCATGTCTGTTATTGGTCCCTCCTTGTTTTAGACACATTTCTGGTGTGATTTGGTTATTCTGTTACTAACTATGGGAGGCTAGAAGCACTCAGCATTTCTGTAAAATGACGTGATTTTCAAAGCCCCTCAACTTGTTCTATAAGAGAGAAATAAATAATACGATGAAAGAGTAAGGGATTGTCTCTATCTATAGTTCATAGAAAAGTTGGCTAAATTTTTTAAATTTTGATTCTGCGTGAATTTTGCAGTTTTGTTTCCGAGATATAGAAAAATATTGAGTGATTGTTTTGAGTTGTAATCCCAGCCCTGGAGAGATCTGCTGGCCTGCTTTGCTCCTTTGTGATAGGAAACTGTGGTCTCATAGAGAATGTTATAATCATGGTCACCGCTAGAAAAAATATTGGTGTTTTTCGATAGGCTTTTGTTAGAGATTTCCTTTATAGAAATACTTGCATATGATTAACTTGTTAAGGTGGAACTATTTGTCTTTAAATAAGGTGGAACAATTAATTCAGGAAGCAATACTATGTAAGTAATTCACAGCAAAAAATAAGCCTGTTAACAGCCTATCAAATGCTGCTATTTCTCTTCTACAGCTCAGAGACCGTTCTACATAAAGCTAGATATAAGTCTTACTGGTTCTTGTGTGATGATTGCTAACTCTTCAACTGTCAGAAAGTATGGACAGCTGGATGAGACCTCCCTTAGCCCAGTGTCCATAGTTTTGACCCTGATGAAGCCATGTATTTCTAAGCCTAAAATTCTATTTTTAAATCCTTAGTTGCTCATTGCCCTGGGATCTTAATTCATTTTAATTTTTTAGCAGATTTTCACTATTAAGAAATGCAAATATTGACTATGAAAAATGAAAGTACTAATAACATTCACATTTGAACTGTGTTCTGGCCATATGAAATTAATCATTCAGGGCATGCTCTTCTATTTCATCATATTATTTTCAGGATAAATGTTAAAATTTTCATATCTCATTCTGAATCCAAATAAATGTAAGATATGCCAAAATGCCCTAAGAACCATTTTTACATTTTAAAATGTCTTCAATTTCAATTATAACAGAAGTCAAAGCAATTATAAATATATTTTAGTGAAAAAAAATATGAGTACTTAGGCTCACAAGAGATGTTTTATACATTTTGATAAGGAAATTTCTTAATCACTCTAGTTATATATTGACTATGTTCATTCACTGTAGATGTACTAGGCATTCATGATAAGCATTCATCACTAAGCATATGAAGCGTTAGGATAAAAAAAATGACAATAACAAGAGCCAACTATAGTAAAGGAAAAATGTGAGAAGTATCTTGGAAGTACTTGATTGCATGGTAGGTCTTTCTCTGAGAGTTTATAATCTATTTTACTTTGATATGAAGGGTTACTAATGAACTTACAATAAAAGGACACATTGAGATTTTCAATTATTTATTTTACTTCATTTATAATTATTTTTAGACGTCTTTTTCTTGGTATGGAATTTTAGCAAATGTTTTATCTTCCTTTCAAAATTTGGTCTGGAGAAAATGTACAGAACTCTTGCCTCATTCATGGGAGTCATGGTTCGTGTATAATCAGTGACCTACTGTTCACCCATGGCTCGGCTATTCAGGGCTGCCTACCAAGGGCACATGCTTTATGACTTGGCCCAGTGACTTTCTTTCTTTCTCTCCTTTGAAATGAAGACTCTGTTCTCTACTTCAGATTGCTATTTGGAGAACTGTCTAATGTTTACATTCATTTTTAGGCTTGTGGTGGATACTTTAGAAAAATCTCCTTATCAATGGTAGTATTTTTTATGACAAGTCATGGTATAAAATTGTAGATAAGTCACAATTAGTCAAGAAACGTGGCATGTGGACAGGAAAATAGCAACAACTGGACATTAATTAAAATGAATTTAATAATTTACCAGAGAGAGAGAGAGAGAGAGAGACAGAGACAGAGACAGAGACAGAGACAGAGACAGAGACAGAGACAGAGACAGAGACAGAGACAGATCTTTAAAAAGAAAAACACTTCACTCTCCCACATATGAAACAAGTTAGAGCTCAGTCTTCATTTACTCATAAAGGAAAATCATAAGTGAAACGAAAAGAGGAAGATGAGAAAATAGCGTTGACTTTGAAGCTGCAAGGTACCTTGGTATAGATGACTTTCATCCACTTCCTTTGCCATGTGACTTTTCAGCTAAAATGGCAGAATACATTCCCCCTCCTCAACTATTTATCTGACCATGGGGCTTCCATTAATTAAAATCAAGAGTCAAAAATGACAGCCTGAGCTGGTTTTGGTGGCCCACACCTATAATCCCAGCACTCAGGGAGGCTGAGACAGGAGGACCTCTGTGAGTTCAAGGCCAGCCTGGATTACAAAGTGAGTTGAGGACAGCCAAGCCTACACAGAGAAACACTGTCTGGAAAAACCAACCAACCAAAAACAAAAACAAAAACAAAAAAAATGGCAGCTTGACAGCCGTAGGCCACAGCTTTAATCGCCTTTACAGATTGGCAGGGTATGACAGGAGCTGAGTCAGTTCTGGTGACTCTGATCCATGTGCCACTCATTCCCTGAAACCAGAAGGCTTAAGATGATAGTTTCATGATCTGGAAAAAATGAAACGGATGAGTGAAAACCCATTGACTAAGAGAATCAGTAGGGTCACCCACTGCCATTCCGTGCCAACCTGTGGAACTGCTTGACAACTATATGCTCAGTGCTGACTGTCACTGAGGTTTGTGCTTGATCTCTGAATCAGTGCAGGACATATGGTCAACACACTACTGAAAATAAGCACTGCCACTGACCTTACTACTCAATGTGCCCAGCCCATTGTCTTGTTCCACAATATATGTGATGAAATTCTGTACCCGTTCCCTTCATGTTTTCAAAACAGTCAGTGAGCTAACCAAATCAAAGCAAATTGAAACAACAAACAAACAGACAAAACATACCTTAATGGCACTGACATAAAGGTAGCATACATACAAATAAAGTAGAAAAGTGTATGCAGATACTAACTTACATATATCTATTCAAATGGTTGTTTTTAGCAATATTACCAAGCCCATTCAACAAGGAATGGATGATAGATGTAATGGAAATTAAGCTTGAAAAGATGTTCAAATATCAGCATAAAGAAAATCTAGATTGAGACACCAATACTCACTAGGATGTCAAGGTCTCAAAGAGATATTAAAAAAGGGAAAGAAGAAGAGACAGAAAGGAACAGGGGAGAGAGTAGGGAGGAATAATAAATTTTGACAAGGATATGGGGAAGATGGAATCTTTGTGCATTGGTGGACTTGCAATGGAAAGCTGACGTGGAACTGGTGCCAATATATTTAAGTTATTAAGCATAAACTCTTATACATTGCAGAAATTATATTTTTTAATATTTACCCAAGAGATTTGAAATCAGAGACTTAAACGAACTAGTACACTGCTTATAGCACCATCATCCATAATAACCAAAACACAAAAGCTCTACTCAAACATCTCTCTGTCAATTGGTAAGTGGAAAATAAAAGCATGACGTAGATATACAATGAAATAGCACTATAAATCCCTCATAAGTCAGGGACTTCTGATATGCTATAATAAGGCTGAACCTTAAGAACATGTTGTAAAGTGAATTAAATCCCTCACAGAAGAAACAAAGTTATATGATTCTACACACATGAAATAATCAGTCACTATCATAGAGTTATGGTCATGTTTATTAGTCTTTAGTAGATGTGAAGCTGCCATTGTGGAGAAGAAAAACAAAGTTCTGAACTAGATGTGGGCAAGTCTTGTACAATGGCATAAGAGTACTTGTTGCTACCGAACTAACTATAAATCTAAAATTGGCAAATTTCACATTGTATGTGTTTTCCTTCATGGTTGTCTATTCATCATAAAATAACTAACCTTTCTAATGTTCCTGTTTACTATCATCCCTTGTGAGTGGAAGGGAGAGATCCATGCCCCACACAATACTAAACATTTCTTATGAAGCCTCCATGACCTCATCAGCCCTAAATTCCAGTCACCAACTGACTGAAGGAGGATTTCCTGGGGACTGAAGATAGCTGTGAATCATGCCTGCCACTGTGAGTAGATAAACTTGGACTTGGCACCTTCTGTTATTGTTGTTCTATGTTCTCCTATTTACCCAGAGAAATCAGGCAAAAATCTCACAAGACCTCAATAAAATAGGCGGAGTTCATAAGCATGCAAGCAAATTTATCCTAGACAAGTTTAACTCTGAGTTATCCACTTATCTATGTCATTAAGTAAGCCTCAAACTTGAGATCCTGGAATTTGTTGTAAGGCAGGCATCCTAAATTTGTTGATGTGATTAATTTCTTCTTGGATCCCCTATCCTCTTTTCTTGCTCTGCATTCCAGGTTTAGCGCCTAGAAGCAAGGATGACAGAATTGTGAGCGTTTGAT
The DNA here is from genome assembly GCF_964271855.1 of Acomys minous. Lineage (NCBI taxonomy): Eukaryota > Metazoa > Chordata > Mammalia > Rodentia > Muridae > Acomys > Acomys minous. Next base: position 32,297,153 of record NC_140498.1, on the reverse strand, counting down.
TAATGGGACAACTCAGGTGATGTTGGTAAGCAGATGCTTCCCATGTTCCGTGGCTTGATCTGGGTGGGTAGGTATTGGTTCACTTGTTTTTCAAGATCTCCATTCATACAGTAACTTGGGTGATTACCTTCTGGGTTCCTGAAGCAACACTTCTGACACGAGTTCAGTAGGTATTCAGAGAGGGAATGAGATATTATCTGGCTTTTAATATTGCCTATAATTTAGTTTAATGTACTTCTGTGTAGACAGTTTAATATAATGATCTGTACACTGCATGCATGCTTGAAAGGATGGTCTAGTCCAATTGGAAATGGACAGTCTAAATGTTAGTTAGCTAGCATTTCAATATTTCAATCAGGGATTGTCAACATGAAATACCACTATTTTCAATATTCCTGCCTAAGTCTTACTAGAGGGTTTAGACCTCAACAACCCCGCCCTCTAACACAACACACACTCACACACGCACATTCATGCACACACATTCACACATATTATAGAAACATATACTATAGGTGACTAAAGAGTCCTGAGAGCAGGCTAAATAGTCTTCCTGGGTAGACTGAAAGAGAATGGTTGCATATGTTTCTGGTTGGTGAAACTATTTGGGAAGATTAGTCAGTGTGGCCTTCTTGGAGGAGGCATGTCCCTAGGGCTGGCACTTAGGTTACAAAAGCTCACACCAGTCCAATACCAGGCTGCATCTCTCTCTATCTGTGAATATATATTACAATGTGCGGCCTCAGTGCAATGTCTGCCTGTATGCTACCATGCCTCCCATGATGACGGTCATGAAACCCTCTGCACCTGTGAGCTCAAATTAAATGCTTTCTTTTCTAAGTTGTCTTGGTAATGGTGTTTTGTCATGGCAATTGAATTATGTAGGTAGGCAACACGTATAATAGCTCTAGGATTTCAAGGAGCCTATCTTCAGTCCGTGCTATACTACAGTCACTCTTACACCTTTTCAAACTGTACATCTCAAACTTGTTGGATGATTCAGTCATTCGGTTGCACTAGAAAATCAGTTGCACATACATCAGAGTGTTTTGACAAAATTGCATCCAGACTCTTCTTGAGAGGATTTGGAACTCCTTGAGTTTATAAGGGAGACCAAGAGCTTTCTTTTTCAATTTCTTGAGAACAATTTCTTCATCAGACGGAAAAATTTGTTGAGGGGCACAGAGTAGTTTATCGGTAATTCTTATAAAATGAATTAATTAAATAAAATTCTCCATGATGTATTATTTCTCATTTGACTCGGAGCAGAGCAATCAGAAAACTGGAATTAGAAAACTGGAATAGAAAGAGGGGGGAAGTCAATATGGAGAGACAGATCCACGAGGAAAAAGTTAGACAAATGGCATCATTGTTGTGATGTCCTTTTATACTGCTCAAAGTGTTCTTCTACCTTGGTATTTACATTCTTAACCTCTTAGAGCTGGAAATACTGTACATACTTGAACCACCTTCCAGGGGACACCAAGTTAAGTGCCTGCCTTGAGCCCAATTATAGCCTCTTTCAAAGAGGGTCCCAGTGACTCTCATGAAGACATGGAATCACAGAGGGACTCACAGCTGCAGAAGCAGCTGGAAGGCTGAATAGAACCTTAAGTAAATAGCCTGGAAGGCCAGCGAACAATGAATTATAATAAACCAACTGTAATTAGTAATAAAAGCTTTAAAATAACTGTACTCATGAGATAGGACTGGTCACATCCTTGCTGTGCTCTGGAAATAATAGAATCATTTTTTTCACCCAGCGTAACTACAATGGTAATTAAAAGCTGATTTAGGATCAAAGGTAACCTCAAGGTTATAAATATAAGTAGTTGGCTTAGAAAGTGTAGGGAGCTTGTTCATATTCACATATTCACTTTTAAAAGTAGAAAGGAGCTTTTGGAATATATTTTTAAAACAAGCCTAGTAAAATCAGCTAAGTAAAAGCTAATCACTCAATACAGTATATTTTTCTGTTGTTTTTTGTTTTTGATTTGTTTGTTTTTATTTTGTTTTGTTTTGTTTTTTGCTATTTAAAAGAACTTGAAGAAGAGGAGACATGAATAATCATGAATGGAAAATCTATTTATTTATGTCAGTCAATCAACATAGGACTGTTTTAACTGTAAACATCCATGACATAAAATATAATATAATTGAAAGTTTGTAGCAAGTAATATGCCAATGAACTTGAGTGGTACATGCAACAGATTCTTCTAACACTAATAAAAGCCAGTAAATAATTGTATTCATGAGATGGGACTGTCATATCCTTGGTTGTATTCTAGGAATAACAGAATTTAGGTTTTGGAGACTTGTTTTGTTTTTTCCTTTCCAATGCAACTATAATGATTTCTAACAACAGCTAGAAATTTCCTGACTCTTTATGAGGTCTCACCTGTTGCTCTGTGGTACAAATGCTTATTTATCAATTTAGCTATTTAATAATCCTTTATAATGGTAGATCACAATGTTTTTATAGTGGAGAAAGCATCACATCTCTATTCTAACATGTCAGCACTGAGAAGGTATCTCCAGCATTGAGGATAATGTTAGAAGTTTACATTTTCTACTTGATTTGATGCTTAAGGATGAAGGGAATAATAAATGAACAGGTACCTCAAAGGGAAATGTTATGATCTCACATAACTGATATTGGAAATGGGGCAGTCTGGAACAGAGGTACAATTGTCCTTGAAGAGGCTGCAATCCAGACAGATGGACGTAAAGCATCTAATGGCATGGTTGCTCGTACAATGGCAAGAACAACAAGTGTTATGAAGGGGAAATTTGGGGTGAGGATGGGAGGTCCTGAATCAAACAGAATAATAGAGTTAGTGTAGTGTGGGAAAGGTGCAGATGGAGCCAGAGTCCTAAGGACAGAAGAAGGCAAGCTCAAAGAGCCATCTCCAAGGGACCTCTCTAAGGGAGGAGAGATTTAAGCAGTGAGATTACGTAAAGATTCTTCGGGCAAAAGAAGCATGGCATACATAAAGGTCTTACAGAGTAGCACATAGAAGCATTTTGAAAATATTGATCTTTTCAGTTTACAGACATGCCAGGCCCATGGAACAAATATCACCTGCTTCCTAAACTGTGTTGAACAGCCTCTCACAGGTGGAGATGTGGCTCTTAATGTCTCCATACAGGCTACATCAGGAGGGAACAGCACATCTACAGACCCTGTTACAGAGAATTTACATTCTTTCCCATTCTGGGTCTTCATTCTCTGTAGAATAGCTCAAAGCATGAGAGACAAGCAAGAACCATCACAAGACCCATTCACTTGTTAAATGCTGTGCACCAACCAATGGCCAAACCTTTTCTCTCATCTTGGAGTTAGCCCCAGTCAAGACAGACTGGTCACTAACCCCAACAATTTACATATGATTTGGCTCAAAAGAGGCCATATTACAGCGTTGAAATCAACAAACAAAACTTTAGCACGTAGGAAGAAATGTTGTCCTAGACAACAGAAACAGAGAGATGGCAGAGTAATAGATATGAGCCAGAAAAGCAATTTAGAAATGGGTCATATATGAATTGAGATATAGACAAAGGATGAAGGCATGATCATTTTGAGAAACACCAATAACAAAGTCAGAACTAGAGATACTAAGTTAAGGAAAGGCCTAGAATCTTCCATGGAGAGAGAGAAAGAGAAAGAGAGAGAGAGAGAGAGAGAGAGAGAGAGAGAGAGAGAGAGAGAGAGAGAGAGAGAAGGCAGGATTATTCTGGCTAGGAAGAGGTTAGTAAATGTGAGAACAGTTTATAATAGTACTGGAAAGATGAACACCAGCAAGGGCATATTATATAGAGGGTTTAATTTTTTTTGAAACCAAGGAAGAGTAAAGGAGGAATTTGGGGCAGATGAAAGGAAAGAACCTTTGGATAAATGCTTAGCAAAAATGTGTCTCTGAATGATTGGTGGAAAGTGAGTTGGCTCTGGGCAAGCCTGAAAGAGCGAATATAGATGCAACATCAGTGGATGAATGTCTTGGATGAAGAATGCGTCCCCTGTATTGTCTATTAATGAACAAAGAAATGTAATAGAGCAAACATGTCAACATACTAAGGCAGTAATGTGAAAGTTGAAAGAAAAAGTCATAAAATATTATTTTTATCTAGGCAAAAATAGTGGATGAACGAACAAATCAAAGAGAAATAAATAAGGCAATCCCAAATGTGAATGGAGACATTTGTAAATAACAAGCCCGTTAGCATTTGTGGGGAGAATACACATTTATCGTCAAACAATATCTAAATTTGAACTACAATTCACACCTTGAGCCTAGTTTTGTTTCCCATGTTGTCAGACAAATACATGTTATACGGTCATATTGCTTTGAAGGCAGTGATTTCTATTACTAGAATCAAAAATCTTGATGACTTGGCTGATTTGTACTTTTGCTTTGACACTAAAGGAAATCTTGTTAGTAATTTGTCAGTTAACTTCTAGGAACAGCTGCTAACTCATATTTCCTGTGGTAATTTATACTCTTTTACTCCATCCATGTGCCCTCTCTTGTGGCCAGGACTGACCCGGACTGCTATTTTTTTTTAAACCTTGCCCTCTTCCATTTCTCACCTGGACCTGCCCTCTATCTGACTTCTGATTTCTGACATAGGCTTTTTCTCATTAGCAACCACTAGTGAGAACTCCAGCTAAAATAGAAAGGAGAACTTGTCACATATCTGACTATTGCAATTGATATATTGCCAGGTCTGACTTATTCTCCAAAGAGAAGTGGGATCATATTAATTAACATCTTGTCATCAGAAAAGTAAAATCTATGTAAGGAACATCTCTTCAACTGAGCAAGGTTTGGGGAGCATTTGAATTCAATGCCTTTCTTATTTTCTATTGCATTAGAAAATAGATACGTTGAATGTCTGTATTGCCAGGACACATACTTGGAATATCTATTTTAGACATGCTTCTGTGCTTCTTTCTCCTTATGATCTAATCTTTATGAAGAAGTTACCAAGTGAGTTTTAACTTATTCCCCATTTTATAGATTGGGAAACCGTGACTTGAAGATGTCTTACAGTCTTGCCAGAATTTTACAATTAGAAAAGATGATCAAAGCAGGACAGAACTAAGGCTTGAATTATTCCAATTCAGCATTATTTTCAGCAAGTGTCTTCCAAGACACCAAAACACTCATTTTTCTTTGCTATACTATATGATCTATTATTGTATTTTAAAAGGCTCAATTCCAGATATCTGTGAGTTCTAGGACAGCCTGGTCTACAAAGTGAGTCCAGGACAGCCAGCCAGGACTACAAGAGAAACCCTGTCTTGAAAGCCAAAGAAAAAAAAGAAAGAAAAAAGAAAAAAGAAAGAAAGAAAGAAAGAAAGAAAGAAAGAAAACCTCAATTCATGTCACAATAAGAAAATAAGATGCTGTAGTAAAAATACCTCTTGTATGAGTTGAAAATGAATTTTTATTATACCTGCTTATCAAGATAAAAATATTTAAAATGTTCACAACAACATTAATTTTCTTCATAGATCATTTTCGTATTGGCATACTATCAAACACCAAGGGAGCCATTCAAACTCTAAAATACCAGTTTCTTACACTGTCTAAATCTCAAGAAATATCATAATATATTCAATGGAATTTTAGCGCTATGGCTAATTTTTCTCATTCTAGGAAACATTTTTCTCCTCTTTTCTATCACAAAAAGGAGGAAAATGTGTATTTCTAAACAAGGTGCTGTAAAGAAAATTAGGGTATTGAAAATATTCTGCTTCAAGGCTGGAAAACATAGTTTCTTTAATAATTCAACCCTCTGTCTTCCTAGGTGTGCTTCGCAACTACAGTGAAAGTTAGGAAGCATGAGACTGCCTTCCCTAGGAAGCAAACTTCTTAGCATACCAATCAGAAGAGCTTCCTCTTTGTCTTCAATAGATCAATAGCACTAAAGCTTGCAAAGCATCTATGCAACAGAGGGCTCCATTTCAGAATTCACCCACGGGTTGTCTTCAAACGCACCGGTCAATACCTGCAGCTCATCAATTTCGCAGGTCCTCTGACCATACCTTACACGGATCTACTATCAAGAGCTCCTGCGTAAGTTTTTCCACATTAGATCAGTTTCCTTTGAGATTATATTTCAGGAAGTAAAATGCTCTTTGGGAACTATTTAGTTTTTTCTCAGCTTGTTCTTCGGCCTGCCCATCTACTCTCATCCCTAAAAATCCCACGGACTTGTCATTTTCAAAGTTGAAAATATCAGGATTATCTAAAGTTTATTCTCTGTAGGGGAAAGCAAGATGAAAGGGATATATTGGAGCACACACACACACACACACACACACACACACACACACAGATAAACACACACACACACACACACACAAAAGTGGGAGGGGGAGCTGACAAAAAAGCAATCTACTTTGCAGGGAAAATAAAATGAAAAATAATTTAAATACTCATGAGTCTCCCACAAAAGGGGCAGAAAAATATCATACCACAAGCCTAAAAGTTACATATTCCCATGAGTTTACTAAAAGTACAGTGATTGATAGTTTTTTCAGAAGATATGATATATTACATCGAGCTGCAAGATTCTTGATAGTTTTCAAAATACTGTTACATGTTGTCTTATTGCACTCTTAATTTTTATTGCTTTTTGTTTGTTTGTTTGTTATTCGAGACAGGGTCTCTCTATGTAGCCTTGGCTATCCTGGTCTCGCTTTGTAGACCAGGCTGGCCTCAAACTCACAGCGATCCACCTGCCTCTGCCTCCTGAGTGCTGGGATTAAAGGTGTGCGCCACCACGTCTGGCTGCACTCTTAGTTTTTTTTAAAACGTTTAACATAATGTGTGATCTGCCTTGACTCTATCTCATGTTCACGTTTTATGGGAGAAAATGATATACAAGGTCAGTTATGCAAAAACAAAAGGAAGAGTTTACTAAATAGAGGAAAGGCATCTGTGCACATGGTGAAGACTGTCAAGTCTCAAAGAAGCACATAATTAATTATAGTTTGGAACACTTCCAACACTAATTCACCAACTGGTTAACACTCTGGCTGACGCATGCTGAGTGACAGGAAGAAGCCTTGAGGTGAGTGCTGCCAGCTCTGAGACAGGCAGCCTCCTTACAACACACCAGGTCTCCCTCCCACATGGGCCTTCTTCCTCTAGAACAGTAGGTACAACGGAGGGAAGGATTCCCACATTGGAATACCCAGGGCATGAGTCGTGTGAGCTGCTCAAGTACAAAACAAAAGCCAAAAACGAAGAAAATGATGGTGTGAGTAAAGCGTGAATTACATGAAGGTGTGACGAGAAGTCACTAAGTCCTCAATAAGACATTTTTATAGCCAGGGCCTTTTGTGGATATCGGTCTAATTGTTCGGCTTGCTGTGTTATAACTAGTTCATAAGACTAGTTCATTCATGAAAGTAACTTTCTTTAAGCAAATTCAATGTCAGGCAAGTGAAGGTTACAATGTAAATATGAGGATAGAATGCTCCAGTGTCAGCAGCACTTTCTGATACAAAGATGAAATTAATGAGTAAAGATAATTGTTAGTGGTGAAATTAAGAGATTTATATGGGATTCAGACTACTACCCAGTGTCGAATGAAGGAGAAGAGTTGTTTATTTGTTTCTTTGCTTTGCTAAAACCATGCACTTTCTCTTCCATGCATGGGAGTCCTAAAAAAAAAAAAAAGGTTAGTTTCTTAAAGACAAGAAATGGGTGTTAAAAGGGCTACTGTTGATTTGCACATTCAGTTAGGTGCCATGATTAGGGGCCGGTCAGTAGCAACTCTTTAGGTTTGTGTCACCTGTGCTGTCACTGGCAGGGATTACCTACAGAAGCGCTTCACCTGGGGCAGCACTCAGAACATCTTGCAGAGCCGTCTGGATGCCATTCTTGAATCTGGAAGACAGCAAAAGCATCAGGTAAAGCTCTCAGCTTAAGATAGAGAGGTAATGGTGAGCATCAGTGATAGGAAATATCCACACACCGGAAAGATCTGCCCACGGAACACGGACTGCAAGGATGGCGGTGGATTAGTGGGTTTATCTCCGAAGTGACAGGTTTCTGCATATCAGAAGCCCTATGCTAGAGTGGGTGACGGAAAAGCTTTATAGGAATAAGCCCAGAGCCCCATTCACTGGGAAAACTTGGTTTTCTTTTTTGATCTAAACCCAGTTTGGAAATCCCAGATTAACCCGACACCGGCAGTTTTCCTTCGGTTTCAGTTACTGCTTCCTTGAGGGTTTGAGCAGATTCTGAAATCCAACGCCTCTCACCACAGCCATTAACAAACATGACAAGTCAGTGAAGAAAAAAAAAAAACCTTTCAACAAAACAAAAGCTAAAAACTCAAGAAGAACTACTTCTGCCGCAGCTTTGCTCATGCTATTGATTGTCTTTGTGTGGGGTAGAAGTTTTGACTTCATTTCGTTGGAGAGAGAGAGAGAGAGAGAGAGAGAGAGAGAGAGAGAGAGAGAGAGAGAGAGAGAGAGATGGAAAGAAGTCTCTATCTATCTTAAAAGTGTGGGCTTAATTCAAAAATATTGTGAACCCCAGGAGGAGCCTCTATACTCTATTAGCCCTTTCTGGAGTAAACATTTCCATTGGACTCAAAACTTCTTTGAAAACCTTAGCCGATTTCCAACCCACAACCCTACCTTTTGTACTTGCGGGTTTGGTTGGATCTTGTCAGCATGAGTCTGAAGGAAAACTACACTTGGGCTTTCTCCAAACATGGGGGACAGAGGCAAGGTGACAAAGCACTGTTAAGGAGCTTGAACATACGCACAAAAACTCAATGACTTATTCACCTTCCTGCACGGCTCTGGGACTAGTCTCAGAGTTTTAACTGGCAATCAGATGAACACTGCCAAGTGTGGTAATCGTAAAATATCTGCTTAGGAAAATCTGATGTCGGGAGGTGGGGGGGGTGGGGGGTGGGGGTGGGTGGGGGGTGGTTCCCAAATGCTTCTTACTTGATTCCAATTCGTTTTTCCTGAGCCACAGTCACAAGAGGGAGTAAAGACAACGCTCCCACCTCCATGTCTCAAGTAACTGTACCAGCCACTAATTTTTTAATGACTATCAACCCCCACAGAGTTTTGCATTTTCAATCTAGCTTTGCAAGACGGGTCTTACAACAAGCACGGAGCTCTGTATTCACGGATACTGTGGTCCCTTCAGCCTCTGATAAGATAATAAATATGCTATGTACTCAAAGCCTGCACAGATTAGGCTGAGGGTTCACCCTCCGCGCCCCCCCCTTCTTAAAAACCAATCCTCAAGCTTGTTATGAACAGAACCTAATTAATGTAACTGGCTTCATTATAATTATCAACCTCTTAGGACAAACTGTGTTCCTTGATGTACAGTCTGCATAGAATTGCCTAAGTTGTAAATATGAAAAAAAAAATTACTGGCCACCAGAGTTTACGAAATGTCACTGTAAAGAAATACTAACCCCACTGGAGTGACAGCTTTCATTTATCAAGAGATATTAAAACCCTGTCAATGTGATTTCCATCAAAAAGGTTTTCACTGAAATAATAAAAAATGAATGAAGGAAATCAAAAGTAGTCATCTAGTTAAATATTCATTTTCTAATCTTTAGGGAGCTGTTTACTATACTTTGACACCTGGCCTCTACTAGAACATTGTCTGATTTTCAACTTGTTATCATGCCACAGAGAATTCCAACAGGGCCACCAGGTAAAGCCCATTTATTAAGGCAAAGTAACAAAAAATCCTCTCGAATCAGAGAATGACAAGAACAAATCTCTGGGTCTCTAGGAACGTCTGTCAGGGTATTCCTTTTTGGTTTCTTTGCTAGAGCGAAGCAAAGCAAGTGTTCAGGACTCAAATATGAAGAGACCCTCTCTGAGACATGGGGGCTGCTCACAGAGATGCAAAGAAAGGGACTCATTTCAGACTACATCCCAGGCACCTCAGCACTCAGGAAGGTTCTCAGGATTTACCTGAGTCTCACTTCCATCCCTAGGAGGCACTAATATGAGAAACAGTGTAACATTTGAAAGGGTGCTAATAAGAAATAAGTGGAGAGGTAGAAGAAAACAGAAAAATGTAGACTATTGATGAATCAAGGAGGCAGGAGACACAGAGATATAGCCCCATTCAATTCCCTCAGAGGCAACATGGAAAGAAAACAGTTTGGCAAGCCAGCATTTCAGCTCTTAATTTGAGCCACAGGCCTGTCCTATAAACTGAGGGTTCTTCTTTTTCTTTTACTATTAATTCTTTTTAGAGCGATCTTTTTTTAAAAATTTTTTTCTGTTAATGACCAATATATATATATACACATACATACATATATATAACACATACACATGTAATAAATTACATACAGCAAGAACCATAAAGCAATTATGATTTATGTAAATGTTATATTTATATGGCTATTTGTATTCAGCAACCTTAAAGAAAATATCTTTTCTATCTTGGTGAATCTAAAATTCTGAATGTAAATAAATATCTATCCTATTGTATCTCTACCAACTTAAAAGATCGATCTAGACCTAAAAACATCTCAAAGTAACAGGTTCTTATCATATTTTCATATATGCACCTGTGTGATTATATGCTGTCTAATTTCTCACACACTCTTACTTTTCTCCCCCCAAGACCTTCTGACCACTCTGACTCCTCGTTCCTCCTCCTATAAATTCTCCTTCTGTTTCTGTGTCAATTGGTCTCCATCAGCCTCTGCTTTCCAACTCCTGTAAGATACATCTCTACTCCTCAAGGCTGGGTTCTTTCACATCACATAATGACATCTGTTTTCCTCCATTCTTCCTCAGTGGTATGAGTTTTTGTTTTGTGTGTTTGTTTGTTTTTGTGTGCGTGTGTGTGCGGAGGAACAAAATTTATTGTGTGTATATACTAAATAATTTTTATCCATTCTTGAATAAGTGGTTATCTTATCTGGAAATTTTTAAGTAAGTTAATTTCTGTGAAGCTTGGGTTCTTCATCTACTACATAATAGTGACAAAAGAATATTAGTAACAAAATAATAGTTATCACAGCTACACTGTAGCACTTCCCTTGTCCCAAGTATTCAGAACTGATGTTATCTGGCGTTTACTAAAAATAAAATTCACATAATGGTGTACTAAACGACATATCACAATAACATATCTCTGTGTATAACTTTAAAGCCAGTATTATCAGAATAACAGAATTGAGAGTGAGCATAACAATTACCTTAGGCACCAAATAACTCAAAAATTACCCAGAAAAGCATCGAGTTCAAGGGAGAATTGCCACTGTCTTGGTGGATTATAAAGCTTTTCTGAATGTTCTTTTAATGAAAGTAAAAGTTTAATAAACATCTTATTTGGGTCATCTTAACTAACTGGTCCATCATATTCTTAATGCCAAATATTAACATAAAGAAAAAATCATGAGAATAGTCACTAACCACCATCTAATAATCGACCAATTGAAAGTCCAAGAGAATCCATTAACACTAAAGAAACCATCATCCTCACAATGATCCATACGAAGAGCGGAGTGTGGGAGGGACTGGAGGATGTGTCTCTCCACGAGAACACAGACGACATGCTAAGATGCATGATGTGGCAGTCGTTGTCATACAGTCAGCAGAGGCACTCACTCCTGCAAAGACCAAATCTCACTTCCATGGGCAGAGTTAAGAAATGGGAATAAAGAAGGCCACGCACCTCTGTGAGCTAGACAGCTGTCCTTGCTGGAGTCAACACATTTCTCAGGGGATGGTGAGATGACAAATAGAAACCAAGCTGTTTCCAAGTGATTCATGGAATCGTTCAACATACACCTCGGGGGGGGGGGTAATACTTTTCTATCATAAACATTTCAGGTTTAGCTTTGAGTGTCCACATGAGTGCCACTATGAGGTGTTCTCTTTCAATTTACCTTCTGTTAGGTTTACTAAAAGGGGATGAACATGTATCAGTTCAAAAGACAAGCTTAGAGTCATGAGGTGTGTTTCTCATACGCAGAAGCAATGAATATCCACAAATAACTAATGAATCTCACAGTAGGCACACACTGCCTTACAGAGACTGCCTTGGAAAGTAATAGAGCCCGAGAGTGGAGAGCCTGGATTCCCGTGCGGAAGTTGTCTTTTGGTCTGTGGAGTCAGAAGGCAAGTAACAACAGCTTCGTTTGGACCAATAGCACATGAACCTCATCAGGCACAACGGAGTTGGCAGATGCCTATTAATCCAGAGACAATAAAAGAGACAACGCCTTCCGTCCTTGCTTAACTAGTTGTGGTGGAAGACATACTATTTGTATAAGTATATTTAAGTCAACTGTCTATGACTAGGCCATCCTTCAACTGGAAATCAGAAATCAGGCATAAGCGAGGCTTACTATCCCAGAAAGATCAGGGAACAGTCTTGAAGGTTGTGATATATTTGTAGAATTCACCTGTTTCATTATAGAAGTTATTATGCCTTTAGGCCTACTATATTAACCTTAGTACTAAAGCCCAACATCACTTAACTCTCTCATAGTACCTTGGTTCTATTGTCTATATAAATCATAATCATCATCAAAGTGTGCCGCCGTGTAGTAAACTGTTTAGACAAGATAATTTTCAGTTTTCTACACTTTCTGCTACCACTGGAAAGAACTGGCACACTATCATGAAAGAAATAATATAGGAGACAATCTAGTAATTCAGGTAAAATGATATTAAAGTATGTATTAGACATGCAAATATGGTTAATTAAATATAAAGATTACAACAAAAGTTTCATATTATATTCATATTTATTAAAATTATTTATTAAAAGTAAAATGGAGGTCCATGTAGTTACAACTAATTAAATAACACTAAATTTGATGGTGTGTGTGTGTGTGTGTGACTGAGATGGATTTATTAATTGACGGGCAGGTTTGTGTTTTATAGAACCAAATAAATTATGTGTGTAAAAAGAAGAGAAAAGAAAAAAAAAAAGGAAAGAAAAATTCTGAAAAATAGTAGAAGGGGAAGTAAATAACAGGATGAGAAGGACAAAGGGAAGAAGTACAGAAGGCAGAAGAGGTTGAACAAAGGTTAAAATATAATTTTAATGAGAGTGTAAAACAAATTAACTTCTTGAAAAACTATGGTTTTAAATATTTTCTTGGTTTGTTTGAATGTTCCTTTTAAGAAAGTGTAAATTAGCAGAAATGTTCTCCTTTGTATCTAGAACAGCCTTAAAACCTGACCCAGTATATACATACACATCGCATACATATACATATATATACATATACATACATAAATATGTATGTACAAACACACATGAATGTGTACACATAAGAGCCACCTTAGGTATTTGAAACATGGAAAAAATTATAGGGCAAGTAGAGTTTGCTGGTCACTGTTGGCCACCAGAATAGGCAGCAGCATCCACCACTTTCCATAATTCCTTCCTCACTGCCTATGCCCTCTCCAGAGAGCCTGAATACTACATACAATGAATTTCCCTATAGAACTTTTTGCGATTGTTTTTCAAGTTACTATGTGGATATTAACTCTTGGTAAGAGATAGTAAAACAATTCTTATAGACACCCAGTACCTTTGAAATCAGAGGACTATTTTTTATGTGCTCATGTATGATATTCTGGTTTATCAAAAGCACTTGAGACAATAAATACTTTGTCCTTATCTTAGTATTGTCTTTGCAATACACACATGGTAGTGTGTCTCTCTTCTTTGGTTTGAGGCCATTTTCCTGCCAATAACTGGACTATTTACAAGAAAACAAAAACAAAACCAAAAAAACCCATTGCCTTTCCCACATTTCCCGATGAGATGATGCAAGGAAAAGAATCCAGATAATCTAAACAATAGTTAACACCTTTAGCATCTGTTGGGAAGCAAAAATGAAGAGTAATGTTCTCCTAGATAGCTCATTCAATGTTTATCTTGATGACTAGGAAACAAGCAGCCGAATAGCCATTGAACTGAATTACAATAAAATATACGTTTTTCAGAGAGAGGAGCACAAAATCCGTTTTCATTTGGCATGCTAAGTATGCTATATTTGAAATGAATGTTACATATTCATTTCATTCATCATTTAAAGGCAGATAATCAGGAAGTCATTACGTGGCCTGCATTGGGCAGCTATTCGATTAGCGTATAATTGAGCACTCTGTAATTCAGCCAAAGCTGACAGGCTGGGAATGCATAATAGTCATCCTAGGTATTGAAGTGTGGATAAAATTATGGGGCAAGTGGTGTTTGCTGGTCAATATTGGCCACCAAAATAGAACACAGTACCTAAAAATTAAGCATTTGTTGATTTATATTTCCTTCTTCATTAAAATATAAATGTCCTATTTATTTATTTATTTTATAAACCAGTCACTTATAAATGTTAGAAATTTCTGTGGAAAATTATTCTCTCTTGCTTAACCTTAACCTGACATTGTGGGATGTCACAGCATGGCTCTATGCTGTCCCAGACAGACCCCATAAGCAGGATCTTGACGGTGGCAACGTAAATACGACAAGAGCCTGTTTTTTGTCAGTTCTGTGGGTGGTATTTTTATTTAAGGCTTACAGTAGAAGTATGGATTATTCAACCAACATTTGGAACCGGCAAGTCCTCCAAGTTCTATGAGTTCGAGGCTTATTCCCAGCTTATGATGCTTTTCAAATGTGGTAGAATCTTTCAGAGAATAGGCTTAAGGCAGCGGAGGTGGGGGTATGGGGGGGGGTAAGTATGGTAGGTCACAGCCGTTGTGTCTGAGAAGATGATCTGGAACTGAGGCTGTCGTTTTGTTTCCTAAGTATACCACAGATGATCTGTTTTGCTTCACCACACACTCTCCTCCATACACGCTGCCTTGCCACACACAAGGACCAAGCAACGACACATTGAAAAATGCAGAACTTTTCCTAAGTTGATTGCAATGGGTACTTCTGATATAGTAATTAAAAACTGAATGACACAATAGCCTAGAGGAAAACTGGATGAGATAAGTCACAGATATCTCTAGTATGATTGCAATTGGTGGGGACATGACATTGTGCTATAAATACTGAGGTGGGTTCTGTCAACATACTTACTTAAACATCACCAGTTCATGGTAATATAGTTTCTAGTGATCTGTCTCATGTTCTGCAAATTTTACCTTCCAGTCAGCCTTTATCCTTTTCATACACGTCTAAAATGAAAATCCAATTAGAGAAGACATTTACATGTCTAAGAAATGAAATGTATTTTCATGGAGAATTGATGTTTATTCATATTTACTCTTTTTTTTTTTTTCTAAAAATTGGTGAGACTAGTGGCGAGTCTTAAAGAGAGAAGGCAGTGTTAATGTTGACATTGATATTTAATTTCCGGGGCTGCTGTAAAAAAAAAAATGTCCCTCACACTGGATTCCTTGAAGCATCATAATCTTTCCTCCTCAGTTCTGGATGCTGACCATCTGAAGTCAAGCTGCTGAAGCTTGGATACCCAGGTTATCCTTGGAGTTTCATAGCTTGTAGATGTGTTCATGCAACTTTAACCTCCATCTTAACAAGGCTTTTCTTTCTGTGTCTTATTTATTTTTTTATTTTAAAAGTCATACCTTGGATTTCCATCCCACAATATTTCAGTATGACCTTATCTTAAATAATCACACATGTAATATAACTTTTAAATTTTGTTACATTCTCAGGTTTTGAAAGTGTGGTAGTCAGTACAGCCTTTGGGAGGATACAATTTCTTCCTTGCAGGCCTACTTAGCCTTGTTAACACATTAGAAACAAAACAAACAGGCCTTTCGTTCTAGTATCTGAGGAAAATGTTATATACTATTCCCTCATGATGCCAGTTGTCTTGATGTGTGTGTGTGCGCGTGTGCGTGTGCATGTGCGTGTGCATGCACAGACAATATATAAAAAGTAGTAAATAAAATAAATTCATGTCATGATGAAAATTGAAATAAGAACCTGGAAATATGGTGTCAATGGCTCAGAGTACCTGTTACTTTTGTAATAGGTCTGGGTTCAACCCCCAGCACTCACAGGATGACTCATGTGACCCCAGTCCCAGGCAGTTTGATGATGTCTCTGAACTCCACAGTAGTAAATACTGTTGAGAGGCAAGCATTTACCCGCACTCAATGAAATAAGGGCAGTAGTCATGCATGCAGAGGAAGAGGCATTCTCTCTTGTGGCATGCATCTTCTCATAAAGATAGGATAAGGTTCTTGAGGGTTTGATTGACAAAACACAAGGATAATGGAAATGCATGCTCTCACCTTCAAGAACCCTCTGCATGCACTCCTTACTTCATCCTTCCTATTGGATCTGCTCCTACTGTGTAAGATCCTGTAGACCACGCTCTACAGAATGTGATATCATATAACAACTTGGCGGTATATTTTTTAAAGTATTTTTTAAATATTTATTTCATTAGCTAACAGGATTTAAATATGGCAAAAATATTTCTGATGAGCTTTTCAGGAGTGTTTGCTTGTTGATGCCTCTCACCTCAGTGAGACAGTATGTGGAGTGACTCCCATTTCAAGTCTGGTGCAGAGGTGCCTCAAAGAGGCCATGTTAGGGAATGTCATTTGGATCCTCATGATTGGCAGCTACGAGAAACTGGGCTTGAGTAGTCCATGAACAATCTAGGTACCAAAAACGTGGGAATGACTGCTATGAAACAGGGAGCAGGGAGAGAAAATGTCCTCAGTCTGTTGAAGTAAAAGACCTGTGTGATTTGTTCTACTGATCAGAGAAGTCTGAGCAAATAGTGTGGTGGTTTTTTGATGAAGACAAGACAGCATAAATTAAAAATAAACATAAATACATACATACATACATATGTACATAACATATGAAACTCTTGCATATTCTGTGAAACACTTGCTCTTCTTTGCCTGGTATTACTCAAAATATGATCTTCCTTCATACTAATATAAAGTTTTTCTACAAGACTTTTGTCTGTCCTATACTCAATTTTTTTCATATTAAAGCCACAAGTGTTTTATAATTTTTGTACTTCTTTTGTTTCACTTTTTGTCTTTACATACTAATTACAGATTAACAGAGTCAGAGTGCATGCTCTGTAAATTTTGAAATTCTATAGAAAATAGATAATCCCTTTGCACATAGTAGGCACCTTATGGTTTAAGAGTTGATTGAGACCATCTTGTTGGAACCAGATCATATCCTAGGGCCACACACACTTAAATAACTCTATAGTCAGCCTTGTGTTCTATTATAATAGACTAGCTTGGTGCTGTGTTTGAAAAGACCTGACATTTTAATTAGCTTTGATTAACAGTGCAAAGAGCTGAAGGAAAACAGGATCCATTTCTTTCTGTGTTTTTTAAGTCAATATGCAGGGATTTACATTCACTAGTCTAACTCTTTCACATATCTCCAGCAGGATTGGGCCCCAAGCAATTTATTCATTTGCAGCCATAATAAATGACTCAGGGGATTGAAATGGCGAAAGCCTGTCATTTGAAAAGTTGTACTGATTGGCTACAATAGGAAAATGAATTCCACAAAGCCAACTAGAGTATGTATAATGAATCCAATTGCTTCAGTTACCACAAGAGCAAAATGCCAAAGGTTTAGTCCTCAGATATAAAACAAAACTCCCTGGCAATGCCGTGTAGAAGGCAAAAATGTTGGGACAACTAAACCCAGTAATAGTTATACATGTGAAACAGGGCAGGTTGTTCCCCAACCTGAGGCAGCACGATAAATTCCACACAACTGCTAACAATTCACTGTCAGGCTAGGTACATTTGCTGTCTGCTGCTTTATGCTTACCCTTTGTACAATTCTTTCTCTCTCTAGCACTAGAAGCCTGAACACTGTTCCAAGATGCCTTAGCAATTGGCTTCCTTTTGGGATACTGCAATAGACAGGCTAAGTGGAGATTCTTGGGCTGAAGCGAAAAAATCAAAATTTCCCCTTTATGATTAGTTCAGTACCTCTCATAGCAAGAGCATAAGTAATAATAAAAGAATGTGGTCACAGGAAATGGCATGTGCAGCACAGGCAGCAATGGCATGGCATGGAGGATTCAATAACCCCAAGCATCTGGCTATAACAACAAAATAGTTCACCTCTACCACATCAGCAGCAATTATAGGCTCCAGGGATGCAGCTAGATGTAGAGAAACTTCTCATACATTAAATAATAATGGCACACTCTTTCCTTTGCCAAGTCTACCTACCTTCCTACCTCCCTTCCTCTTTCTTTCTTTCTTTCTTTCTTTCTTTCTTTCTTTCTTTCTTTCTTTTTCTTTTCCTTTTTAAAAAATTGATCTTCAATACCTCTAAATCCTTACTTTAAACTTTTGGTATGGTTTTAATTTTCTCCTTGAGCTACCGACTTCAATTAATGGATAATTATAGTATATCAATATTGAGCCAATAGTTACCCCACAATCAAATGCATCTGGACTCATAATTCTGGTACCATCAAACAAAACAAAACAAAACAAAACAAAACAAAACAAAACAAAACTGGGAAACTAGTACAGGTCACTCAGTGACTGAACAGTATCTCAAGTTATCTCATCATTGTCTGAGATGGCTTGCCTTTTAGTAGCTAAATCTGAGGGTTTAAATCAGCTGTAAGAAAGTAATATCCCACTTTCTACTCTACTGTGGAGAGTGTTCTGTCCACTGGCTAGATCTGGGTAGGGGTTTAAGGTTTACCACCTGTATTGTCCTTGGCTAGTGCCTTAGTTTGAGCGGGACCCCTGTGCCCAAATCTGCCTATCATAATGTTCTACTTGTAGGCTTCTAGGACCCTCTGGATCCTTCTACTTTGCCATTCTCCCATGCTTCTCTCATCTAGAGTCCCACTAGAATGTCCTCCCCTCTGTCTCAGTTTCCTGGTAAGTGAAGGCTTTCGTGGGACATACTCTGGTGCCTCACCTTTGACCATGTCCCCTGGAGGGGGAGACCTGGTGGCACTCAGAGGAAGGACAGCAGGTTACCAAGAAGATACTTGATACCCTATGAACATATACAGGGGGAGGTAATCCCCCTCAGGAACAGTCATAGGGGAAGGGAATAAGGGGAAAATGGGAGGGAGAGAAGAATGGGAGGATATAAGGGATGGGATAACCATTGAGATGTAACAAGAATAAATTAATAAAGGAGAAAAAAATAAAAAATAAATAAATAAATCAGCTGTAAATGTTAGCAGAGAGTTTCCATGGTGGATCCTAAAGTGTATCTCATCATAGAGCTATACTGCTAAAAGTCAGGCCACAAATATGAATCCCTGTATTATAGAACTACAGTGTAAGTACACACTTTAGATTTTCAGTGAGTCTATTCTGAAAGCAGCTCTTGTTTAACAGAGAACACAGCTCTAAAGGTTACAGTAAGGATCTCTGAGTTAATCAGACAAATGAATCCAAATCCATCTGAACCTTTTCTTTTTTTCCTAAAGAGATTTGACATTGTTCCATGAGGAAAGGAAAACTATAATTCCTGGCTCTGAGAACCTACAACGAGCCCAGGGAAGTAGTGACTTAGCAAGACGATGCAGGCATTTCAATGACATGCTGTCGTATCCACTCATGACCTTGGGCCCAACTCTAGAGCCAGCCCTATTTGAGCTCTGGATTATGTAAACAAAGTTGAGCCTAGGAGAAGGGGTTTATACATAAAAGACCTTGTAAATACTTCATCTTGGGAGATACCTGGGAATTGTGCGTAGTAAAGTATTCTAAAGCTGTTAAATACAAATACGTGTAGAAATAGTTACATGATGTTAGGCCTAAGAGGACAAAATAGAGTTTTGTCTTCCTTGTGATACATGTGTTAGTTTTGAGTAGTCCTGAAGTGTTCTTGATTAGGTAACGGAAATGATTCAGCAGCTGTGCATATTTGACATGTGATCCCACAACTACTTTGGGATGATTTTTAAGAATCCAAAGATAATCGATTTTTTTTTCTTCTATTTGTGGTAGATAAGTGCATCAAAATGAAATTGATATTGAATGTGTCAATCCATAAGCAAAACTTCAGAGGTTCAGAATGGCTGTTGTAGAGTATTGGTCTGGGCTAGTGTTTGAATGGTAATCTAGCTGTATGATGTTTTGCTTGTGAGTCCCTTACAACAACACATACATATAGCAACAGTCCTTAAGAAGACGTCATGAGTTGAGAAAGCATGGGTGGGTTGGCTGAGCACAGGAGTTGGTGCTGAATGAATGTGTAGTGGAATAGGTGTAAGGAAAACAGACATCTATGAAACTCTCAAAATAAGTAGATATCAATAAGAGAGAATAAGACCTAAGCTCTCTCCAAGGTGAGAAATTTGTAAAACCATTTTTTATTTAAAAAAAAAAAAAAAAGAGGAGATAGGACTGCTGTAATGTGTTCATCAAATGTTACCAAGCTGTTTCCATGCACTTTGGTAGCATCTAGAATGTTCTTTATTCATCCTGGCATTACAGGACTGCTCTGCAGGAAAGTAAGGGTCTACCTAGTACTTTGTGGTGGGTGATCACTGACTGAAAGAGATATGAGAATGGGATTGGTGGAAAGGGGACCCTGATTTCAGTAATATGTAAAATGAAATATAGTATAGTAGTTGTACAGAATAGTAAAATGAAAATCATTATCTCCTGCTAAGCAGGATGATCCATTGGCCTGAGTGTCAGAACCTGAAGGAAATGGAGTTTGTATCTGCCTTCTTTTCAAAACGACAGTGTTGAAAGTTCATTGTTGCAGAAGAGGCTATGCTCTCCTTGGCACCATTTTGGTATACTATAATAATTCATTACTTGAAGTTAGTATCCCAAGGAGGGAAGGGCCCTCTCTAAGTCAGGATGGCTGCACACTCAGATGGAGATTCACACAGGTTGGTAACTAAACTAACTATGTTTCAAGGTCAATACTTTTTTGCTTATTTAGTTCCTACTAGACAGGGACATGCCTCTCAGACTACTCTATTAGTCAACACTGGCAATGGCTTAGTGGGTATTATGTGCCTTTGATCATGTGTATGGACAAGAAACTGCAGACAGTATTTAAGAGGATAAATTTATTATTATTTTATATAAAAGGAAATGGTTTGGTTTTACCATTGATTTTATATATATTTATATGTGTATGTATATAATGCAAAACTGGATAATTATTTAGATTTGTGCCTCAAATTAAAATATTATGTACTTTGAGGATAAAAACTTACACATAATCATATCAAAAAATTGTATATATAAAATGTATATGCATTATTTAACATCCTGTTAGGGTTCACCCAACAATTGAAGTAATTGAACATAAATGAGATGTATTAAATTTATACATGTAATTTGAAAGTCTGATTTTGTTTAACTAAAATTTTACATGAGATTAAACAATAATCAAAGGCTTCCTTAAAGGTAATCACTTGAATTTGCTAAACTTACAAATAGAATAATAACTTTTATGTGCTGAATTAAAAAGCTTAAGAATAAACTGGGTTTGTAAATTTGTTACTAGTGCATTGAATATTAATTCAAACAAAGTAAACCTATGAAAATTTATTTCCAAAGTCACTGGGATATATAAAATTAATTAATTAATAATTTTGAGCTAACTGTATAATGATTAGTATTTCTGTACTTCAAAGTTGTTATAAGGAAGACAAATATGTCAACTAGGCCTCCCATAGACATTGAAAAAATATTTGGTTGTATTTAAGTTACATGAAAATGATGGATGGTGCATTAGCATGCAGCCTGGACTTTCCAAGGTTAATGTTGGCCCATAAGCCACCTTTTTTTCTTTATGTAAAACTTCTCAGGTAAAAATAACTCTACTTGAATAGGAATTGAACACTTACTCCTAAAATTCCAGCCTTGAAAAGAGTCTGGGACCTCATCAATTGTAGTCCTTTCATTGTGTAACAAGGGAGTGAAAGCTGGGAGATGTAAAATACCTCTGGGCACAGAGGCCCTTCCTGAAAGAAGTAAAGGCTCCCGGCAGACCCGTGACTTTTCATCTCTAATTGATACAGCTTCCCACATCAGGTCTCTCAACATTGACCCTTGAGCCAGGTCATCATTTTAACCTCCAATTTGGTAAGGGGAATCGGGAGCTGAATGCCACATTATGCAGGGCATCATCATTATGAGAACGAATCCAGCTGAGATCCTCTAGCTCTGTGCTTTCATAGGGCCCCGTTGCTTTCATTTCTCAACCTGGCACCTTCTGTTGCCACTAAGTATTCACTTGGAGTTCTTTTAAAAGGAAAGTTTCACACACTTCCCATGCCCTCTACTCTCTCAGAGAAGGAGTGACATTTGAGATTTCTGACAGTGAGACATCTCTGACTTCAATCACAGAGTGCGAAAATGAATATTTTCCACAAGCAACTTTGAAGGTTGGTGCTCTTTTAACATAGCCTTTCAGTTTTACTGGAGACTGACTGCAGGGGAATTGGATGGTAGGTCAAACAACACAACAGAGGGTGTTTGATAGTAAGTGCCCTGTGTAAGGAAGAGGAAGAAGTGGCCCCTGCTAATCCAAGCCAACACAAAGCTCATGGTGCTGGGAGAAACAAATTATCCCAAGAAACTCAGCACTTCCACAGGAGATTTTTATAGCAAACTGTATAATTGAATTCTTTTCTCTTAAGTGCTATCCATGTTCCTCCCATGCTCTTTCTCAGATTCCTACTAACAAGTAAACTTTGGACACCATGACGTTCAGTGGGAGAATACACACTTACTAACATACACAATTTAACAGAGACTATCTCTGATTGTACAGTATATATGATCCAACATAGAGAAATGAGAAAGTAGAAGTAGGAAAATAAATATTTAAGAAAATTAATGAGGAAAATAAAGAAGTAATAAAGGAGTAACTTTTTTCTTCTTGGTTAACTCATAAGACAAAGCTCTCCCTTGAGACATGTTCAATATGAGTCTCCAGTGAGATTTTGCTTGGAGTAACCAGGATAGATAAGTTTTGACATACATTAGCCTCCTTGATGCTAGGTAGGAAGCTTGTATTTATTTCTTTGTAGGCTAGAAATCCCTCCGTGCTTGGAAGTCCCACCAATACAGCTGTTCCTTTCCAGACTCTGAGTTCTTTTTTAGAGATCTGAGCTCCATTGCTACCATTTGTCTCCATCCTTAAGTACTCAAACATTTGTTTGAAGTATACATTTCTACAGACAACCCCCTTTTCGTTTCACCTTCATTTGTGAAGAATAATTTGGCTGTATATGAGATTTTGACTTTTTTCCCATGTTTTTCCTTAGTGATAATACTGCTAATCTGTTGCCTCCTGCTCCTGATGGAAAGTTACCATCCCCAGTCACTGTTACAATTTTTCCCTTTATGTAATGGATCTTTATTGCTCACCTTCCACTACCTTTTAACTCTTCAAATTCTTCCTTTACATTTTTTATTTTATTTACAGACAAACTATGATATGATGATGTTTTTATTCAATTTCTCCAGGAGAATTTTTCCAATATGAACTTTTATTGTTTAGTAATTTCACATCATGCAGTCCGATAATCGTCACGTCCCTGTCCAATATAAAACTTTTATTGATTATTTGGTAATTTCACATCATGCACTATGATAATCGTCACGTCCGTCCCTGTCCTCGAGCTGCACAAGCAAGTCCTATGACTATGCCTATGTCCTGCATCAATCCTAGAACATTCTTTCTCACTGTCTTTGTTTCTAAGACCATAATTCCATATATGTTAATCCTCTGATGATTTTCACGTGTGTCTGCAGTAACAAGAATTATACTTTAACAAAATGTGTATGTTAAAATCCTGACCCCCGGTACCCCAGAATACAACCAAATTTAAAGAGAGAATCTTTAAAAGAATTTAAAATGCCCTGCCCTGAGGACACAGGAGTAGGTGAGCCGGCCTTGCTCTGAGGACACAGCAGTGGGAGAGCTGGTCCTGCCCTGAGGACACAGAAGCAGGAGACCCGGCCCTGCCATGATGACACAGGAGCAGGAGAGCAGGCCCTTTTCTGAGTACAAGGAGAAGGCCCTGCTCCAGGGCTCTGAGTGGACCTCAACCCAACATCTACCCCATGTATGACCTGCTGGAACACATGAAGGGGCCGGACCTACAGATTCAAAGATTAAGAATCTCCTTGACACATGGTAACTATGGGATATCCGACAGCAGTCCCAGTGAGGATCTAGTAAAGACAGTGTACCTCAAAACAGACCCATGACTCAGCAATTTACATTTGAAAGTAAACATACGTAGACAAAAGGCTATACGGCATGATATACTACAGCTTCTGTGACAAGATTTTTTGTTTGTCTGTTTGTCTTATTTTACTGAGGGGAGGAGAGGGGTTTTGGTCCAGGACATGTAAATCATAGACATTCAATAAAAGTAAAATAAATAAATAAAAAGAACTTAAATTGGATTTGTTAGGCCAAATCCAATGACTTGTAATCTTAGGAAATTTTGAAAGAGCGATGTAGAGAACACCACAAAGATCCTGCAGCAAGTTATCTTTTAAGCCAAAGACTGAGGAACCAACCTACCAACAGTTCAATCGCTGATTTTTAGCCCCCATTTTAGAGAGATAAGGCAGCCGTGTTATTGTTTAAATTACCTGTTCCAGTGCAATGTTGAGGCACACCAGGAAATGATGATACTGGCTCCATGTGCTTCAGTTTGGTCATGTACAGTAGCCTACCTCTTTTCTTGCTGTGTCTAGTCTTCCAGTGTTCCAGAAGTCCTTCATTTTGTTTTTCTGGCCTTTCAGTTATTTCAGTTATCTTCCCCATTATAATATTGGCCTCTCTGTTGAAACTTCTCACTTGCCAGTGTATATTGCTGTCTAACTATTCCACAAATCCCTCTGTATTTATAATTAGTAGATCCATTTAAATCATCATTTTAGCTACTGTAAAACTTTTATGTGATTAGCATACTATCTGGGACTTTTCTGGGTCTTTTTTATTGAACAATTTTTTTCAACAAATTATTAGTCATTTTTCTACTGTAACTTCTATCTTGTATGATATTTATTATGTAGATAAAGACAGGAGAGGTAAGAGTTAATCAAGACTTGGGGTATAGCCCCGGGTTATAGCACATACATAGAAAGTGTATATTTTACCCAGTCTAACACATACGAAACTTTATTATCTTTACTTAAGTAAATTATATTTACCTACAAACATCCTATGACATTTCTTTAATGCCACAGTGAAGGTCTCCAAATCAATTCCATCTATAGTAGAATTAAATCTAGAATTTATTGCCATCTTAAATATATTTCATTTTGTTTTGAGTTTCAAGTATTTTGAAGCTCATTAGCAGCTGATATTCACATACTTCCAGTTCCACTTCCAACTTTCTCTGCCTCAGGGGAGTTTTGTCTTTATTCAGTTTATTGATTCACAGTTTTGGAGTACCTATGCAGGACCTTTGTGTGCGAGATCTGAGTCACTTCACTGGGATTTCTCAGGTTGTTTGTCAAGCGCTCATCTTGTGAAACTGAAGGTCCTTGGAAGCTTCTTCTTAGCACTCATGCCTTAGCTGGGCTCTCAGGTTTTCACTCACTTATTTTCTAAGAAAGCCTGTGCTTCTTATAGGGCATCTTCCTGTAAGGTTTTACATCTCAGGAATGAATTGTCAATCTTCAGAATTTAGTGAGTGCCAGCTCTCCACCCACAGCTATTGAGTGGGCTTCTAATGTCTTATGAATCATAGGTTGTTCTAGACAATAATAATTGTTTGTATATGGTTACATATTGAATTTATGTTTTTGCTTTCTATATAAAGTGTTAACTTCTGTTTCCTAATAATTGGTGAAACGCTTAACTTTGCTCTAAGGAAAGAATTCAGCCATGTTTGAAGGGAAGGGACATATAGACGACACAAGGTGCCAAAACATGAAGCACACATGAAGAATGCCAGACATTTCATCTTGGCTGAGCGGTTTGATATAAGTAGGCAACTTTTGCAGATGAGTAGATATTGCAGATACCCACGGTATTTGACAGCAGGGTGTTCCATCCCTCATTCTGAAGAACATTCTCTGCTTCTATTTGAGGAACTGTCTCCCACCTAATCCAATTATCTTATTTTTATACAATGTTAATACAGACCTAGACATGGAATCACAGCCTAAGTAGCCATCACACTCCATCTCCTAGTTAGAGGTGCAGTCATGAGGCATACCCTAGTCTGGATGGAGAGCTGGGAGCTTGTGTCTTCTGGAGAGACTAGGAAGATCAGACAAATCCCTCTACCTAGGGAGGAAGCCCATCTGGAGAGCAGTGAAGTGTCATGACCTGACACTAGGCTCACGCCCCTTTCTTCTTGTTTCAGAAGACTTCTGCTTCAACTAATTAGAGTTGGATGTTACCTTAAAATCTCATCTACTTCCAGGGCATTTTGTTTTCTATAAAATAAAATATGTAAGTCGTAGTCACTCTATGGTAAGTGCCAAACCAGCTCATGACAGGGTTCCAAAGAATTCTTTCAGCTTATTATTTTAAACCAATGTAAAAATGATTAAAACAATCATATGAAGAAATTTATTTTACTGTTCTATGAACCACTTAATTTAATCATGCTATTGAAAGACCCTCAATACTTTCTTATTACCCTTATGTTATGGATGAGAAAATCATGACACAAAAGGACATAATAATGTTTCCTTGGCTATATAAATTGTATCAAATATTAAAAGCATGTATTTGAATTTTCACAATGGACAACACTTTAAAAATTTTACTTTACTTTTAATATCTTTGAAGCTACTACAGAAAGTGATAGGTTTCATCATATAATATTCATAAATATGTCATCACATATCCTTAAAATTTTTCTTTATAAAATATATTTATTCAGAGGAGAATAATGTACTTTATTCTCTTACCACTTATGAAATTCCAGTGGATCTTGCTTTTTGTCCCCACTCACAGCCACTAAGATGCATAGTAAGATTACATACCCATTGGGACTTAATGACTTAAATTCCAGCCAAACCAAGTTCTCATCTGGCAGATATAATTAAAAGAGGAGGCTACTGACAAAATAAAATATCGTTTTATTTGTTCCTTCAGAAACATAAACACATGCCTGATGTTTCCTGTCATCTAAATACTATCATTTTTTGATGGCTTATTCTCAATTGAAGAATAATCTGCCGTCAAGATAAAAGCTAAATAAAATAATCAATAGAATGAAAGATACTTCAGGAGGCAGTCTATGAAAATACTACGCAGATTAAAATTCTAGGGCTCTTCTAAATTAATTTTGATTTCTCCTTTCAATTGTAGGTGTTACAGTGCCTCGAGCTACATACCACTTTCATAGTCCCTGTCTCTGAGTCCCTACTTCATTGCCACTTTATATAATTGGCATTCAATAAGTATTCTGGAGATGTATGTATAGATAAGAGATACTCCTGAATTTACTCAGATTCAAAACAGAGCCGAGTTCCTTATTGCTGGCATGATTAAGGAGGGCTCTTTGCTGCAGACAGCATTTCACCTGGGCCTGCAAGGCTAGTCAGGATTTGAATGAGATTGGGTTTGAGGCAGGG
This sequence comes from Acomys minous, assembly GCF_964271855.1. Lineage (NCBI taxonomy): Eukaryota > Metazoa > Chordata > Mammalia > Rodentia > Muridae > Acomys > Acomys minous. The sequence goes on along the minus strand of NC_140498.1, from coordinate 32,269,624 downwards.
GAGCTGCATAAACAAGAGCACGCAGGTGCCAAAATATGCAGCACGTGTGAGGAATGTCAAACAGCTCTGTTTCATTGAAGCATTTGATATATGAAGGTGAGTTGTGGAAAATGAGGTTGGAAAGGAGGTTTGGGACCAGAGGGCCTTTTATTTCAATCTGAGAAGTTTTACTTTTATTTTGTAGACAATAGGGAGTCAGTGAAGGATGACGCCCTGGAGAGTGAGCAGAGCCAGGGAACAGGATGATTAATCTGGGCAATGTCTGCCGACTGGATTAGAATGTGGAGAGATGGAAGGTAAGGAGACAACTTCACTATAAATTGCAGGTGAATAACAATGAAATGTGGAAACGGGGCTAAAGGAGGCAGTGCTGGAGTTAAGGTGACATACAGTAAACGTTCCTCCTGTTGACCATGGTTAAAGCCCCAGCAACCATGTGCTTCTGTATTCACTGCACTGGGACACTAGCATATCCTTTCCCATCTTTTCCAGGCAAACCTCATTAAGTACTTCACACTCTCTCCCTATTGTGAAATTCAGAAACAGCAGGCAGCTTCACATACCGAGTAAGTGAGTGAGCCAGAGTATTTTTGTCTTTGGTTCAGGACAATGGGCCTAGAGAACCCTGTAAACGCTAAAGTATGCTGAAATTGTGAAAACTTTTCTCCAGACATGAAATAAACAGAAAACAAACTTTCTTCTATGACCAGGAAAAAGGTATAAAAAAAAAAAAACCAGATAGGAGAGTTGAGGACTAAGAAGATGAATGAAAGCTCAAAAAGACAGGTGATGTTATCGGTTCAATTGTATCCCATAAAACCACGGCAGACTCTTAATTTCCAGTAACTCAAAGTGTGGCCAAACTTGGAAAGAGGGTCTTTAAAGATCTGGTTAGGTTAAGAAAAGGTGACAACCAGGAACCATGATCCCAGATAGCTGGTGTGATCATAAAAGAGGTTTAGATTGGTGCACAGAGAAGGATGTTTTTAAGATGCAGGTGACGAAAAGCGTTGTGACATGGTGGGGCATCTTTAATCCAAAGTACTCCATAGATTTCTAGCATGTTCCAGGAGACCGAAGGAGGAAGAACCATGGTTCTTGGAGCCAGCAGAGTTCCTAAGGCCCTGCCAGTATCTCAATTGATCCTTCCAGCCTGCACATCAGAGGGCAACAAAGTGTCATTACATTAAGCCACCTAGTTTTCAGTCCTTTTATGGCAGGGCCAATAGAGGCATATCAAAGACAAAGCAAGAGGCTTTCTATATATGCACATGCATTACACCTATGCATAAATAGAGACACATGTTTACACACACACACACACACACACACACACACACACACACATTTACATGCATGTGCACACACTCCTAAGATGCATTCAAATGGATGAAATTTATCAGTAGGCAGATGCAAGAGGATGAGACTGAACAACAGCAACTTCCTTCAATATAAGCATTGAACACTGGGGCTGGGAAGACTGCTAAGGTTGTAAATGGGCCTGTGATTGGATGCTCCAAAAACCTGGATGCAGTTTGAAAAAAACACATACTCACAAATAAATGCACATACACACAGACAAAGACAAATAGAATTTCCTTAAAAATTACATGCTGGTGGGGTGACCAACAAGGGACCCATTTTAGTACATTAACGTGAAAGGTATGTTTCTAATTCAAATACCAATTGACACCAGATAGTTGTTTTAAATATTAAGACATATTAAGCTGAAATAAAAGATGAGAATATGGCAGAGACTTTTGGCAAGTTCCAGAAAGTCTTTCTCTTGTTAAACACCAGGGTAGCAATGGAAATGACACCTAGAGGTCATAAATGTATACCCCTCATAGAAGTAAATAATTGTCATGAAGGCAAAGCAGAAAGAGAAGTCTTCAGAGACTACCAGAACAAAAGAAAGATTTTTTAAAAATGAATGCTGTAGTAAACACTTATCGGTTGAAACTAAGTTTTCAATATAAAAACAGAAAAGGTCATAAATATTTTATGATCATAACATTATTAGTAATTTCAATCAGACACACACACAGTAAACAATGGCATTTATATATGCTATTATCATTTGTTAATTTAAGAATTCTACTTATTTCTGACATTTTCCACTCTTGTTCTTTTAACTTCTCAATGTGAACTTTTCGGTCATTGATTTTTAAAATTCTTTCTTATCTAACCTAGAGGCCTAATGTTATATATTTTCCTTGCATACTACTTCAGTCTTTCCCTCTATAACTTATGATGTTCATTATAATTCATATAATACCTTTGTGGTTTTACTGAGATGGGGACTCAGTACACAGCTCCAGCTGGCTGACCTGGAGCTCAGGACATATAGAGTAAGCTGCCCTCTAATTCACAGTTCCACTTTCCTCTGCCCCCAAGTGCTAGGATAAAGGTGGAAACCACTATTCCCAGCTAATATGTCTTTCAATTTGCATTTTTCTTTGACTTCAAGCTATTTAAAAATACATGAGCAAGGTTGTTTGGTTGTTTGGTTCATTGGTTTGGTTTGGTTTTTTGAGACAGGGTTTCTCTGTGTAGATTTGGCTATCCTGGATTCGTTTTATAGACCAGGCTGGCCTCGAACTCAGAGAGATCCACCTGCTTCTGCCTCCCCGAGTGCTGGGATTACAGTCATGTGAGATGAGCAAAGATTTTTTTTTAATTGAGGATTTGCTATTGATTTTTCATTATTGATTCCAGATTAAGTTTTCATTATTTTTGAAATGTACTCAACTTTTACTAAACTGGACATAGGAGATCTTGAAGTATCCATTTCATATCTCTTTTGGAAATAAAATATATTTAGTTACTGCTATGTTCTCATCTTTTATTTCTGCCCAGTATGTCTTAATACTTAATATAATTACCTGAGTCAATAGTTATTTGTGTTTGAAAGATACTTGTTACATTAGCGCAGGTTCAATATACTTACTTGTTTGGTAGTATTATATACATCTCTCATTTCTATCAAGTTTTGATTCTTGATTTTTTTTATTTTTTATTAAATGTTTTTACATAAACATTTATATTATTACACATAAATACAATAAACCACCTATAGCAAGAAGAACCATGAAAGAACCAGGAAATATAAAAATGTTATTTTCATGATGTTTTGGATATATGTATTTGGCAACCTTGAAGAAAACATCTTTCCTATCTTGGTGTGTTTAAAGTTCTAAGTGAAAATCAATATCTATCATATCTTGTCATTATCAACTTAAAACATCTATCTAGACCTCAAAACATCTTAACCCCTAAACAACTAAGCTTAATTGTAAAACAAAACAGTCTGGTCTTCAACCCTGTCAGAGACTTGAAAAGGAATAAAATTAATTACCTAAGTATACTGGGAATGCAGGTTAGCAGCTTCCCAAATGAGAAGATGACAGAGACCCAAAATTCTCTATAACACTGGAGCATCATCTTCAGTCTTCTGGCGTAATATAACTGACAGACATATTTATAAGGCAGGGACTATTGAGGACTTGCTTACCCTGTCTTCACAGAGTTTGGCCATCAACACTCCCTATATCCAAGCTTGCCCATTTGGGGGCAGAATTCTGTCTGCTGGACAAATGAGGACATTTTGCCTAATGGCTGGTGTTCCACATTTGAAGTCATCTCCATAAAGAGGTTCTTTGATGCTCATACCTTCATTGAGGTAAGCTGTGTATTAACAGGAGTTAACCTGTCTAAACAGAAATGTATCTTTGAAATAATAAAATCATCTTTAAATGCTATATTCTGTATGTCTCTGAGGTTTTTGAAGGCCATATCTAGCTATTTTACCTTATCTTTCTATAGAATCATATCTATCTGTTACGCCTAGGATGTATATTCTTGTGATAAAAATAACTTATGTCACTTATTTGATTGCACATAAGTTTCTAGAGATCAGATGGCATGATGTAGCTCTTTGGAAGCCAGGAAAAGGCACAGGCCTTGTAATTTTATTCAATTATTTTTCACACGGTTGCTTTCTGCCAGCATATGCACTTAGCATTTGAAGACAAATCAGAAAACAATAAATATTATTTAAAAATAACAGTCTCCATGGAGCTGCATCACACTGGCTTCTGTGGGATACATCTGGTTTCAAATTTGACAGATGAAAATTAATACAATAGTACCAGTGAGTTCATTTGATGACTTATTTTTCTTTTAAGTGCTTTTATTTTAGCAACATTTTATTATTAGCACATTGAAAGTTTCTGAGTAGTTGCACTTTTCTTCCTAACATTGAATGGCTCATTTTCTTCTGTTCTTCTCCTATAGATGGAAGTGGACCATGAAGTAACATTTGACTTACTTGCTATGTTGTTCTGTATAGAAAACATAGTAGTTAACATCTAATTGGAAGACCATAATCAGCAGGGAAAATACAATCTCAGAGTTCATAAATTTGATGGCTTAATGGATATTTATGAACTATTTTCTGTGTGTATTTGACTATGACCATACTGCTCTGCCAGAAACAGAAGGAAATCCAAATCATGTGGCAATCTTTAGGATTTTCTTCCCATTACAATGAGCTCCGTAAAATTATCCCTTATGATTCGAGGTCCTTGTTGTCTTGGTGTGTGAGTCACTCTTGGTTGTAGCAATGCCACTCTCCAAATTTGCTTCCTTGTTTATTGTGTCTTCAGAATAAAAGTATCCGAAATGATTTCACAAGCCAAGTTTTCTTAAGCCAGCTCAGATACTACTATTGACAACTTATCATTGCTTAAGTATCCAGGTTCTTCAGGCTTCCTTAGTGTATCCACATGTACAAGTCACATCAGCTCCCCCAAGCCCTTACCAAGGCAGTACTGGAATACCAGCTTACATTCCTTGCAGAGATTTTACATTTGGTTCTTTTACTACTACACCTTTTGATCCATGGAGATGAAATGTGAACTGTAGGTCCTGCCAAGGCTTACTTACCTTTCAATCCTAGGTTCACCATCCTGTTTTGTCCAGTGTATTTTTAAAATGAAAGACGTGCTTATAAATATGTTGTAATTTCTTTTGTTGCTCAAATTCTCAACATTGACAAGGGTATAAAGGTCTTGTTTCTTTTCAAGGACTGGACAGGTTTAACTCAATATTATAGCAACAATGTAACCTATGTTCATGACTGATACCTGTTACAAATGACCAGAAAGTCAAGGGACTGGGAACCATTTTAGAGGGCATTATCATTTCTTTTATGCTTAAAATTTTTATGACTATGAAATAATTGAGTATATATGTATAAATGTGTGTAGGGTAATGAATAGAGGCAATACAATGTCAGTACAGAGGCTAGAGGCTAGCTATAAGAGATCATTTGCACTTTTTGCATCTATATGGATAGATTTAAAACTTAGTTTTTTTCACGGTTGTGACTCCTTGTAGGTTGTTCAAGTTCCAGTGGCTAGCCTTACAGCCATGTGCATATGGCAACAAAAACATTTGCTCAAGTATGTTCATAGCAGCATTATTTGTAATAGCCAGAAACTGGAAATAACCTAAATGTCCCTAAACAGAGGAATGGATAAAGAAACTATGGTACATCTATACAATGGAGTACTATTCAGCTATTTTTAAAAAAGGACATCATGAAATTTGCAGGCAAATTGATTGATCTGAAAAAAGATCATAACCCAGGCCAAAAAGGACATGCACTGTATATGCTCACTAATAAGTAGATATTAGCCAAATAAAACAGGATAACCATACTACAGTCCACAGACCTAAAGAAGAGGAAGCCATTAGTGAAGGTGCTTAATTCCCTATCAGAAGGGCAAGCAGAATAGGCCCTGAAAGTGGTCGAAGAGAGGGAACTGGATAAATGCCTAGATGTCCTCTGAAATACTCTTCCCAGCATGCTATTGAAGCAGATGCTGAGACTCACAGTCAAACTCTAGGCAGAGTGGCAGGAAATCTTATGGCAGAATAGGGGTACAGAAGGACCCAGAGGGGAAAGGAACTCCACAAGACCCCAACATAACCAACGAGTCTGGGCCCAGGGTAGCCTTCAGAGACAGATGCACCAACCAAGGACTGTGCATAGAGAAGACCTAGCCTCCTTGCTCAGATGCAGCTTATAGGCAGCTCAGTCTCCATGTTGGTCCTCTAGTAAGGGGAACAGGGGCTGTCTCTGCCATGGACTCTGTTGCCTGTGCTTTGATCACTTCACCCTGGAGAGGATGCAGGTAGTACTGATGAGACTTCGTGGGCTAGGGTTAGTTGGTGGGGGAGGAGGGCTCCCCCATTCTGTGGACTAGAGGATGGGATGGGGGGAAGGGATGAGGGATGGAGGGAGGGAGAGTGGGACTGGGAGGAGACAAGCGAGGGGGCTAAGATTGGGATATAAAGCGAATAAATTAAAAAATATATATGAGGTTAATTTTTTTTTTTTTTAAAGAAAAAAGCCCATTCATCCTTCATCCATGACATGAATGTGACAATTATCCTCTTATTCGTCCCAGGGATTGACCTTGGTATAACCAAGTCTTTATTATCGCTACATTCTCTTCTATAATAAAAGATTTAGGTCTAGGCATATGACCTAATGCTTGCTAATGAGACATGGAATTTAGTCCTAGGTGAGGAGTGGGAGGAAGTCTGGCCTTTTGATGCTAAAAAAGAGTAGTAAGAAGAAATGGTGACTTTCTTCTGCCCTCATGTCTGCATGAGATGAATAGTTCTGAGCGTGCAATCTAAACAATGACCTAAGTATAATACCATCATGCAGGGAACACAGCTCACAGCACCATAGCAGAGCGAGCTTGCCACACGAGAAACTCTGGCTTGATACAGCACCTTCTCTTTCCTTCCACATGTTGAAGTTACAAAAATCTTTACCTTTTAAGCCCATTGGATCTGAGCTTTGCTCATTCAAAAAAGTGCATCTTATTTAAAACTCCTGTGATGTACTACGGTGTGTGGCTCAACAAATTTTACTTGATACTTCTTATGCTCTCGGGTTCCTGGCTCCAAGTTCATCATAACAAGGCCAAGAAAGTGATAGCCCACACAAAATATTGTGGGTTTTGCTCAGATAATTGTATGCTGATTAAAAAATCATGGGTATGAAAAACATGCCTCTACTCACAAAACACAGAAGGGTAAATATGTATCATGCAAGCATCATTCATTGATAACAGAATCAAATTCTTATTTAGAGTTTTAGTGGATGTGAGAATAAATTCAAAGACACTGTATTTTAATATTAACTTAAAAGAGAAAATAAATATTATTTGAGGTTGAATTCTCTCCTGGTGACTAATTAACTCACTGTACTCTTCAGACTCATGGTATCCTATTTGAAACGTCAGATGATTAAAAATAAATTTTAAATAATATAGGATAAAATTATTCATACAGTAAAAAGGTGAAAGAAAACACTTAAACATCAAATACCTCAAAAATCAAGTCTGACCCCCCAGCTCCAAACACTGACACATAGTACCCCATATCAACTCTCTGGCAGAGTTAGGGAGTCAGAAGAGAGATCCTTCAGGAAGACAGAGGGTAGGAAAGAAAGGTAAAGTAAGTGAAAGGGAGTCAGAACACAAATGGACTTATTTTCTATAGCATGAAGAGGGCTAAGTATATCATCAATTATATTCAGGACAATTAGGGGGCTTAATAGAGGCAAAAGACCTATATAAAATGTATGTGTGGGTACGTGGGCATGCCTGTGTGTGTGTGTGTGTGTGTGTGTGTGTGTGTGTGTGTGTATTCCTGTGATCATGCACACATCCATGTCTGTGACTCTTCTGTTACAGACTTCCCTGGAGGTTTGAAAGTTTACTTTTCTGAAGTTCATTAAGTAAAGATGCATTTGGCTGTGGAGATCTGTTGATGAAATCACGAGCTATGATTAAGACTCCAGAGCTTCTCCAGAGCTCTGGTCCGATCTACCTCTTCCCTAGGTAGGCAGTGCTTGGCTGGGCTGCGACATTTCCCTCTTGGCTTCATCTCACTGCTCTCTCTTCTCTCTCCTTCGAATGGTAAAGTCGGCCTTGAAACGTCAAGCCTTACAGTGCAGTCATGAAATTCAACCTCTACATGAATAGGGTGGTTACCCTATTAGGACAAACCCTGAAATTTTAGCTGTTTGCCCCTTTAAATTTCATCAATGGTCCTGGTTGTATAACTGCAAAAAGCCCTATTTTTATAACCAGACAGCAACTAACGGTGATTTTCCTCCCCTCAGGTCTAGCCCCTCTGAAATCTAAAGTGTTTTCTGAATGTTGTTTCTATAGCGCTCAGGATTAATACAGTGTTTTTACATGGGATATTGTCTTAACATATGCAAGTAGGAGTTTCTCCTCCAGCCAAGCCACTGGGCACTGTTTTCTTTCCATTATGGCCTTTGCAATGCTCCTGCTCTTATTTCTTCAACATTGTTACCTAATATGGTCACTGGTGGTAGTAATGTAAATGAAGAAGAATAATTTATAAAAAGCATGTTGTGAAAATGTGGTTCAGTAAATAAAAAATGATAAAGATAGCCAATTTTCACATCTGGGGAATTATAGGCAAGTAAACACACACATGGGTGACTCATGAAAACTGTTTTGTAGAACACAATATCCAAGGCTTCAATTAAACAAACAAGTATTTGAGACATCTGGTCACATTAATCATCTAAAGAAGCAAAATATGTAATGTTATTTGTTACAAAATTTTTTAAATGATATTTCAGTTCTCTTTAGCACAGGGGATCATTGAAATTTGAAATATACGGTCAAGATTTGCCTTAAACCCCTACCCAGATCTAGACAATGGACAGAACATTCTCCACAGTAGAGTGGAGAGTGGGATATTACTTTCTCACATACTCTGGTGCCTCACCTTTGACCATGTCCCCTGGAGGGGGAGACCTGATGGCACTCAGAGGAAGGACAGCAGGTTACCAAGAAGAGACTTGATACCCTATGAGCATATACAGGGGGAGGTAATCCCCCTCAGGAACTGTCATAGGGGAGGGGAATAAGGGGAAATTGGGAGGGAGGGAAGAATGGGAGGATACAAGGGATGGGATAACCATTGAGATGTAACAAGAATAAATTAATACAGGAGAAAAAAATGGAAAAAAAAAAGATTTGAATGGGACATAGTTTCCATACATTCAGCCCTTTTGACCTAAGAAAACAAACACACAAAAAAATGAAAAAAAATTAACAAACAAAATAAAACAAAAACAAAAATCAAAAACCCAAAACACTCCGCCCTTTCTTCATAATCTTATTTATTCATTATTACTTCCAGGGTTGTGACAAGGTTAGTTTTGTAAAATTCATCCCATAGAAAATAAAAGCTGGTTAGAGTTTGATGAACAATCAGTAAAATTCCTGTAAAGTTAAAAGATTGTTTTGGCATTTGAAGTAAAACAGAAAGTATATTTCTACAAATATTCTCCACTTTTCCCCTCATTTGTTCCTTTATTACTCCACAAGAGAGAAAAAAAAAAAAAAAAAGAAAGAAAGCCTCAATAAAGAAACCTAGCAATCCCTTTTATCCTTCTTTTGGCATTTTAGCTATAACCCCAAGCTGTAACTTTTGGTGGTTACTTTTGGGATTCTACTAAGTGTCCTTATCCCTTTACAGTTTGCTATATTGACATAGATCCCCGATATATACTGGGAGAAACTTAGAATGATGTAATTCCTGTATAACCCCCAATATATATGGCAGTGAAATAAATTTATAAATGTATATATTATAATCTATGAAATATTTCTATTATTTGCTTTTTAAAAACAGCAAACTACTATTGAAAACATTTTAAAAATAGACAAAAATTCTTTTATTTGTCTGCAATTTTATTATGCTACACTTTTGATTGTTTTCTTGGGCCTTTGACTGCTTCTGGGGTTTTATGGACGTTAGACAAGTACTGTGCCATTGAGCTATGTTCCAGATAGATTTTTTTTTTCACTCTTCATTCGTATGTGTAAGTATCTTTCCTTCGCCTAAACGACTTTGAAAAACAGCTTTAAATTCCTTTGTAAATAGCTTTATTTCACCTTCAGTTCTGAAGGACATTTTTATATGACAGAGAATTCAAGGTCACTGGCTCTTTAAGATGATTTCCAGAGCACACACTTGTACTGTAGCATTACAAGGGATGACAAGCAAGGGTTTGAAACTCCATGTCTAGAAAACCATCATTCCATTTTTTTGGGGGGTTGACATTTCTCCAAGTATACTCTAGTTTTCTTATATATGGATATTTTAATGACTTGTTTTTATCATTAATTTCCCCTGTGGTTTGCATAGTGGGTTTTCTTTCTTCTTTCCTATTTGAATCTAGTGTTACTATTTTTATCAGGTTTACAGATTTTTTTGTGCCCTTTTCTTCTTCCATAGATTCAATAACGATCATCCCAAGAACGAAATTGTGAAAACAACCACCACGACAAAAGCTTGGAAACTAATGCATGAGAAATACATACAACCTTAGGCAAAGAGAAAGATCCTTAGAAGAAAAAGTTGTGAAACAGTGATAAAAAGAAATTCAAAAAAAAAAAAAAAAAGGACAGAAAAAGAAAGGCCTTTTAAAGTCAGGGATTGGAAGCATTAATTTTAAACTGTGGTGGTGGCACATGCCATTCTAAAAAGGCATTTATGGGAAGCTGAGCCTGGAGGACTTGTGAGCAAAGGCTATTGTGAGCTGGGCTATACAGTAAGACTCTTTCAAATTAAAGAAAAAGAAGAAGAAATAGCATTTAAAAATTCTTACTGTCTAAAGCAGTTCGTAGACTCAGGGCAATATTATAAATATATCCATGGCATTCTTCAATGAAATGGAAAGCAGTAACAAAGCAGGCAATCCTGACATTCATGTGGAAGCACAAACATTCCAAATTAACAATGGAGTCTTAGCTAAAGAGAACAAAACTTTATCACTGTGAGGGAAAGAGAAGAAGGAAGATGAGTTTGAGCATAAAGCCCACACATGGACTACAGATGCCACAAACGGGATAGTGTAAAACCAGAAGCACCATGAAGCAATGATGAAATGGAACAGAGTAGAGATACAAATGAGAAAATTGAAGGAATCATTTACAGTCTACTTACTTGGCATGAGACTGATATCAATAATCTGTAAAGAATTTTGAAAAATAAATCTTATTATCAAATACATAAGAAAAATATACTGAGATGGTGAAATGGTTAGACTAAATATTTCTAAATAAGAAATTATCTAAGCAAGATAACTTTCTGAATTGGTCAGACAGTTCAACAACTCTGGGCATCAGCAAGTGCAGATCAAAACCACACTTCACCCCAGTCCATATGCCTACTATAAAACAAGCAAAAGATACCAAATTCTGGCTAATATACAGAGGCGCCAAAGTACAGCTCCATGGCACTGGTGGAAAGGGAGGACATTTGGGGGGACACCACATGTGTTCCTCAAAACTAAACTTCATGGACTGAATAATCCAGTTAGCGCACTTTGAGTTTTTTGCAAAAAGACATCAAAGAAGCTTACCACAGAGTTAACTGCATCCCATGGTTAGTTTAGCAATCCTAATGGTCAAGATATAGTGCTGTCCTGTGTAGCCACTGACAGACGATGACTCAATTAAAAGTAAAGATGATATAAAGAGACAGACAGATTGACAAAATGCAATTTTATTCAGCTTCTATGAAGGAGGACATCCTGCCATGTGAAGCCAATGGACAGAAGTGGAAGACAGTGCTCCTACTAAAATAAGGCTGAGGTAGAGGGCTTGCATACCTATAAGCGTTGAACTCAAAATGAAAGAAGACAGAATAATAATTAGTAGAAGATGTGAAAGGGAAGAGGAAGAGAAACGTAGCTGGAGAGGAGTAAGCCCTTGTGTCAAGAGAAGGGATTAGGTCTCTAAACATCAAGGATCTAGATGGAAATGCTAACTACCCTGATTTGATCACTATACAGAAGAGTACATGTATTCCAACCCACAATGCCTCATAAATATGCACAAGCATTTAATTTTAATTAAAGATAAAACAATGGAATTATGCAAATATGAAATATGAGTGTTAGCTAAACGAAAAACCACAAAGTCTTAAACAGTCCAGGCATGCATTAGTATTGTTTTTCTGAAAAACATAAAACACATATTAGGAGACAATTATTGGTGGACCTTCTATATTGTCACTAGTGGACCTTCCCTGTTTTCTCCGGTGTGGGAGCACATGTTTGCTTGAACTCTCTCTTCAAGGGCATTTGGACAGAAAGCAGCCTTGAAATCATAGAGAGAACTTTTTTCCTGCTGGAACAGAAAGCAGAGTTCTTTCAAACCTTAGAAGGCAGAGATAATATCTCACTTTGGAGCAAACTTCATCATGCTTACTTTCCATTATAAGATATTTGGGGTCACTAACAGCAGGGTCACTACCCTGTCATGTACCCTATGTGCAGTAAACCTCTGACGGGACTCAGCCTTGTGGCTGTCATAACTGGCTTCAGAGAGGCTCATGTTCTGCTTGCTATGAGGATAAAACATTCTTTCTCTGACTCAGGATGCTTTGCCTCCTACCAAAACACATAAAGGCCAATCTGACATTTCTCAAGAGTAAACAGAAAACTTTCTGGGATAATTGGATATAGTTCAGCCTAGAATTATACATATATATATGTACATATGTATATATTATATGTGTATATATTTATATATTGATATTGTTAATTTTTCTTCTACTGATGTACTGGTATTTAAAAAACAAATAGTCATAATTTTATTTTAAAATGTTGTGTTTGCATTCTGTAGCAAACCACAAGCTGAAGGGGGTGGTTAGAAACAATAATGCTATATTAAAATCTAGACCATTTAAAAATACTTCAAGAAATTATGTTATATAAAAAAGTTAAAGAAATCTTAACCTTCTTGCTACTACATTTTATACAAAGAAAACTCAATGTGCCCTCCAAATTAATATTTAGTTTAAAATAAACAAATCTGAAATAAAAATAAAACAATGACCTTCAGATAAATCCACATGTCTCTACTGCTTCCAAGCAATCCATACTTAGTTATTTTATAATCTGAGTGGAACAAAATAAAAGTAACATGAATCTACCAGGTCTAGTTTTATAAACTGCAAGCTCATAAGTTTCGTGAGTTTTCAAATCAAGAATGTGTGGTACACCTAATTAATTAGTGAGCTCATTTAATGTATAGCCTAGGAGATATTTTTCCTTATTTTCTTACTTTACCTAAAAGGTCTCAAGACATGTAAGTAACACTTTGTGCAGTCATCTTTATAGTAGGCAATAAGAAGGCAGTCATCATGCTAGTGATGTTTATATCTCACAGAGGCTTCCCCACTTCTTCAGCCTACGGGAGATTTAATTCTATTGAGAAAACACATATGTGGAGGGCATCAGTTCTAACATGATTTCTCAGGGGTAAGGCCACCAGTCCATTATGGCTGGAGTCATCAAGTACTCTGTTGCTTGGTTTGAATTAAATGAGATTCAAACCGACTTCATCTTAATCTGAAGATCAACTTTGGTGTAGTGTGTCAAGAAGAAAAAACAAATCAAGCAAAAACAACAACCAATACCAACACCAACAAAAAACCTTAATGTAGTAAGATAAATTTCAGAAAACATATTTCCCCTAACGTCCTTACACCAGAGGAGGGCCTATTGCAGCAGAGATTTGTCCGCATTTCTGAAAGCTATAGAGAACTGCAGCTACTTTAGGAATTCCCGGATATTGAAAACAACTTTCTAAAAGCTATATTGGGATATAAAAAATTAATACTCCTGTATTTCTTCCTTTTCTGTATCTCTCAAAATGTTCAATTACTACACAGAGTTTAAAGATCTGGGAAGAGGATTAGATTTTTTTAATTTATTTCATAATCAAAAGTCCAATGTGCTCTATTTAAGGAAATAAACGGAGAAGCTGCAATTTCAGTCAGATTTCTGAGTACTCCAATATGAAGCTCTATTGGATTTTCAATTATAATTAACAGAATAATAACTAAAGATGTAAACAGAAACAGAAATGACTGTACTATCAAACACCTGCTTCATAATTATTTGAACAACAAAATGTTTTTGAGTCTCCCACTTATTTATAATCCTGGCATGTTTTTAAGAATTCCTGTCTATGTATCAATCTGCTTAATTATTTTACAGCTCTCCATGAGACAAAAACAGCTCAAAAAATAATTTGATCCAGGTGACAAACTAGAAGCAATAAATCTATTACTGGGAGGTCAGTTTATTCGATCAAGTAGAGTTGAAATATTAAGCTAACATGAGAGTATTATATAACCTTATGAATTAAACCCTCACTTAAAGGGTATTTCAATGACCTCAAAATGACAATGTATGACTTACATTCTGTCGTCTCACAAAAACTCATAGCTGAAATGTGGGGATGATTTGGAAAACTGTCTTGAGATATCCATTGCTGAATAAAAGCAGGCGTCTGCCATCCTGCCATAAAGGAGGCTATGTACAATTTTCATTTGGCATCCTAACAATCTTATATTTGGTTTGAGCAGTACATTTTCATTTCATTCATCATTTAAAGACAGATAATCAGAAAGTCATTACATTGGCCGACACCAGACCCTTCGCTCGATTGTATCGTAATTGAGCACCGCAGAGCGTGTGCCAGATCTAATGGATAATGAATATATTATGTCAGTAGAACCGCCTCAGTGAAGCTCCAGGGGGAATCGACGGAGGGGGCTGCTGGGGTGACACGCAGGGTCACAGATGTTGCTGATCTACTGATGGGATGATTGTGTAATTAGGTAATCAATGGTGGGTACTGTGCTGTTGTGGACATCTCACCCTGAAAATGGAGTACATATATATATATATATATATATATATATATGATAGACAAGTCAACATTCATCCAAGAGCAGTTTCTTGGGCTTGGGCCTATAGTTATTGTTAACCATTAAAGTGCAGATTGTCTTGGGATACAATGAGTAAGATGCAGCCATGTGTCTAGTTATGGTTTAATGAGGATGTTTAGCATAGCTTTGCAATTACCCTTTCATTACAGCCTGGTCAAGGTCTGTTTTCTTTCTACGCAGTGATGGAATCAATGAAATATATAGAGCCGAGATTTAAAGCCCTCTACACTCAACTTAGGAAATGCTTTTCCTAAAAAATAATTACATATATTCATTTGCTTGGCCTAAGAAATTCTTAAGCACACAGTAATATTAATAATAGTGTTGATAATAATAATAGCAGTGTTCTTTAAAATTAATGAGTTGTTTGATGTTTCAGGCATTCTTATTTAATTAGCATGAATTATCTCATTAACTGCAAGCTCCTCACAGACAGATATCCTTATTATTTTCAATCTAAACATTGGAAATCTAAAGCATTTCTGACTCTAATTACTTTCCAAAACCTCTGTGTAGTATGTGACCAGATTAATGTTCAAAAGATACTGAAAAGCTAGGTGTTGTGTTGCATGCACGTGGTCTTGGCACCTGGAAAGCTGAGGCAAGAGAAGACCCAAGAACTCAAGAACCTGATATAACTCCCATAACCCATTTTGATTTCATTTTCCCTTTAGAAATATGTGTCATATGCTACATTTATGAAAGGTATGCATGAGAGCATGTAATATCATATTATTGAAAAGTGAAGAGAAAAAAGTCATACATTATATAGAAGGATAGAGAAAACAGTGTCGGGGTATGACAAAAACACAGATCTCATGGTAGGTCGCATTTTTCATAAAATTCCTTCCATGAGAGAGACATAAAAAACATCTACTCTTTGTCCTAAGATCACAGTAATGAACCTGGACACAAGTCCACCAAAGTTCATCAGAGGAACCAATGGGTTCATTAGGCTTGCCTATAGCCCCATAGGCAAGAGGTTACGGGTAGGAACACAGCCACAGACCTCATAGCAGCCACACTGTAAGTTCTGCACCACCAAGAGAAATGTCTTCTGTATGGCTGTAGGCTGTAGACTCCCAACTGCCTCCCTTTCTGGATTTCCTATTATATCCTCTAACCTTTCCCCCCACTGCCTCATGCAATTAGTGAGGAATGACAAAGCACTGGTTTGGAGAGGTGTCTAAGATGGTCAGTTGAAGGTTCTAACATCTTCCCTGCCCGCTACGTCTCTGAGGGAAAGGATAGGCAACAGCCGCAGCTGTGACATCTCAGCACTCAGAGTTTCTCTCAGAGATTACTTACGGCCTGAGAGCTCATTCTCTTCCTTTTGGATCCTTACCATTTACCCCTGTAGACATCTCCTTTGATACAGCTTCTTTAACATATTAATCCGTTCTCGCTGCTGCCTCTTGGACAACATGGATAAATATACACACTAGGTGAAGATTAACAAAATTAAATACACACACAACACAGCAGCTTAAAAACATTCACTAACTTCCAACAGAACAAAAGAAAAAAAAATCATCTTAGGCCTAACACAAAAAACGGAATGGAGTTGTCTGTCTCAGTTGGATCTACTGCTGTGAAAGGAATTTTTCAAAGGTACATGTTACCTGAAGCTTTTATGTATTTTCTTAAATTTATGTGGATCGTCACGTGTTTCCATATGTGGGTGAATATGCTAGATCCCAGGGTCACATAACAGCGAGAAGATTGTATCTTTCTCCTGAAGCTGGAACTACAGGTGGCTGCAGGCCACATACATGTGTGCTGGGTCCTCTGGGAAAACAGTTAGCTTTCTTAACCACAGAGCCATTTCCCCAGCCCCATATTTAAGAGAACTGATGCATATTGTGTGGCAATATTATGACTGCTATAAATTGTAAATGAAATTAATTATATGCCAAGTTACCACTAACTACCAAACAAAAATCATATTCAATAATTATGATAAAAATATGAAAATGTTGAAACAAACATGTCTGAGATTCTCTCTCTCTCTCTCTCTCTCTCTCTCTCTCTCTCTCTCACACACACACACACACACACACACACACACACACATACACACACACACACACACACACACACACACACACACACAGAGGATATTTATACTAACAACAAAAAAGGAACATGATCCCAGAAGTTAGGAACATTAAAATAGAATGCATTTGATAAACCTAAAGACTAACTTTCTTTAATTTTTTGAGTTTATTTTTACTTTTACCAAAAATAGATTCTTATACAATCCGTCCTGATCAGTTCCCCCCGCCCCATCTCTGCTCCTTCTACCGCCTCCTTTCTCCCCTAGATCCATCCCCCTCAGGCTCCTCTTTAGAAAATAGCAGGGCTGCAATATACAACAGTTGAACAGGACAAAACCAAATAAAATAGGACAAGGCAAAAGCCTTCATATGAAATCTCTATAAGGCAAAACAAACTATTAGGAGGAAAAGAGTTCCAAGAGCAGGCAAAAGAATCAGAGAAATACCTGCTTCCACTGTGAGGAGTCCCACAAAAACACCAAGCTGACAGCCAGAAGAGATACGCCAAGACCCTGGTGCAGACCCAGGCAGGACCCAAAGTTCTAGTGCATTTTAAAAGTACAGAGAATTAAAATGCACGATAAAAAATAATGCAAGAGGAAAGGGGTGCATGAAGTAAAACAACAAGCTTCTGAAAATCAGGACGTGAGTGGAAGTCAGAAGATCAGAGCTGCATCTGTAAGATAGGGATTTCAGATGGAAAAGGGGCAAGACAAAAAAACCTACCGACCGAGACACAGGAGACAGGGCTACAGAAACAAAAGTAAGACTAAGTGAGAGACTCTTTGCACAGTATGCAAAGTATGACTCAAGGGGTCGCAGCTGAGATGGGTTTTGCCATGGAAGTGTTTTCAAGGACTGAAGTACCAGGAACTATGAGGTCTGGGGGAGGTGGCTCATATTGCTGGAAACCCAAATCTAAGACTGAACTCTGTGGCTGAAGAGGAGAGTAGAGCATAGCAAGGCACAGATGCTGCGACCCCCTCCCCAAAAATAATGGATGCTACAAGTCTAAAGTCCAGAGATTAGCAATGCTAATCTTCTCCAAACCCATCACACACACACACACACACACACACACACACACACACACACACACACACATGCATACACACAGACACACACACACAGCACACACAAACACACACAGACACACATACAGAGGCACATGCAGACATACACATACACAGACACACACTTACACACACTACCACCACTACCACCAGGGTGCTGAGGAGTAAGAGACTGGGATTGTGTTCAGGGTGTAGCAGGGGCTGAATGTACAAGTAGCTGAATTTAGTGTGGGATGTAGCGCAATGCTCATGATAGTCCCACCTGTGAAACTGCCAAGAGGATGGAGGGACTGAAACATGGGAAGCACTCAGTGGAACAAGGGGCCAAGGTACAGCATCCTGATAGGAGCAACAGAGCCCAGGCAGCACAGACTGCGGAGGTTGCAGCAGGATCATGGTTAGCTCAATACTTTCTACTCCAGCCACATCAAGAAGCTGTAATGGGTCATAGAAAACCCATATAGAATTTGGTGCAGTAGCCCAACAGAACTAACAGAATAGGTGGGTCTTCTCAAAGCTGGGGGAAACATGAACTATGATGCCTGCTGTATGATAATATGCTTTTTATTCTTTACAACACATTTCTATTTATTATTTACTTTATCCACTTATATCTTAACTAGAATAATTTTCCAATAATTTTACATAGACATACTTGCACATTTTTTTTAGCATGTATACTGTTGTAATTGAAATGTATCATTGCTGGTCATAACTTGTATTTTATTAGAAAAGACTTTTGTTCCTGTCCTCCTTTTTTCTAAGTCTAATATACAGCATTTGCTCTAGGTCATTTTATAACTCTAACCTGTGTACTTTCCTTCTCATTCTTAGTTCATCATACCTTCTTTACCTCACTACTTAATTAAAATTTTATCTACCCCCCGAAATGTCATATAAACTCCATTTCCCCAAGAAGAACCCCAGTGCCAGTGTCCCTGAACCTGACGTGGACCGTGGGGTGCTGTGGGAAGAAGCCATGCCAAATTCTGCCATGTCAGAAATCCTGTGCTTAGGCTGTATGCTGTGACCTTCGAGTTGCTGACCTTTGCCTCACGAGGTCTTGTGTTCTAGGCTATCCTTAGACTACTTACCTTTGAAAGGAGTAGGGAAGTCTCAACTTGGAACTACCCAGAAGATCTAGGAAGTTCTTACAAGGAACTACTCAGAGAACTAGGAAGTTCTACAGGGAGCTATTTAGGCTATTGTATTCTTGCCTGGGGGGCTAGGGTGAGTGAGATAAGCATAGATCCTATTGACCTTGCTCTATATATGTTCCTGCTAATCAGCAATAAAGTGAATCTTGATCAGAAATGTCCTGACTTGATTCATTATTTCTCACGTCTCTGTATCCTACTTTCAATCCCTACGCCCTTCTTCAGGTGAACCCTGATTCGATTTTTCCAGCAGGCCAGGACCCGACAGGGTACACAAGTATCTTATCCATCAGTTAACAGGAAGATTGCTGTCAAATGATCATACTTGCTGCTGCAATAAGTTTCCACAGGATCATATACCATGATCAAGATTAGTGCATCGCAGAAGCATAATGTTAGTTAAACAGATTCAAACAAAAGTCATACACCACATAAATAGAATCAAGAAAGAATCCATAAATTCATGTAAATAAATAAATAAAAGGCATTTGAAAAGTTCAACACACCTTCATGATTTAAGTCCTAAAGGAGCTGAAGAAGAAAGAACACATATCAATAAAATAAAAAGCTATATATGACCAACCTGTAGGCAATACTATAGCAAATGGGGAAAGACTGATAGCATTTCCTCTAAAATTTGGAATGGGACAAGCATGTACACTATATGCAATAAAAAATGTATTAAAAACCATTGCTAGTATACCAAGATCAAGGCACATTAAAAAATTACAAAAACAGAAAGGAAGAAATAAAATTGCATCTATTAACAAATGACATGATTCTCTGCCTAAAAGACTGTACACTACCAGAAAATACTGATATCTTTCAGTAATGTGGCAGTATACAAAATTAACACAAAATAGAGTGTTTTCTACATACCAATAATAAACTTGCTCAGAAAGATACTAGAAAAAAAAATCTTATTCACAGTAGCTTTTAAAACCACCCAGGAAGAAACCTAATCAAGGAGCTAAAATCTCTGCCATACAAACTTTGAAACACTAGAAATAAAGAAATAGAATAAGACACTTGACAATGAAAATTAGATCCCTACCGCTCATCTCACACAAAAATCAATTCTAAGTGTATCAGAGAACTGAATTTAAAACCTGAAATGCTGAAAGTGCTAGATAAAAACATAGAAAAGACTTCAAGATATAAATACAGGCAAGAACTTTCTCACCGGAACCCTAGTGACCCAGGCAATTGCCCTAAGAAATATCAATTGAGATTACATAACATTTTTAAGTGTCTACGCTGTAAAAGAATCTGTGGCTGAACAGAACTGACAGCCTACAGAGCAGGAGACAATACTGCCATCTATATCAACAGAGTGCTAATTTGTAGAGTATAAAAAGATTTTCCAATTTTTTAAGCATTACAAACTCAAAACTGCTAATCAGTATATATGATTCAAAGAACTGAACAGACAGTTTTCAAAACAACAAAAATAGCCCCCCAAATATTTTTTTAATATATTCACCCTCCTCGGTCAACAAGAAAACATATATCAGAGATGATGGAGAGGATGCATGGAAAGGGAACATACTGTATGCCAACAACACACTGCACATCTATGCTTACTGATATTCTACTCATAATTGATAGAAAATAGAATCATCCTGGATACTCATCAAATAAATCACAGATAATGAAAACATGGTACAAAATACGCACTGTTCATAAGCACAGTGAAATTTTATTCACCTGTAAATCCAAACGAAATTAAGAAACATGGAGCTAGAAAACAGGATATTCATCAAAGAGCCCAGGCTCAAAAGGTCAAATACTGCACGTTCTTTCTCACAAATCATTTGTCATATCATACACACACACACACACACACACACACACACACACACACACACACACACATGCTTGCGTGCATGCACACACATCCTTACTTATGGAGAAGGTCCAAATATAGGTCATAAAATACATGAAGGCCCCCAATTAGAAGAAGCAAGGTCTTAAGGAAGAGGAGATGCACAGTAATAAAACCTGTGACATGAACGTAGAAAGGGGAATACTGGGGATCAAAGAGTATAAATGGGCCAGGTCAGGAGATGGAGAGGAGATGGAAGAGTATTGGGATAATTATTAAAAACTGTTTGAAAAGCCACATGAAAACGCGTGTAGATGGAGTAACTGAATGACACAGACAGATCATCACCGACCTTCAATGAACTATGGAAGGAAACAGTAATGCATTACATACAAATGCATGAGGCGTAAAGGTCCTCAACTGAATCGTTTGTGTTCTAACTATAGATGCAGTATTAACTTTGATGGCTGGAATGAACTTTCAGTGCCATTAGAACAGGGTGGCACATTTTTATACTTTTATAGTAACCATATATAAACACTGTCATGATGCTGTTACTGTCTCAAGGGCTTGGAAAGGTGACTATAAGAAAAGGCATCTAAGAGTTGAGATTTGTTAAAATACAGTCTGTTCTGGAAGGAAAAAATACAACTCAGAAAATAGCTCAGCTGAAAGGGTGAAGTATCATACATTTTGAAAATCATAAGGAGAATTTTACAAGGGCACCATGGAATGGAATAACTGAGAATTCAGGATGCAGTTTTGGAAAGCTTTGTGGATCTGGCCAGAGTTGTCAGCATCCAGCTGATCCTGAGTAGCTGGATTGCTTTCTTTCACCATCTCTACCTGCCTTACTGTAATCATTACATCCAAAACCAAGATAAATGTGTCTTTCACTTGCCTAGTCATGATTTCTTTCTTTGAGGTACACAGAGGGGATTTAATGTTGCTCCAGAGATGGAGGTAGATAATTTTACTGTAATAAAGGATAAAATATTGTCAACATCATGCCTAATGCTCTATAATTAGAAATAATCTAATAAATGGCTATTATGCTTATCAGGTACATAAACATAATGTCGATTATTCCAGATGCCTGGACACAGTGCTATATATCTTGAATTATCAAATTCTGGGTCAAGTGAGAGATCACTAGCAAAGGAATTTTGTAGAACACTATTATTCATTCATTCATTATTCATCAGTGGGGCTAGAAAATGTCTACCCAGCTTGAAAACAAAATGATTTCAATGGAGAAACTGAAATAAATATGTTTTTAAGTATTAGCAACACTGATATATACTAAAATAACATTAATAGGCCCTAAAGTGTAGGGAAACATGGGGTTTAAATCATCCTTTTGCAAGGGCAAATCGGTTTCGTTATACAGAAATTATATTGACCTAATCTTTCCCTCATTGTTCTGTTTTCTAAACAGCTTTGCCCCTGGTAGCGAAAGTGACTATACATTATATATGAACATGTGATGGTGGTGGTTTTAATGGGAGCTGCATTGCTAAGGAGAGAGTGGCATCCCAGTTTCACAGCACCAAGCTCTATTTTCAGGAGTAACTGTCACTCATTCATATCAGTCAAAGAACTGCGTCTTCTCCCGGAACAGAAAAAACTTTACATTTTCATAATCTGAAAACTAAAACACTGCCAACAACAAAAGGCCTTTGACAACTTTATTGTCTATCATAAATCAATCTGGGAACATCAAGTGACAAAATATGAAATGTCAAACTTATACTTCTGTCTTTTAAAATCATACTATTCCCTGTATGTGTGGTGCATGGATTTACTTTTTTGTAACCTACCAACAAGCACTATTCCTGCACGCTTGACATGGATCAAGTCACATTGCACAGATAAAATTAAAAACTATATCACTGCCCTTTTAAGAGAATAAGGTGAAAATTTTCAATAATAATACTGCATAGTGAATCTTCTTTACACAGTAAACTTAAATGTTTGCTGTGATATGCAGCATGCAGTTATCCTATGTCAAATTCCCATGCACTCATATCCAAATCTGTGAGTTCACATATGTCAGGGTAATTTCACCAGTGCTCATGGTCATCCTATAAACGTACATTCCCAGCAAAATTTTGAAGTCTGATTTCTACATTCTGAGGTTACACAGGACACATACTGATGTTCAGAGGACAGAAGGTAGCTATCTTTCCTCCACATGAAATGCTGGATGGGTTTCAGCAGGGATGAATAAATGTACTTATCGCAGCGCCATCACTTAGACTGGAGGAAATGTGGATAGAACGGAAATACCCTTTCCATGTATGTCTGCACACTAGCCTCAAGCGCCCACATTTACTGAAATGGACCACTGCCTCTTTTGCTTTTGGCATCTTGAATTATGTAGTGCCTCCTTAATTAATAATACCGTGCTATGATTTGTTCTTAGTCTATCCCCTTTGGAAAAAAAAATACTGTTGTCTCTCTTTATAAGCATCTCCTGAAGGAAGCTCTCTAAAGGAAAGACTCTGCTTTGTTCAGTAGGTTTTTCCAGTGAGGACATTTGGCTCTCCCTGAATATATGGTTCAGTTTTCTAATTCCCTTCAGTATGTTTTCATTCACTTCTGAGATGCCTTCTCGCTACACTAGCAAGGCTGACACTGAGCTTGTTCTGCAGTGCAGGCAGCCACTGAACTTCTGATCCTTTTGCCTCAACCTCCTAAAGAGCTATGATTATAGGCATGTCTCAACATCTTTGGCTTCTTAAATCATGGCTAGTGTATAGAGTTAATTAATTAATTAAAGGAAATAGGAAAAAAATAATAAAATGGAGAGGCAATAGTATAAAATGTGATTGTACCAATTATCAATCTTTTAAACTTAATCACAATAACTATAAGTGGGATTCAAATTAGGAGTTAAAATGCAGAGAATGTCAAAATGAGCCAATAAAAATCTATTAGCTCTATGTCATAATGAATTATATAAGCTAACTAGGAATATGGAACAACTTAAAAAAATAAGTGAAAATTTCATATGTAAATGCTAGTTCAAATAAAGCCTTTAACTATATTACATCAACAAATATTACTGTTAAAATATTCTTTAAAATAGAATTACTCTTTAATTCTTTTTAAATGGGCCAATTCACAAAAAGGTTAAAATATAGAATTTGTTTGTGCAAATCTAGTAATAACTTGAAAACACAAATAAAACTAAAATTCTACAAATCATATGCATCCTGAATATTTAAATAACTTTCTATTATTAGCTCCTTCTTAATTATAGCAGTTAAAAGCAACTAGAAAAAAACAAACTACCACAAGAAAAAATTGGGCTGCCAGTTTACCCATTTAAGTCTGTGATATGGAACCTATAGTAAGGAAAAAACTACATTTATGAGAATCAAGTTACATTAAACATATTCTATAATTTTCTATAATTATATGAAATCAAGAACAGTTTTCTGACACATTTGGAAGTTTCAACATACTTTGTAAAAACATATCATGGTAGTATGAAAAATCAAGACAAGACTGTAACATTCAGTAGAATGGTGATAAAGCCAAATAGAAAGAAAATACTCAGAAACTTAACGTTCATATGATGAAAGAAGAATGAGTAGAAAGATGATCTAAGCTCGTATCTAGTACCAGAACTCAGTGAACATGTACCAGAATGAGTCAAAGGCAAATCAAAAGGCAATTACAAAAATGTTTATGAAAAGAATAGAAGGTAAAAGAAGGATACATAGAAATAATCAACTAAAGAAAAATGTTTATTTATACAGAAACTCAATCTTAGTAACACTATCATCTTAACAAATCATTTAAGATACAAAATAAATATTAGGAATAACAGCCAACAGAGCTGAACTTAAAAGAGTACAGGATGATATTTTAAGAAACAGATAAAAATAAGCTTTCTTGTAGGAGTTTAACCTATCAAAGTGACAAAGGTAGTAGAAAGCATCATATGTCATTTAATTATTAAAGGGCTTTAATTAGTAGATTAAAAATACATGAAGAAATATTACCAAAACCAAGATATCAACACTCCTGGACCAGTTATTGACTGGAACACAAGTAGTTTCAGAAATAGCAAAGATAGTGCTGCTCTTTATGAAGCAAATACATTTAACTTGAGAAAAGCTGTCACTTCCTGGATCATGTTCATGCTCAGAATCAAACTCTATAGGCATTATGCTTAGTGAAAGGCATCTCTGTCCATTGAACCACCTCACCAGACCCAGTATATCCAGTCTAAGCATATTTTTCAAGAGCTTTGATATTTTAGATATAGGATAAAGTATAAAACAAAACGTTAGAAAACCAGTGTAAGATATACGAGTAACCATTAATGATCAAACTGGAAACTTTACAGCAGGCCATGAAGTATTTCAGGATCAGAACAGGCTACAAACTTGGCTTATCAGTTGACACAACGAAAACATGCTGACAAAGATACTTTAAGGTATCTTGAGTGAATTTAGTACCTTTCCTTTCTGTAGTTCTATGGATCAAGCATAGAGAGTTAAAGGTATTAGCCAAGTGTTCTACCTCTAAACTTCATCTCCAGTTTAATGGAACTTATTGGTAATTCATAATTTAAATAAAATTCAGAATGTGAGAAAACTTTGTATACTAAAAAGAAATCACCTCAAAATGTAAAAACAGTTTTTTCTTATACAATCTATTCTTTCAGCTGATAGAAAACTTACTAAAATTTTTAAAAGAAAAGGGAGAATGTAACAAAGACTACAATTTGTGACACAAGTTAGAAAAATCTCATTCAAAAGTACTGGTTATTTACATTTAAAACCTAAAAATATAACAGGAAAAGAAAACATTTAGTAAGTGTTCAGAGTTTTTTTTTTTTTTTAAAAATAAGACATATGTGTGTGTGTGTGTGTGTGTGTGTGTGTGTGTGTGTGTGTGTGTGTTATTATTCACTGGCTATCAACAGGTCATACAAATTAAAAGACAATTTATAATAATAACGTTATAAAGCACTATTGATTAGAGCTATTCAAAATGTGCACAATTATGGAGAAAAGCATGTTACTTTTTAAAAGAAGTCTTATAATGGAATGTAGTACACTGTTCAAAGATTAGAGATGCAGTAACATAAATATATATTAGTAACCCACAGATTTCTCATACATTCAATCAAATTTTTTTTAAAAAGTAATACTCAATACTATATAGAAAAGAAGCTCCCCTCCAAAGAGAAGACACCTCTAAAAATCAGAATAAGGAAGACTGAGTTGTGCTTTGAGATATCAAGACAATGAAACAATCTTCTAATTGACATAGAGACCTGGGGCAGTGGGAGAGAATACAGTAGATAAAGAGGTGAATTAATGATAATAGCTTTATTGTCCAACAGAAACTAGTCAATGGCTCTTTCTGGGAGGACAGCAATAGTCTATGAGAACCCAAGGTATTGCTATGACTTGTGTAGCTAATGCTCTGAATGTTAGATTGCTGGACCCTGACTCACAGATAGCTGCTACTTCTCAGAAGGTAGAATGATGCCTCTTGATGATGGGTGTCACACCAAAACACACACAAAGCAGGAAAATGGCACTGAAGCTGGAATAAGGACACAGTCTCTACCCTTCGTCTTAGCTATAAGGCTGAGAAATGATGGAGGAAGGATGCAGACACCGAACTTTTCCTTTTCATTCTTCTGAAAATTATACTAATTTTCTCTGTTGGGGATTTTTTTTTCCCTCAAGGGCAGAACAAAATGCTAGAATGTCCTTCATCCCTTAGGAACTTCTTCAAACTGAATTCAAAAGAAACCACTGAAAGAAAAAGAAAGAAGAAAGGAAGGAGGAAGTGAGAGTGGAAAAGATAAAGGGAGAGACTGAGGGAGGGAAGGAAGATTAGTAGAGTAGATAACTAGTAGAGAGGGTAAGAAAATCCAGTGCATCTTGGGCACCACTTATAACAGAATAATTATTTGTTCTGTATTAAAGATCTGTCTGTTTAATACTCTGCATTGACTAGCTGGAACGCAACTCTACCTTTCCTGCATTCTGACATCCCTTTACTTTCAGTATAGATGATCAAGGGTCTCTGTTTTATTTTAGCATAAAGTTTGACATGAAGATTCTATCTAAAATTGTAAAATACATTATGTAAGATCAAGCATTCAAAGATAAAGTCTGATTCGGTAGATGAAAGAACTACTAGATGCAAGGAGTTTTTAGAAATCCCTCACTCTATGTTTTCAGCGGAGGGGGAAAAAACCCTCTGCCTCCAATTGCCGCATTACATTCTTAATTTCGGTATTACATGGCCGTCTAAAGCATTTCACAGGTGTTTGCTGGAACTCATTAGGCTATTTGGAGCTCCTTCATGCTCCCTAAAAGGCAATTAAAATGTGTCTGCAAATTACCTCGTGTGGGCCAAAGCACAGCTGCCTCTTCCCCCAGTTACTACACAGTGTTTCCAAACACCAGAAAACTGCTTGGAAACCATCAGTTTGCAAAGGCAAAAAGAGGGCCTCTGGGTGGCTTCCTTTCCTCCCACCCTTAGACAGGCCATTCACTTGGGGTCGCTGCCAACACACAGAAGGGGCCTGTGGAAAGACAGAAGTGTCTGATTACAAAGAGCTTGAAGTGTCTAAGGATACAATAAAGATGTCACTGGTCCAATGAACCCGGAGATTTCTGCACTAAAGCTCTGCCCAGCTCTAGTCATAGCCACATAGATGTGTGTGTTGGCTTTCAAAGGCTGACTTACAGGCTGCCATTCTCAGAGTCTGTTCACTATCGGTTCATTTCTGCAGGTGATTTCTCATTATGAGCATGGACTGCTAAGACATGCTCTTCAAAGGTAACACATGCTAGAGAAAACACTTCCCTTTCTTTACTCCTTGTAACATAAAAGGGATGCTATTCAGTAGGAAGGAACCTCTTCACAGCAGGCTTGGGTTAATCGGATCTTGCTAGGGACAACACTGAGGACCAGAGAAGACACTGAGTCATGGAAGATGGTATGTGTGAGTCAAATAAACAGATTCCATATCACAATTGAATTCATTGGTCAAAATTCCAAGGTAACACCAAATAAGCAAATCTGATCAAGTTCCAGGATATTCTAGTTTAAGTTTTAATTATAATTAATAATTCTGTACTTAAGTACATTGGTTGCATTCAACATTTAGCTTAGTTATTATTATTATTATTATTAGTAGTAGTATTAGTAGTAGTAGTAGTAGTAGTAGTAATATTTATTTTTAGTTAAACTGTGGCATCTCATGTATTATGAAATATAACTGGTGATTAAAACAAAATTAAAGCAATATGGATGTGCTATTCATTTTCCCATAAAAATCTTGTGCCATGAAATAAGCATGTCTAATTATACTCTTATCTAAATGTTGAATTACACTGAGAATTCTTTCAGTTTTTCGAAGTTTCTAATCAAAGATCAAATTATAAACTTATTTTTGCACCAATATGATATTTTTGACATTCAAGTGATATAAATCTTGAGTATGGGGCACAGGAATATAAATATAATTTAAAAATTATTTAAAAAAAAACAAAAGATTATCAAAGGAGTGCCCTGACAAGGGACCAAGGAAACAATTGCACACAAGCCTAATGTTGTGAAGCAACCAGTCTGTCGGGGTTACTCATAAGAATATGGGTGACTCAGAGGCAGCTACCATCACTGAAGAGTCCACTCCAGCATGGCTCATGACTCCCAGAAATGGCATCTATGAATCTCATACACCTTGCAGACAATTCTACAAAAGTGTCCTTTTTCTCCTGGTAGCATTAACTACTTACGTAACTTTGAAGTTGACTTCCTGAATCCTGTAACTTTCTGCACTTCCCGGGTCTCACTAACGTCCTTAGTTTTCCTGAATATGAGGAGCCTCCCTTTTTCCACCCAGGAAGAAATACTTCAGTTCAAAAGAAGTAGCTACAAAGCAGCATACAAGGCGCAGGCTCCCATTAACTCCATGGAATGGTTTGAGGAATAACTAAACGATGACTGCAAGCTATTTTGTAATTACCAACTGCTAAATAATAAAGGTTGGCTAATTATCATTAAAAAATACACGGAGGATTATTGGAAAGGGGAGGCTGAAATGGTACTGGTGGGTTTAATATCTAAATTAGTGGTTATCTTAACTACTTTATAGCCGGCCAATTAAAAAGTTGAGTGAAGTTTTAAAGCAAATGCTTTGGGATGCCTCTTTTCCTTGATATGCTTTCCAAAACTGCACATGAAGAGGCAGAGGTGGCCAAGAACAGCTTGCAGTAGCACAGAGCATAAACACGGTAATGTGGAATGACTTGTGTTCATCTTAGTGTATGGTGATTTAGTTTAAAAGTGACTTAGCTCTCTATCAGACCAGTAGAGATCGTGTTTTAATTCCCTTTGTCACTTGAATCAAGCATCCTTCTTCAGGAAGCCTTCCTTAAGCCTGTAGTAATACCCAGTAAGTTTTCACTGTCCTGGGTCTAAGAGATGCCTATTCAGCTCTATTGTGTGTTCCTTTCACTTCTCTTCTATAGCAGTTATCACTAACTGGCATTATGTTTGATATTCTTATCTTCAGTTTTTAAATTTTTCTTTTACTGCCTTTACTTCTCTATTTTCAACACTAGAATCAAGCTCCCTACAGACAGGAATTTGGCCCCTATCCCATGTAAGGCCTCCTTGCTGGTTCTACAGACCAATTATTGTTGTTTTGTTTTGTATGTTTGCACATGTTCACATGTGTGCAAATGCATGTGTACATGTGTTCAGTGTATATGAAAGCCAGAGACCAAGCTCTTGTATGGTTCCTCAGGAATGGCAACCTTGGTTTTGTTTGTTTGTTTGTTTGTTTTTAGACAGGTCTCTCAGTAGAATTTGGGATCTATTGGTTATGCTATGCTGGCTGGCCAATGAGCCCAAGAAACAAGTTCAATATTTTTTTTTTCTACTTCCCCAGGGCTGTAATTGTGATCATGAACTACCATGGCCAGGTACATGAGGGCTGGAGATTAAATTCAAGTCCTTATTCATGAGCAGCACACAATTGAACAACTGGGTCATCTTCCCGGTTCCCAATACTTAAATGATTTGTTGAAGAAATCAAAATATTTTCCTAATCACTTAATTAGTAGCAGTCCTTTAGGGCCAGCCATTTTTGTTCAGCAATACTAGAAACTTGATCTTCTCTATAAGGTCAAAGTAGTGTGACAAGATTTAGCTGAATAAAGAGTGTGTTAAAGATTAAGAGAGCTGAGAGCGCCTAGTAAAAGGCTTGTCAAGCCTGTGGGATTCGGCGGGACTTGAGATACCTGCAGGCGACATCTCTAAAGCCACTATGAGCATTGTTTTTTTCAGTCTCTGCTCTTTGATTACCCCTGCACATCTTGTAGGGAGGGTGAATTTTGAGTCAAAGTTTCGTGGGTAGGTTGGTGTTCCCTTCGCTCTACAAGGAGTCTTGTCTGGTTAGAGGACACTCTGTTGCCTCTCCATGTCTATCACTAGTAGGGGACTCAGCTGGAGTCACCCATCCCCCCATATTCTCCCAGGAGCCTACCCTCTCACAGGTCTCCAGCCCTTCTCAGAGATGCCCCAGATGATGGCTTCTCTTTTGTCTGCAAGCACTCTGTCCTCCTACCCGCGCCGCGAGATTTCCACACATCAGATTGTCACCCTCATTTCCCTCAGCACTCCCTTTCTTATTCTGTTCTGTCACTTTGAGCACTTCCTCTGTCTACTCTATTTTACCTTTTCAGTGAGAATCAGGTATTCTTCATTGGGCCCCTCCATGTTACTTAGTGTCTTTGGGGGCTGTGAATTGTAGTATGGTTATCCTGAACTATATGGCTAATATCCCCCTTATAAGTGAATACATACCATGTGTGTCTTTCTGGGGCTGAGAGTGAGGGAATTGTCAAAGTAATGCCCGGCCACACCATGCAAGAGAGCCAAGCCCTGACACTAATAAGGACACTATGCTGTGTTTTTAGAAGGGAGCCTAACATAACTGACCTTAGAGAGACCCCCCACCAAGAAATTGGTTCAAAACAGACTTTGAGACTCACAGCCAACATTTGGCAAAGCACACAGAGCCTCACGGAAGAGTGGGAAGAAGAACATAAGGACCTGGAGGGAACAAGAGCCCAAAGGAAGATCAAGAGATCCAACTAACCTGGCCTCAGAGGGTCTTGCAGAGACTGAAACACCAACCAAGGACCATGTATGAACCGGACGTAGGCCCCCTACACATATGTACCCGATATGCAATTTGGTCTTCATATGGGTCCCCTAGTAAGGAGAGCAGGGGCTCTCAGACAAGGACTTTCTTGCATGCTTACAATCCCATCTCCCTGGAGGGATTGCCTTTCTAGGCCACTGTGGTAGAGGGCGCATCCAATTCTGATGACATTTGATGTGCTGGGAGGAGACAGTGCAGGGTTGGGTGTGCTCCCCTTCTCTGAGGGGTAGGGGAGTGGGGGGGATACAAGAAAGAAGATGGGAGGGTGAGACCATGAGGAAAGTAGGGATGGGGCTATGATTGGGCTGTAAAGTGAATAAATAAATAAATTTTAGAACACAAAATAAAATCAAATCACTATGGGCCTTTGATATAGTTTACAAATATTTTATATTAGTCTATCTACCTAATTTATATTGAATTAACATCAGGTTCCTACATGTTGCTATATAACATAGAGTAAATAGTGCTCACTAAGTCATTCCTTTTGGTATTTTCAATAAGCCTAGGTGGTATTCAGATCTCCATAAGCTTCTCCTCCCTCACCTTCTCTCTTCTCCTTCCCTGATCACCAACCAAGCAGAAATGACTCTCTGTGTCTTTCTTCTTCAAAACACACCTTTTTCTTCTTCTTTTATTCTTTTCTTTTTACCCCTTTCTTTCTATCTTAGCCATCACATATCAATGGAAGCTCATGAGTACAGAAGATGTGATATTTCTATTGAATCCAGCTGTATCTATCACACAAGAATACAAAGAGTTCATGAAAAGATAAAACAACACTTGGATATTGTTTTCACATTTACATATTTCCTGAATTTGTCATAATGATGCTGTAGGCTTTTGAAGAGAATTGAATATATATATAAACATAGCGCACAGGACAAGGCTTCTATAAATAAAACGTATAATTTTTTGGCATCAAATACTAATTGATTTTCAATTTTTTCAGATCACTGTGATGAAGACCATAATTGTAGCAAACATTTTAGGTAAAGTGTTTTTCTGAAGCTTTATCTGAGATCTGCCATAGAGCTCTAAAATAAACACATTTTACACATGCAGAAAAACCTCCCTTTTGAGCTTTTCTTTTTAACTGGTATTTTATAAAATATATTCATCATTTTGAAATATTGATTAATTGCCCTGATTCCTTAACTTCCTAATTTAGTGTTTTGAAAAATGGTTTCCATTTTTGGCATTTATTTTGCAATATTTTATCTTCAACTGAACTTTACTTAGGTTGCAGTCAGAAGTTTTATGTGATGGAGTTAGCAAAAAAAGTCAATATTTGGCAGTACTAGTATGCACTACTTATAAATACACTCTCCAGCATCATTTCAGCAATCCATAACAAAAGATGGATGACGCCAGACCCTGTTGTTTCATTACATTCATACAAACAGGTTGGGCTTTAATAGAAGAAATATATGCATTTAATGCCTTAGACTAAAATTTGAGGTAAATGTCTCCAATAAAGCTCACCGATGTCATTCAGTACATACGACATACGGACACAAAAGAGAGCTGAAAACAACCCCAACCCTCTCTCAGACTGGGTGTGCTTCAAGACTTTACTGGATGAAATACCATGAGCTTATATGACAGACGTAGAGGCGATTGGGTGCTCACACAGCTTCTTTGAGTTTTAGAATCTGATATTCTATATCTGACTTCAGAGTCTTATCACCTAAGGAAACCATGTTCATTGTTGATCTATAAATAGTCTACATGTTGCACAGAGCCCATGCATAAAGCCATCTCCTCTTCTCTGTGAACTTCATCGGCGCAACATTAATGACTGAGAGGAACGCGGGGCTGTGAGGTCCCTGCAGCAACTTTTCTGATTTCTGTCCTTGGGTTTGTAATTGTGAAGCATGGTGTCTCGTTCAGATTTCGCCGCACATTTTATTTACCTTTAACGCTTAAGTGAGGGGGTTGTGTTGGATACAGACCTTCCCGGATGTGTCTCTTAGTGGAATATACCTATGAATCCCAAAGTTCTTTATCCTTCCTCATTCATATGCCATGTTTATGTCCACATCCAAAGGGGAGTGTTTTGAGACTATAAATCCACAAGGCAATCTAGCACTTTCTGCGTCCTGAAATCCAGTATCTTAGACCTATGGTTGATATGTCTAGAGGACATTAGCATCCTTTTGGCAGGCTTTGAAATACATGGAAGTTCAAGACCCCCTCTAATCTTATAAACTAAAATCTTTTGGGTTGAAGTGTAGGAAATCCATCCCATAAAGAGCAACAGCAGTGGCAGCTTAGCCGAGAAAATGCAATTTAAATGTCTTATGTACACTGCAGAGCCACTGAATGGCTTAATAGAAGTAGCAGTGGCTAGAGATGGTAAAGAGTGATGGGAACAGAACACATATACACCGCTAGAGGGAAATAGAATATGAATACTTTGGAAAACTGTCCCCCACTGTTAATCCCATGTCATCTTCCTGAACACACAGATGGTCTAGAGCTGTTTTCTTTCCTATCCGCCAAAGCCACTCAATGAAGGAAAACAAACTATAATGGATAGCAAACTAGACCAAATAAAGGAAAATGTCCATCCTGTAGTTATATATAATTAAATATATACAA
The DNA here is from genome assembly GCF_964271855.1 of Acomys minous. Classification (NCBI taxonomy): domain Eukaryota; kingdom Metazoa; phylum Chordata; class Mammalia; order Rodentia; family Muridae; genus Acomys; species Acomys minous. The sequence continues at coordinate 32,235,809 of NC_140498.1, read as the reverse complement.
ACTTATGCTTAAGAAAAGTAAATAGCAATGTAACCAAGCATGGAGAATTTATGCAATGTGTTTTCTTGATGTCTTCTTTTTCAACCATTTATACACAAACATGTGCGTTATGTGTGTGCATATATCCTCAGACAAACTTTATAGCTTCAAATGTATGTATTTTGTAATAAAAGGTGATTATGCTACACATATATTTTATGACCTGATTTCCACATGAATATACTTTATGAGCTCAATTTAAATCAACAATATTCTTATATCAGTTTTACTGATATAATATAAAGATATTGTTAATATCTCATACTTTTAACTTCAAGATACAGAGGGCACACTATGTGAGATACCCACTCTTTCTGGAGGAAACTTTTCTTTAAATGCTAGTCCCTCTTCTGGGTTTTACCTATATTTATAAACAGCATAGAGATGAGGATAAAAAGAGTGAAAAGAAGGAAGGAACTTACATGAACCATAAACATTTTTTATTATAACTCCAAAACAGATTCCTTGATTAAATTCTATTTTTTTTTGAAGTTTTTTTTTCTTGTGCCACATAAAAATGTTTTAAAATAAGACCTTTTATGTAACAAACTTTACAAACCTCCAAAGAGAACTAAATCAAGAAGGAGAAACTTCCTTTTGTTTTCTCCAAAAGTTTAAAAAAAAAAAAGTAGTAGTTGGAGAATAGTGAAGATGTTGAATAGTAAAGCAGAAATTCAAGAAACACGTGGATCTCACACAATGCACTCTCTGTACCTCGAAGCTAAAAATACAGGATATTAACAATACCTCTGTCACCCTGCTGAACCCTGCTTTGCATAAGGAGAAGATCATCTGACAGTCCATGCATATTCAAAAAACAGAAAAATGTTAATTGAGAGTGAGCATTCATAATTTCTTAATTTCCAGACTGAACATGTGCCTGAATTGGTTGGCCTTCATAAGCATCCTTAGTCTTTCTTTGTGTAGCAAAAATGTAAGTGCACTGGACACACTCTCCTAGTTAGTCATGGATATTTTAATGTTTAAGTAATACATATGAGTTCTTTAATTAAAGTGATAATTTACCGATAAGTTCCAATTTTTAGAGAAAAATAGAACTTTCCAAGCAAATTAAATTTATAATTATTAACTACATCCACTTCCAATGAAGGAGCATGGAAAATTAATGTGTCCAAATCAATGTAAGAGCAACAGTCAAACTCAACAGTCATTTAAATACAATTTCACATGTTCATATAATATGTGAATTTAAAAAACCATTTTCATAATCCTTTTCCCCCTACTAATTTGGATAAAAAAAGGACAAGTATAAAGTCATCTTCTTATCATATTTATAGAAATTAGATGAAATGGCTCATGGCATAAACTTACCTGAACTAAGGTGACGAATATCTGCATATACATGCATATATATGCATATACATGCATATAATATCAGTGACGTATATTGAAGACACAACATAGAAATAGACAATGGGTTATACATCTCTTTGGCTATGAGATGTTGGCTACTCAAGCCTTTCTTATGAACATAGGTAGTAACAGTTTACAAGAACTGAATATAGTGTGCAGAACATTTGAAATGTGTGTGTGTGTGTGTGTGTGTGTGTGTGTGTGTGTGTGTACAGAGAAATAATTCTTAAATTGTTGTAATGGCTCAGATTCTTAATCTTTCCAACCATCCTAGTTTAAGAAAAACTCACTTTTTTACATCATAAACTTCCTTAAACTCACATTTGAGTTCTTACCTATAAATCACTACAGTGTATTTGACCCTTGTATCCCTAGCAAATGGAACAGGGATGAGTCAAAACGAGCCTAGGATGACAAATGATTGAGGAGTTTATTTGCATATAAATATATGGCAGAAAAATGAAATACTCTTTGCTGAAGACACATGATACCATAGATTGAAAAAGTCAGAAACTGCAGCACACACAAGGAGGACAGACTAAGATAAAGGGTGAAAAAAATTACAAAAAAAACCAGAGTAGAGAGAAAGGGAATCCTTCTGAAAAACAGGAAGCAGAATGAGTTTGGTGACTTTAATTAAATGTAAAGGAAATAGTGGGAAGCAAAGAAAACCTTCAGTAGTGCAAGCATAAGACTGTCTCAGAAGGTTACAGAACTTAATCCTATCAACAACTCATTTGCATAGCCATAGTAAAAAATAACAATGGTATTTTTGTGACCAAAAATATATGCAAAGCAGCCATTGTGATCGTTCAGTTGCTATTTTTGAAATGGAAATTTCCTTTCAATTTGAAACAGCTCCTTCTTCAAAACACCAAAAGGCATCAGCATCTACTTTAGACTACAGAGCGTTTTTTTTTTCCTTCTAGTAAGATGTAGAGGATTTAACTGTAGTATTCCCTTCAGAGGGGGAAAGAAACTCTTACACCTCTCCTTCAAAATAGGATAGATTCTTCCTCTTTGTATTTGAGATTATTATAAACAGCTGAAACAACAAATTAAAAATACTCCATCAGTGCAATAAATTGAAACAACTAGTCCAGTTTTCTTTCTATTACAAAGGAGGAAAAATGTAAGCCCTGGATAGGGAAACTATGTCTTAAATGAAAGTGTGGGACAATTTTATTATATACAACAAGAGCAACCCAATTGTTTACAGGCTGTGACCCTTCCATGGGTGGCTGTATAAAGTCATATTTCTGACTTTGTGCTGCCAGTCAGCACTAACATTTTAATAAGAAAAAAAATGTTAAATACCAAAGTAATAGATGAGCATTCTTCTAAAAGCCAATTTCATTAAATACCATCGGTATTAATCTTTCTAAATCTTAATTACAGCCTTTTGACATATAACCCTCTCATTTGACCTTTTCTGCTCAATTCTAGTGAAGAACCAGAGGACAGATGGGGATACCAAGCCCTGAAAACCTAAAGCAAAGCATCCTCCTAATGTTATCGAGTAAATGGGGATGCTGACCCAAATTATATTTTTATCCAAGAGTCAGTGAGTTCAGATTTTTCTAATCATCCAATATCTCCCGTTTCTATTTCAAACTTGAGACACTCCAAGCAGATCCGGAAGCCTCCACATAGAAAGTCCTAAAAACTAAGGTCTTAAACAAACAAACAAACAAACAAACAAAAATGAGAAGGAAACTTCCTGAGCTAGAGATGTGCCACAAAATTTAAAAACAATTAGAAATGGCAGCCTGCAATCGAACATGCTGAAGCTCCACTGAAAAGAGTCGGAGTTGGCAGTTTCAGGATTAAAAAAGTAATGATTCTGCTATTAAGCCACACCTGCCCCAATCAATAGCTCCAAAGCATTGTTGGATTCAGCCCATCAGCACCAGAAAGGGGACTGAAGAACCCTGCCCCCAGGAACATAAAGGCTTTTTTGCTGCTATGCACCGAAAGCTTAGATGGCAATTTGATCAGTCAGTATCTTTCTCCCTGTTTTCTGACTTTCTGTTTCCTTTACGTTGTAAAGTAGCTTACTTCTTTTTATCTGTTCAAAGTTAGCGCGCGTGCGCACACACACACACACACACACACACACACTGTCCCTTGTTTTCGTCTTTCCAGTTAAACTGTTTGCTATTATATTTACTGGCCTATTTTGTCTTTTAGTTTTTCAAACCATTAAAGCAACTAGAAAGTAGATGCAATAGTGGAAAGCCATAGTTAACAATGTAAGGAATTTTTAAATTAGACCACGTGATGCATCGCCTGTCATATATCTTTAAGCTGAATGATGTAGAACATTATTATAGGATGATAAATCGCCATTATTAGAAAATTATGACAGCCTTAGAATTCAGAGTACATCAGTAAAAACAGCAACAAGGAGACAGTCAGACCTAGATTACCTGGGAGAAAGCCTATGCTTGCAGGTATACAAAATTGAGCCTTGGGGGGTATTTAAAAGATGCTTATGATAGTGCCTTTTTAAATAAAAGTGTGATTAATGACTTTCTTGTTTCCATATGGGAGACAGGCAAAGAAGAGATGCCAAGGAAGATAGTAAAACTCATCATGTCTGGATTTTGAAACTTCCGAGGTTAGTTCTATAACCCTGCCCCCAAGGAGACCAAAGAGAGCAATAGAGAGTTGTGCTGGCAAAATGCTTCCTTCCATTTCAGCATCATGCCTGTCTTTAATTCTGAACCACTAGAGCCTTAGAAACCCACGAGGCAAGGAAAAGAACACCATTCAGGCTTGTTGGTAGTTCATGGTCTGAAACCAGCACACCCAGATGCTGAAACACATCGACCCCTCAAAGCATCATCCTCCAGCTATGTAATTCTACAGTTCACTTGTTTGGATCTTTCTCTTTCCCACCTTGTATCTTTTTAAAGGCGATATTTCACAGGCTTTCTAACACCACTAACAAGTTTAAAGCCCCAGGATTGCTATTAGCTCTCCTAACTGCTGTTGACATTGATCTGGTGTTAGGCCTATATTATATAAATCAATTTACAAATATTATTTCATTTGACTACACAGTAACTCTGAGGTCAGAAAGGGTGCATTTTAAGACAGTTATTTAGGGCTACAGGAGGCATCTGAGGCCAGGTCCTTCCAATTCACACTCCATGTGATAGAAACCAACTCCTGCATTCTACCTGGCATTGCTTTTAGTTTGGGTTGATTTCTTCCTGGCCTGGAGACCCAGAACCCATGAAACATTTATCTGGGGTCACTGAACTGCTGTGCTGGTTGCCAAGTTTGGCTGGCTTTTGGGGCGTTGTTGAGGGAGGTCACTGCAGAGGGTATTGTTCCCACAGGAAGGGACTATAGAAAAGCAGGCAGAGCCTGAAAATGAGTTTACGAAAATGTCCTGGGATCCATTGGAATGAAAGCACAGGGGGCCATTTCCTTGGGCTCCTGCAGTCCAAATCCTTCTTGTTTGTTCAAATGTGGAACATTATTTCCATAATGCACATTAATAAGGCAATTTTCTGGGGGAAAAAAAACCAAATTGGGCTGCTTACATAGCTCATTCAACCCAACTTCCATAGGAATTCAGTGCACTCTGAAGAAGGACAGAGCCCTTCCATGGAGAGGCTCTTTACGCAGAGGGTCACTGCTGACCTCTAACATGTATTTTTTATAAGTTCCCTTAACCCACAGTGTGAAGAAAACAACGTTATGGCTCTGCAGTTCTCATGGGCTTATGTCCTCATGTTGCGCTAGTCATGTCGCATTAGGTGCCCTGAAGAGCAACTTAGGGGCTGCATCATAATGAGATAACGGAGGAAGTGACAGGTGGGTCACAGTGAATGCAGCCACTTGAAGTTATCGACAAATGGTTCTGATGGAGACACAGTCCCCTCAACATGCCGGAGCGGCAGACCTTGGAGTGATTTCATTCTAAGCATGCTCCTCAGGTGCCTGGGAGCTACTTTATTAGACAGAGTATACATAAGAATGAATTCACACTGATCCTTCTGTCTGAGGGCTGGGAATCAAGAGGGATGGAAAGACACACACGCACACAAGGGCACAGTAATTATTATGCGGTACATCGGAGCATGGGTTTGGATTCTGAAGGACTTGGGAAAGTGTTCTGTCACTGCATTTATTAGCTGTGAGGCCATGGTCAAGCTCCTTATAGTTTTAAGGGTTCAGTTTCCTTATCTGGCTTGTGATAACAGTAAAACTAATTAGTCATCCCGCAGCCTTCCTTGGATGGGGACTGAGAACAATGTCTGCTTCCTAATGATCAAGCTAAGCTTGTGCTGGTATTTTTGAGAAATAATATAAGAGAGGGCGGTAAGAGGTGAGGTGTGCTCAGTAGATTAAAAGAGGGTATTGTAGAGAGCTCTGTGTGTAGAGGGAGCACTTTTACTTAGGTCGGTGAGGTTCCATGGATTATAAGGTAGCACACTAACTGTAGAACTAAAAGTGGGGAGGGTGTAGAAATAAATGGTATGAATGCTTTAAAAAGGAGATGGTACTCTACACCAAAGATGGAAGGATACACAAGTGTAAGGCTATAAATTTAGATGCTGACCAGAAGCCGGAAGACCATCTACCATACTGTGAACAATAAGTCATTCCAGGGGTCACATCATCTACCAGACTATGAACACTTACGTGCTAAGTGACTGGTGTTTCTGAAGAAGTGGTTTTGAATACAGAAAAGCTTGGATAAAACAAAGATAATGTATGTTTTCATTACAAGACTTTCTATATGTTTCTTTAAAGTCAGTGCAACAAGGATGCAATCAACAAAATGCAAATGAAATGAATTCCATCTCAGTCAGCATGACTTAGATAAAGAACACAAACAGGAAGACAAAGCAAAACAAAACAAAACAAGCAACAACAAAACAAAACATAGGTCTCTTAACAGGGATTCACGGGTAATCTTGTGACAACCCAAACCTGAGGAATCCGGCTCCAGCTGTGGCTACTACATAGGGGCTTTATACAAGAAAAATAAAGTGAATTAAACATTTTTTAAAGTTCAAATAGAATTCCAACACACACACACACACACACACACATATATATGCATACATACACACACACATATATATGCATACACACACACACATATACATATATATGCATACACATACACACACATATACATATATATGCACACACACACACATACACACACACACACACACACACACACACACACACTAAAGCATCTCACCATAGCAATACTTACGCATTCACTTTCACTTGTGTAGCATCTATAGTAGCTAAGCAACATAACAAGACTAGATAGATGTCCTGCAGCAGACCCATGGATAATGTCAATGTTTTAAAAAAAAAAATCATGATATTTACAGAAAAAAAATGTATGAGTCCACTGTAACACAATCTGTGAAGTCACAAATTGGCTAACCTCAAACGAATATCGTTCTCTCTCATGTAGATCCCAGATTATGTTTCGCTATGGAAAAGAACTTCGAGTAACCTCATTGTCCATCACCAGATGGGTGGATGGCAGAAACAAGATGAAATACTACCCAGCTCTAAAGAAAAATGAAGCTAAAGCTTTGCAGGAAACTGGATGTACTTAGAATGTATACAGTTAAGTGAGGCACTTCAGAAAAAGAAATCACATGTTCTATCGCAGATTCAGAATCTAGCATGTAATATATGCACATATGTAAACAACGGTACAAGTCTGCGCAGTATAAGGAAGGAAAGAGAACAAGAATAGCTAGTTATAAGATAAAGAAGAGTAAATAAAGATAATGGCCATGAGCTAAAAAGTAAGATATAATATAAGCTAATTGGAATGTATTACTCAAATTCCATCATGACTTTTGTGGGGGTTATGATATATGTAAGTACATCAAATATATTTAATATTGAAAATAAGTACTGGAGAAGCTTCACAGCCTACATTTTAAATGCAATCTCTGAATGTATATAAATGCAAGTTGTATAGACCTTGCGTCTGATTAATTTTGGTATATGCTTTTTATTTGCAAGTGTATAATGAAGTTACATATACATACATGACCGCCTCTCTTTTAGATACAGGGTCATTGCACTGGAAAGGCAATCATAAGTGGAGACTAGTGAGACGAACAGAGAGATGAAGAAAAGCATAGTAGGATGGAATTCCATGTGGCATAAAATCCAAGGAGAATATTGGCAGTGAGGAAAAAGACCAGCAGGATAAGGGGGAGGGCAGTGAAGAAGAAATTCCAATAAGTGCAAAGTGGGTGTGAAAATATCATGAGAAAATCCACTGTACGCCAGCTTTTAAAAAAAAAACATTTTTAAAATCAAGTAATATGGGACTATGGGTATAATATGCAAAGGCATGATTTTATATGCCATGGAATATTTTCTTGTGGTGTGTCTATTTGTATAAAATAATGCATAAAAGGGACTTCCATAAACAATGGGAAAGCCCAGAACTTGAGCACACCAACCATAACTATTCACTTAACATGCTACAAGCTCTGTGTGGTATAAAGTTCAATTGTTAAATATTTCACTGACTTGATTTCAATACCGAAGTCTCTCTTCCTACTTACTTAACAATGCCTTGGGTAGAACCTGCTTAACAATGCCTTGGGTAGAACATGGATAAACTCTGAGGCTACTATTTTTTGGGGAGTGGCCAGATACAACTTTTAAATAATTGAAAGAGCCTTGATCATTATTTGTTTAGACATGGTTTTATTTTAACACGTGATCATATGCACGCACATGCTAAAGTATACATAGGTACAGTTGGTGATAAGATACACTGTGTGAGGATGAAACAAACTTCCTGTTATGAGCCACCATCATATCCGACTTTATTTTCTAAGAAATATAACTGGTAGGTGTCATTACAGTAGTAATGTCATTTTCCTTCTCAACCCCAGTTGTTCATCATGACACTCATCTGAGCTCTTGACATTGGCAGCCAAGAGAAACATGTGAAGGCTTCTGAAATTATTCACGTTTGTCTCTGATTTACTTTAAATTAGTTGTGATTTCTGGCTTCACAGCCCAGCCTGTGTATGTGTGCGTATACATATATATTATCAAAAAAAATTAAGTATAGTCACCAAGTTCACAAAACATTGGCTTGTACATCATAGTTTAACATCCGCTAAGATGCACTCATGACACACATCTGAGATATATTGCATGCCTTGTATTGGTCACTACGATAACAAGCTTAGGCTGCAGCTGAAATGGAAGATTTCTGTCTTCTGTGATTTACAATCATCTATAAATAAAAACCTATTTTAAAAAAGACATTTTCAATGAGAGAAAAAAATCTTTAACTGTCAGAAAATGGCATTGTGAACGTAGACAGAGCATATTTAGTCTTAATGTAGAGTGACCATTAAAAGCTAAGGGTCTCTTTTCATAATGCAGCCGTCTTTGACAGGCAGCTGTGTGAAATAAAAGCTTGTTTTAATGTGAGCAGAGCGTGAGGCACTCTGCAGACACTCAATCAATAATTGTGGAATGAATGTTGAAAGCCTATTTTTCTGCTCCTACTGGTAGACAAGTGTTCTTGTTTTTATTTTCCTTCCTGTTTATTTGCTAGTTGATTTTCCTGCCCAGCACCCCTCTGCCCTCTTTCAGGAAAGCACACAAATTTAGTAGGAAATTGGTCCAGAGTTCCTGCAGACACTGGTGTGGGCTGTGGCAATGGTGGACTCCAATCACACATATACACTGGACAAATGTAGGAAAGAAGACCAACCCCAATTTAGCTCTTAGACCCATGAATAGGAATGGAGCAAGAACCACCACCACCACCACCACCACCACAACAACAACAACAAAAAGGAAAGCCCCAATTTTCTTCTAACAAATTTAGTGTGTCAGGTTTTAAGTTGAGGTCTTTGATCTACTTGGACTTTAGTTTTGTGCAGGGTGATAAATACGGGCCTATTTGCATTCTTCTGCAGGTAGACATCCAGTTAGACACTGGTACCATTTGAAGATGCTATCTTTTTTCCATTCTGTGGATTTGTCTTCTTTGTCAAAAATCAAGTGTTCATAGGTGTGTGGGTTTATTACTGGGTCTTCTATTCAATTCCATTGATCAACCAGCTTATTTCTACGCCAGTATCATGCTGTTTTTATTACGGTTGCTCTATAGTACTGTCTGCGAAATGGGATAGAGATTCCTCTGGAAGATCTTTTATTGTACAGGGCTGTTTTAGCTTTTCTTGGTTTGTTTTTTTGTTTGTTTGTTTTTATTTTTCTATATGAAGTTGAAAATTGATCTTTCCAGGTATGTAAAGAATTTTGTAGGAATCTTGATGGGAATTGCATTGAATCTGTAAATTGCTTTTGGTAAGATGACCATTTTGACTATGTTGATTCTCTGGATCCACAAGCATGGAAAAGCTTTCCATTTGATATCTTCTTCAATTTCTTTCTTTAGAGACTTGAAGCTTTTTTCATACAAGTCTTTAATTCATATGGTTAGATTCAGACCAAGATACTTTATATTAGTTGTGGCTATTGTGAAGGGTGTGGTTTCCCTAATTTCTTTATCAGCCCATTTGTCAATTGTATACAGGAGGACTACTGATCATCATCATCATCATCATCATCATCATTATTATTATTATTATTATTATTATTATTATTATTATATCCTGCCACTTTGCTGAGGTCTTTATCAGCTGTAGAATCTCTTTGATAAATTTCTATGATCACGTATGTATACTGTCATGTATCATGTCATTTGTGAATAATGATAGTTTGACTTCTTCCTTCCAATTTGTATCCTCTTGATCTCCTTTAGTTGTCTTATTGCTCTAGTGAGGAGTTTAAGTACTTTATTGAGTAGATACAGAGAGAGAGGACAGCCTTGTCTTGTCCCTGATTTCAGTAGAATTGATTTAATTTTCTCTAATAGTGCTATCTAAAAAAACAGCTACACCACTCCTGGGCATATACCTGAAAGACGCGCCACCATACAACATGAACACTTGATCAACCATGTTCATATCAGTCTTTTTTGTAATACCCAAAATCTGGAAACAACGTAGACATCCCTCAGTGGAAGAATGGTTAAAGAAACTATGGTACATTTATACAATGAAATACCATTCAGCTATTAAAAACATGGAAATCCTGAATGAGGTTACCCAGTCCCAGAAAGACATGCATGTTATATACTCACTTATATGTGGATATTAACCCAACATAAACACCAAGAGGGGTGTTGGGACAGATACTGAGACTCAAAGCCAGGCTCTTGGTCAAGAGTTGTGAGTTGTAGGGAAGAGATGGAGGATGGAAGGAGGGGGAGGGGGAACAGAGTTGTCAGGATCTCCGGAGCTCCGTAAGGAGACTATCAAGGATGGTAGATCTGTAACCAGGGGGACCTGTACAAACTGATGCACTAACCAAGGACATTGCAAGCAGAGAATCTAGACCCCCCAGTTCATATGTAGCCGATGGACAGCTCATTCTCCACATGGAGAAGGGGAGGAGAGATTGGGGGACTGCCTCTGACTTGAACTCTAGCTCCTGCTATGTGATGGCTGCCCCTTGACGGAGAGGCCCTGTGGGAACACAGAGGAAATGGATGCAGGCTATCCAGATGAGGCCTGATAAGATGTGGTCAGATGATGTGGGAGGAGGACCTCACCTGTCAGAGGTCTAGGGTAGAGAAATAGGGCAGAAGAAAGAGGGTAGGTAGGAACAGAACAGGAAGATAAGAGTGAGGAGATTACAATTGAGATGTAATGTAAATAAATTATAATTTTAAAAGATTTAAAAAAAAAAAAAAAAAGAGGAAAGCCATGTGAGCCAGCCAGTTCTCTGTAGTGGAACTGTCCCACTGTAAGACCCCACAAATTACGTTGTCTAAGTTAATCAGAAGCATCCCAGATCATGTGGTTTCTAGTGTTTGGTTGTGTGGAGGGTACCAAGTTTTAAATTCTGCTCCATATTCAGCAACTAGGCAAAATAAGACGTAAATTTAAAATCGCACACTGTCAAATTCTTTTTTTTTTCTGTCTTAACTTCTTTATAGTGGAAAAATAAACAAACAAACAAACAGAACTTTGTAGAAGAGCCATCAGAAACACCTTAGAAACCACATAAGTCTGACAGGCTGGTTTTACTCAAACCCGCACTGGACTACTGGACTTAAAAACGGGATCTTCTGGGATCCCTCGAACCAATCATCTTTCTTCTTCTCAAGAGGTCATCCTCAGCAGAGCTGGACTGGGATGGCTCTCCCCCTATAATGCCCTTCTGTAGCTGGCTATCTTTTCTGAATTGAGTGCTCAAATTGCGTCCTCTGTCTTGGAATGCGTCATCAGTAAACTGGCTGAAATAGACATCGCCACAGTCACTGGACAGCAACATCACGGCATGCCTCTCTTTGAGTACTTGGAAGCTGTTATTTCCTAGTTTTAAGACTCAGGGCCAGAGCCGAGACAATTTCTTGAGCATTTGCAGCAAACCCTGCTCTTTTCTGCTGCTGTGTGCTTTCTAAGCGTAAGAGTGACTTATGGAGCTGGGAGTGGTGGCGCTTTAATCCCAGCACTCAGGAGGCAGAGGCAGGCGGATCGCTGTGAGTTTGAGGCCAGCCTGGTCTACAAAGTGAGTCTAGGACAGCCAAGGCTACACAGAGAAACCCTGTCTCAGAAACAGACAAACAAACAAACAAACAAACAAAAAAAACAAAGAAACAAAGAAAAAAGAAAAAGAAAAGAAGAGTGAGCTATGGGGTTTGTATAGCAGTACACACCCATGATACTGGGTCTCAGGAGGTGGGAGTAGGATTCCTAGAATAAGGCTAGCCTGAGCTTCATAAAGACAACCTTGGTTGAACAGGGATAGCTTATTTCAAAAAGGAGAGGTGGGGGGAAGGGAGAGGGAGAGGGTGATGGCCCAGGGAGGAAGAGGTGAGAGAAAGAAGGGAGTGAAGAGACAGAAATGACTGGTTACATGGCGATACATCCCTCACTAATTTCCCTACGCTCTTTTTGTGAAAGTAATAAGAGGTATATGGTTTGATTTTTAAGATACAGATGAGGATTAAAATGCCCATTTATAACTTTCCTAAGCAATGTAAGCACATTCTGGTAATACAGAACATACCTGGGGCCCTCTGTCCACTATCTGCATAAATGAGATAGGCATTAGAAAGCAGTTTATAATTTAAACAGCCTTAAGTGCTCCCAAGTCAGACCTGCCTGCACCCCTGTGTTTTATAGAATTCCTACTAAAAAAGTAAACCACTACCAAGATGAGATTTGATAGCCTATGATCATATAGAGGGGGAGGAGGTTCCCCATCAATCACAGACATAGGGTGAAAGCAGGAGGGAGGGAGGAATGGGAAGATACAAGGGATGGGATAACAATTGAGATGTAATCTGAGTAAATTAATTAAATAAAACAAAAAAGAGTAAACCAGAAATCACTGCATCCATCCTTGCTTATATCCAAAGGTTCCCATCTCACCTTGACTCAGGCTTATTTCTTTAACTTTCTAAATAAACTCATGACCCATCCAACTTGTACTCAGTGGTCTGGGCTCTACTCTAAAGGGCAGCACTTAACTCTTTGAGCACTCAAATATATCTGAAGCCAAACTCCCACAAAAACCTACTTGATTTTCTTTGAAGTTTAAATAGCAACTTCCCAATAGCTCAAATAAATGAATTATGGATTACAATTTAATTACATATTAATTGCACACTGTTTTCATTTTAAATGACATCACTATAGACTGGTTTCAACTGTCTGTGGTCATAATAAAGCCTGACTTAGAATAACATTTCTTTTCCTTTTCTTCTTTCAACATTGCTCAATGGATTAAAATGGTTTTATAATCCCAGCCGCTTTTCCTAGGGTGTTGCACCAAGTGGATTAGAACTTCAAATGTTACAAAGACACAAAAGCACTCTCCTGAAACTTCCAAGCAGGTGTAATTATCACCCAGGCTTTTCTTTTTCTAATGGCTAGACAGTCTTGACAATACATTCCTTTTGAAGGGAGAATGAAAACACATATATTCAGTGGACATGTAGTACTTGTCAGTGTCTCGTTTATCAATTTTCTTTGGATGTTTAAAAAAAAAACCTCAGTGTGACTTAAACTTTGTGGAGTGTGGTCACCGATATCTACAAAAGTACAACAAATACATATACTGAATGTCCTTTGTCGACCAGAGCACATAATTGTCTAATGAAAAGCTTATCCATTAGTTAAGTCCCTCACTGGCAAAGGATTTCTTTTACTTCTAAGGGAACAGATTTGGCTGTATCTTCAAAGAGCTTGAATTTTATGTTGACTGGAATTCATTCCTGGCATTACAGTGTTCTATTACTAGATTATGGTGTCTAATGTATAAAGTCAATTTACATGCAAAGCTTTTGTATTCTTTGTACTACTTAAATTCCTCACGATACATTTATATTTCCTTTGTGAACTCACTTCCGTTCTTCTAGCTGTTCAACACATAACTTTTTAAAACAAAAGAAACTAATTTAAATAGCTTTCCCAATACTCCAATTCTAATTCAGGAACTGAGGCCATAAACCAATTTTTTTTTTTAAGAAAACAAAGCAAGGAACAGATTCTGATAGTAGAAGAGATTCTTAGGGTGGGAAAAATCACTCATTAAACACAACTGTTATGGCACTATAATATCCACTACCACCATGATTCCCTAAGAGGTAACAGGCCAGAGACCTGAGGCAAAGGATAATGAGGGAACGCAGCTCAGTATAAACAGATGATTCTCATGCCTGTGTTGAAGTGTGGTCTGACTGCATAGTGGAGAGACACAGACGTGCAACCTCTCACTCCTCTGTAGTGGTCCCATAGCCCCCCACCATAGCAGTATACGAATCTTTATCTCCTTTTCCATCCCTTCCCTTGTGTCAGCAGACTTTCTGATCACGTGATCAGTTCTTCTAACACATTTATGAGCCTGCAAAAAATCATCCTCAAGGTATACTGCCCCTCTATATTGGAGAAAGAATGCTTTCAGATATAGCTTAGAATGAAACCGTATGAGTAGAAATGTGGGAAGGACCTATAGAATGCGATTATATGTTCTGTGAGTTGTTGCTTTTGTTGCTTTCTTGTTACCGCACACTGATGCTCTTAGAGAAAGGCCTGTATTCTGAGGGTGGCCAGGCACTGTGACTCTGTAGTTAGTTTGCCTAAATAAGAACAATTACCCACAGCTTTCAAGACATTCCCTTCCTGCCACAGTGAATAACAGCAAACACGGTGTTGTCTAATGTCCTAGAACAACAATACGGCCGAGGAAATAGAATCATTCATCTCAATGAGTATTTGATGTGACTATCTTTAGCGAGAAGTCCCGTTTATCCTAGGACACTGTGACAAACATGTTTGAAAATTCTTCCTCGCAGTAGAGGTCTCTGTTCCTCTTACCTATGGTTTCTGACAGACGGTATAAAATGGACTTCTTTATTGTAATCCAAATTACAAACATGTTCCTAATTTCAAGTATTCAAAATACCACATTTTTTCAGTAAGATGTTTCTCTTCATTTTATTTAGATTATTTTTTTTTTTCTGTAAGTAATCTGCTAATCAAAACCTCTCCACTTGGGATACTCACTTCTTGAAATAACTGTTAGGACCAAAATATACTTTCAACTGACATACTGTTTAAGGGACTGATAATCATTACAAACAATCAGACTTAGTTACAAATGCAAACAACTAGAAATTAAAGTCATTCGTGTCAGATTCTCCATTTACAAATGATTAATGACATCTGAGAATAATTCTGTAGAGTATGGTTTGTCAGCAGATGCATTTTCTTCCTCTAAACTTTGAGTCAAACTTTTATTGATTCAGAAAGATAAGGATAGAGAAGGGTAAAAATGAAAGTTTTCCTAAATGTGCTCATATCAGCACAAACACGAATTGAGTCTTAGTCTCTGCATATGCAGCCTCCATGGGGAGTATTTGAAGTTATTTCTGCTACTTCTTTTGTTTAATGACTTGGAGTGTGAAAATGAGAGTCGGGAATGCCAGTTTTGCTCCTCTCTGAGCAATTCACGAAACATACCTGCAGAATAGGAAAACAACTCTGTGCCTTTCAGATGATTTGATACGCCTGGCTTAGACCTTATCAAAGTGAAGCGGATGTGAAACCGAATAGAACTGAAAATAATTAGAAACCCGGCTTTATCCTGTGGTGAAACACACACGAGGCTGTCTGCATCCTGAAAGGTGTCCTCTCATGGACGGCATGTTGGCAAGACATGATTGGGGTCGCTTCACAAAGTACAGCTCTCTAAGCGCTGGTGATTAAATCCTCTCAAACACTGCCTCTGTTTATAAACACAGAGTGTTCTGTGGTTATACAGTAATGAAGGCTAAATATACTTGTAAGGCAGTACAAAGTTAGAAAACAAGTAATCCTTTGCTTTTATGTGATACAGGAAAACATCTTTTACTTGTGTTGAGTAACACTGAATTAACAAGAGAGAGAGAGAGAGTTGTCGGTATTCACAGAGCAAGGAAACACATCAGGAATTTATTAGATTTGGATTTATCAGTGCATAGAAATTCATGATGTTTAACTTAAAGGCAAAAAGAGTAGAACACTTTGAATAATAGCTTGAAGTGGATGATTAGCTAAAGGGATGTAACATTTAATAGCCAAAATAAATTACTATAATTATTTTATTACCTATGCTAACTGATTCCATTGTTTTTATTGAAATAACAGCTCCCTGAGGAAGGGAAGTGAGCTTTCAATGAATCTCTGCTCTAGGCTTGTGTATTCTCCTACAATAATCAAAAACAAGGAAAAATAGCCTTTGCTGATGGTATTTTTTAATGTCTGCACTTCAACACTCAGAAAAACACCTGCAAATATCTGGAAACTTTGGGAAGTGAGAAGAAGACAGGTAAACACATTACATTTATTTTAAGGCCATTAGCCCATCCCCATATTTGCATATTTACAATTTTAAACTTTATTTTATACACCTTGTCACGTTCAACGCTACCACATTATACTTTTCTCTCAATTATCTTTCTGAGACTATTCAATGTCTATCAAAAATGTATGTATGTGCCTGAATTCTTAGGTACAACTTTCTGAAAGTAGCGAGGAGGTTCAGTGTGGGGTTCAGAAGGCAGAAAGACAGGAGTGAGAAAACTGTACATTTCTAGAAAATCAGTTCTTCCAAAAACTTGGAATTTTGAGGACAGTGTCATTTTTGTTTAAAAATGCATTTTGATGTATATCAGTATTTCCCAGGATGAATGGATTTGAATGAATTATAATCTTACAGCAGATTGTCTCTCCTGGTTCTTTTATGAGGAGCCCAGTTTGAGCTTACCTCTTCACTCCTTTTCATCTTTAGGAACACTTCATGAATGGGGTTTCTAAGAACTTAGAGCCCACTTTTTTTTTTCTGATCCTTCCACAGTCCTTCACTTGCAAATGAGGAAAAGAAAGATCATCTGTCACTGCAGCATGTGAATCCACAGAGAGGAGAGAATAAGAGCACATGCGCTTGCACTGTCTCCAGCCTTCTGCCTGCTGGATGCAACAACCGATCCAGGATTTGAGGAAGGCAGGGTGGCATAAGATATACGAGTTGGGGAAGAGGAAAATCACAGGGCTTGAGTGATGACTCAGCAGTTAAGAACACTTGTTACCTTCACAGAGGAACAAGGTCCTATTCCTTGAATGCGCGTGGTATCTCACAACCAACCATAACTTCTGTTCCAGGTGTTCCTAGGTTGCTTTCTGACATCCTAAAATGTTTTACATGCTCTAACTTAAAAACCAACTTTTATCCTAGGTAGCTCTGCTATGTGTAATACAAGGAACTGTATGTCTCACAGCCCACTTGGTGCAATCTGTCTTCTCGGCTCTGCTGGGGAGCTCAGGGGTATACATTCTTTTCAGACATATCTAGGAATTGCCACTAACACATTGGTTACTACTTGCTAAGCATGTGGCTGGGAGTAGTTTATATGTACTGTCTGTCTGAATTCCACGGACACTTCTATTACATGGAAAAGATAACAGAGACTCAGAAGCATTAAGGGATGCATAGAAATAAAGAGCTAAAACCACGCAAATGGAATGGAACCCCAGTGTAATTGCAAGTTCTCCTCTCCTCACTGCATGGTTTGGCTTTCTCCTCTGGGTCCTCGGAGGAGATTGCGTCTTGTAACCTGAGATCATCCTCATTCAGAGGAAGACAAATAAGGACGACGCAAATCAATAAATCATAATTTCTGTCAATTATGCTACTCATCCAGGGGAATCCTCGCAAAGTGTGAAAACTGAGCATTTACTGAAAGATGCAGCTTTTTCTATGTGTCCACCAGGAAAAGAATTTCAAGACTGACCACATTCCCAGTGCTGAAGTCCAAAGAACCAGCCAAACCCATTGGCCAACAAAATGATGTACTTCTAAACTCCTATGCTTTCTATCCCACTGAAGATAGAAATGAGAAAGAGATCTGAAAAGATAGGGTGATATAAACTAAGCAGAAATTCCAACCAAACCCATATGGTCGAAGTTCCTACCCGTATGTTTTTAAACTAATGTACAGGCAGGTTAAAGGTACCTTAAGGTTAATGTTTCCTCCTCTACTTGTTAGAAAAGCGGAGACTGTCCCCCCCATCCTAGGCGCCACCAACCCACCCTGATGTCACCCCATCAAGTCACATCAGGACCGAGCACATCCTTTTCCACTGAGGCTGGGCAAGGCAGCTCTGCCAGGGAAATTTATTGAAAAGCAGGCAACAAAGACGATATCAGAGACAGTCTCTGCTCCCCTTGCTAGGGGTCCCACATGAGGGCTAACCTGCCCATCGGCTACATATGTGTAAAGGTCCAGTTCATACGTGGTCCTTGACCAACAGAGTAAGCTAAACAGGGCCCAGGGTGTCTTAAGTTACTTTTTAATATCAGATATGTCAAAAATTATGTTAGTGAGCTTGAGAAAGCAGTAGATCTTCCTGAATATTATTTTCTTTATCTCTTCAGTGACAAATAACTTGAATTAATAATTGTCAAACTAGATGGGAGTACTTAGTAATATTGGGTATGTGGTGTTTGTGGTAACAAATCAATTGGACTACAACAAAGTCAGACACACAACGCATTAAACCATTGCTATTCCAGAAGCAGTTGATTCAAGCATGAAACTGTTATCTCTATCTCCTTCTTTCTGTCAGTTTTTCCTCTCCTTCCTCCTCTCTCCCTCTCCTGCTTCCTGGTCCAGACTCCTCTCCCCCCTTTCTTTGTCCCCCACAACTCAAATCTTATGTTGTGTTCTAAAAGGTAATGCAGAGACTTAAAGGGAAAGGGATCTTTATTTATTATGTATACAGTGCTCTACCTACATGTAAACCTGCAGGCCAGAAGAGGGCATCAAATCACATTAGAGATGGTTGTGAGCCACCATGTGGTTGCTGGGGATTGAACTCAGCACCTCTGGAAGAGCAGTCAGTGCTCTTAACTTCAGAGCCATCTCTCCAGCCTCCCACATTTAAAAACTAAGGGGCATTGAACATAGCACTTGAGATTCCTCTATCACCAAATCCTGAAAAAATATCTCTAAAACTGTGAAATTATAAGTTCCAGTATTCTCATTTCCCTCAGAGTATTTTTTCCAATGTGGAAAAGTCCTAAAGCAAGAAGAAAATATCTTTATTCATCCCCTCCTAGAGTTGTAATAATAAGTCTGAATATCAGTTAGATTTCTATGCTCCACAAACATAAGCAGATTGTGGATGGTAGAGAGTATACTCATTAAAATTTCCTTGGGGAAAAGAACACCTGTAACAATCAGAAATATGATAAAACTGTCAAAGGGTACATGAAATTAATTATGCCCACTTTGGAATATATATCATTTTACTACAGTATGACAATGTAAATTATGTTTTCAATATATTTTTAAAAGAAAAAAGATCCTAGGAGTATTTAACTGACACTTCAATAATGATATCACTGTATCTCCAAGAAAAGTTCCTTTTCTGCATTCTGGAACCATCTTTTCTCATGATATTTTTTAAGTAGTGTTTCTCATTATGTTTTTTGTTTGTTTGTTTGAGCTACAACTAGATCTGGCCAACATCTATGATGATTTGTTTCCATGAAATGGAATGCTTGCTATCATTTTACAAGAATAACGATCTTCCATTTCTTTTCTTTTCTTAGATTTACACTTCAGGCTTTTACCCCTTTTACAAATTCATGTGAATAAGGTTTCTAGAAGGGTTGAGCGCATGCCTATCATTGACCAAAGCTGCATAGACTTTGTTAACCATACCTACCATTGACAAAAACCACCTATACTTTGTTGAGCATATCACTGACCAAAGCCGCCCTAAAGTTTTCAGGCAACAATCCACCTCCACACAGAAGAAAGCATCAGTTCTGCCCAGGCCTGGTGTGGGAAGGTAACCTGACTTTAAACTCATCAATGTCATTCTTCAGGATTCCCACTAAGCTAGTAGTTTACGTGCATATGGACTTTATTTATAATAAACTACATACAGTAAGAACCATTATGAAACACTTCAGAAAGTCATATGTAA
Source organism: Acomys minous (assembly GCF_964271855.1). Taxonomy (NCBI): domain Eukaryota; kingdom Metazoa; phylum Chordata; class Mammalia; order Rodentia; family Muridae; genus Acomys; species Acomys minous. The sequence goes on along the minus strand of NC_140498.1, from coordinate 32,215,809 downwards.
AAGTTACATTCAAAATGTTTAGCTCACATGTATTTGGTAACCTTCATGAAAATACTATCTATCCTTCCTTTACTTGGTAAAAGGAACTGTTTATGGATTTCCAAGGAAGAGCAGATCACTTGCAAATACGTGATAAGAGACATTGCTTTGTCAAACTCAAGAGGCACATAAGTTGTAGTCTTAGCTAAAGACACTTCAGAAGTCCCTAGAAAAAAGTCAAATGGCATTGATGAAACCCTGAACTCTACCTGTGAGAATATTGATGCTTTACATGTTGTGAATCATAACATGATGGCATCGCTTATTCTACTCTTGATATCATCATGCTGTGAATCTTGAATCTTTTGGGGATAACATCATTTTGCTAGAAGTCTATTTGCCTTTGCAAGAAACCTTTACTTGGATTGAGAACCTAACCAATTCAGTGAGGCAGACATATTACTTCTCCCCTGTAGGTTGTGGACTCAGCAATATTTTTGACAGCTTTCTACCGGACAAGGGAGTCTTCAATATAATCTTCTCAATGTTTTATTGAAGGTTAGTACACATGCTTTTCCTTTTCATTGTAGGAAGGATAAAACCCTTACAACAATTGTGTTTATAACAGCCCCTTCTCAGTGCCATAATGCTGGAACTGTGATTTAGGATTGATAGCTACACAGAGAACAGGAGTTCAGATGTTCCAAGGTTTAAAATGAACACTTTGTAGATGCAACAGTCAAACCTCTAGCACTTGCAATCCTGTGAAGTAAATTCAGGTCCTGGACCTTAATGAGATAAGCAAGCCAGGTCTTTTATAGGAGCACATTACATCATCAGTTTAGCATATTTGATTCCCACATGCCACTCTATTTTTCAAAAGCATAGAAAAATTTAATAAAAATCCAAAGGAAATGAACATGGCATAAGAATAGATGCTAACCATTTTGAAAATGCACATCTAAAATAAAAACATGACTTATCCTGCAGCTACATGAGCATTCTAGAGGTTTCTCTGCAGAGTCAGCAAGGGCCACGCATTGGCAATATGCCTAGGGGGAGCTGAGGTCACTGACCAGCTTGTAGAAGGAAGACCTTGCATTTTTGTAACGATTCAGATCAGTAATACAAAGCTGGTATTTCTTACCTTGGCTAAATTGTGACAGGCAGGGGATTAGAATATTGTATAAACATAACTTTGTGACCTCTGAAAAGCTGGATAATGCCTTATTCTACAGGTGAGGCTGCTATTTCTAGCTTACATGGCTTCAGGAGCAAAAGCACAGCATACTTAATACCTGGTAGCTTGGGAAAGCATCAAGAGTCAAACGTGCTTACGCACTGTCCTTGGAATATCATCAAATTGAGTTCAGTGCACATGCAATTTATTGTAAGAAAAACCTACAGAAGGACAGCTAATTAGGAGTCAATATACTCCAAACAGCAAACATTTGCCACTGCCCACCCCCACTTCCCCCATTCTTTTAGCCCAGGTTATAGAATGTCAAGTGTTAAAGGCTGATGGGAATTTGGGGTCTTGGAGACAGTGCTTGACTGTGGCTCCTTTTTGTTACAAAAATGAAAACAAGTTCCCTTAATGACATTATATGCAATGTTGTAAAATATTCAAATATTCAAACAAAAAGATGATGAATGTCTGCAGTACCTAACTTCTATGGAATAAGGAGTACTAGTAAAACCAGGAAAGGCAAAAGCTGCAGACAGGCCAGTGTGACTGCGTTGAGACCATGGCACACCTGAGAATTGTGGACCTCGTTTGATAGAACACATTTGGTGGGGAAAAGGCCTGATGAGATGAGGCATTGAAGATTTTGAAGCAGTAAAATTAAGGTACAAATGGATATGGCCATTTGCACCTGTAATTCCAGCCAGGTGGGAGGCTGAGGCAAGAACGTCAACATCTGGAGGCTTCTTCGAGCAACATAAGCAGGATCTTATCCCAAGATGAAAAAATTTAAAGGTATAGGGGTTTAGTTTAGCCGTAGGGTGATTACTCTGTGTATGTGAGGCTACCAAATTCAGTAGCATAAAAATAATTGTTAAAACCTACACATGTGCTCTGTGCAATGTAACTCTCAATGGAAGTGGGACATATTATTTGGTCATGAGTGCGTAGCTCATGGTTGATATATTTCTTATGATTAATGTGATTATCAGTGATGAAACACATATGAGACCCTTGAGTCTAATGTGTGCCATAGAGATGAGAGTGTGAGGTAAAGGTTTGGAATAGGATAACAGAAGGAACAGCCTTGACAGACACTAAGAAGAAAGTGATGAATCAAAAGTGAAATAATCATTATTTCACAGAAATTTGAAACTCTATCACCTCAACTCTTGAAGGAAATCATCTTTTTGGATCATCATGAGAAGTATTACCACCCCCTCTCTGAGGAAGTGTTGGCACTGACATGAAGAAACACTACATTTTCACACAAATATAGATAGGAGAAGAAGCCATATCAGCACTATGCCTGGGTTCTGAAGAAGTTCAATAGAAATGTAGGGAACTCTATGGCAGTCTTGGAATACCCAATATATATATATATATATATATATATACATATACAACAGCTCTCAACCTGTGGGTCTTGACCCCTTCTGTGCCTCTCAGATCACATATTCTTCATATCAGATACTTACATGATGACTCTGAACAGTAGTAACATTGCAGTTATGAAGTAGAAACAAAATGATTTTATGGTTGGGGTCACCACAACATGAGAAACTGTATTAAAGGGTCAAAGTATTAGGAAGGTGGAGAACCACTGGTCTAAGAGACTTATTCATAATTTCTTCAAATAAAAAAAACTACCTAAAATCTAACATCAAATAAGATGGTCCATATTTCCCAGTGATTAAGCAACTTAGAACCTCACAGGGAAGTATCATCTGCTAAACAGAATGGAACTGAAAAATGATTGATTCATAGTTCCTGTTCCGGAGGAGAATCGTTCTCTGTCTTTTCCTTGGTTTATGTTTGTCTCCACCACTGGAGTCCCTTGATTATAGGAGTAAAAGAGTTTATAATCACGACTTTAATACTAAGTAAACAAATGTATATGATAGTAGTGGCCAAAAGAACTATGTGAGCCAGATGGTGATTAGACAGGTGTACTGTGAGTATGTGAGCACATCTTATGTCCTGTTGAATAGATTTGTTTGCTAAAATTCTTCCAGTTTCACTAATCTGATATTCTGCAATGTATTTTCTGTACTTATATTAAACTTTAGGAAAAAGGGCTTAAAGTGGCAATTAAAAACTCTTAAGAGCAATGATAATAGACAAAATAAAGGATCATTTGCCTAGCAGGTCGTCCTCACCCATCTCCAGGTCCCTAGGTGAAGAATGAGCAACATTAGACAAGCAAAACAGCCTCACTGGGGTTAATTGTGTCACTGGTTTGCGGTAATTCCTCAAATATATGGTCTTTTAACTTTATAGCCACCTATACTTGTTCAAGAGTCTAAGCTTACACAAAGCAGATAAAAGCAACCCTTAGTCATTGTTTTTGTGCGTTTTCAGTCCTTTGAAGATCTTGTATGGGCTTTCTATAGAAACTCACAAGTGGCTTTGGTCGGACCAGGGTTCCTACTTTATTCTCCGGAGATAATGACTTCCAGTCAGCTCATGTTGAGAAAGAGCTGCCTGGGACAAACTCCGTGCTGTGTGTGAGAATTTTAGTTATAGCCACTACCTTGATATATACTCACATTTCTTTCTTTCCAAGGCCACCTATATTCATCATCTAATTATCAGTTTCACACACCTTGGAAACAGACACTAGTTCAAACATGTGTATAACTCAAAACATTTATTGTAAGTTAAAATCTGATTAAAAAAATGTCCAATCTCTGTTAATGTTAACAAAAATTTATAATGACATAAAACCAGTATTTTTCTTATATCTTAACTTCTTACTATTACTATTCTAATACTACTATTAGAATGATAAAATGATTTAGAGAAATGGAGAGGGGGGAATTTTCATATGGTACAATGTGGGCCAAGAACCAGCATCAGAACATTGGCACCCAGCCAAAAACACCTCCATAAAGGGACATGCAACTTTAATCTTTATTATGGAGTGATCACAAGTGGACGAATTCTGAACACCATCTGCTCTCAGTGAAGCATCGGAGGTACAGGCTGCTCACTCTGTTTTGCCCTTCACCTCTGCCTCTGAGTTCATTCACGGTCCCATTCTGAAAGATTGGGTTTCATTAAACAGAAAAGTTTATTATAATTAATATTCTTTACAAGAGCCATTTATTTTTAATGACTAGCAGGATGAACAGCTGAGGGTCTAAATATTATTATCTGTCAGAAGCCTCTTGGCAGGAAGAGGCTTAACTTCCAGTTGGTTGCCCAGGTTAATTTTTGAATGTGAGAAAGTGCATCAACACTTGAGGACATTTGGGTTGCAATTCACATACTCTGTGTTGGGCACAGTGCTGAGGATATGAGCACAGATATCCAGCATGCCTATAAAATGTTACCTGGATTTTGGTTCCTAATGTTACAATGTCTCCAAATTAAACAAGGTATCTTGAATTTCTTTATCTTATTGTGCCCAACTGAAGATGCCATCTCTAGATACATAGGATGTTTCAGACAAGCAAACTTAGTAGTTAATACTGGATAGTTAATAAACATGACCTCTTCACTATATATCTTTAGTTATATATGTAATTGGCCTGACTCTACATAAGTTTGCATTCAAATGTACAGAGAGTTAGCAATTAAGACTACAGACACACACACATATAACTGCTAATGCTCTGTACTTTTTAAATGTAGCTTTATTTAGAGTCAGGCCAATTACAGATATAACTGAAGACATCAAAATGAGAATATTTTGAATTTGAGGCTATCCAATATTCAATGACTGGTGATTATCTAAAAGAAAGGAAAGGGGGACTTTAGAGATGGCAATATAGCAAATAAACGTATTTGAGGACGTGTCCAGATACTTGAGTGGTTTTCCAGGGTTGATGGGAATAACTAAAAGCCATGGAAAAGACATGGGATGATTTTAGTTTAGAACACGAAGAGGAAATCAACTTCGTCATCTCCAGGAACAGGGACTTGTAGCATTCAATAATATGAAAGAATACCTCCTGTCCCTTATCCCACAGTTTAAATTTCTGTTTTCAGTCAACTGTGATCTGAAAACATTAAGTGATATTTTCAGAAACAGTTGATGAGTTTTCAGTTGTGTCACCTGCATAGCATGATGAACTCACCCACTGATGCAACTGATTCTTTCTCAGACTATGAATCATCTCTATACCAAGTGCATCCACACGATATGCACACCTCTTCACTAGTCGCCTAGTATCCCCTGCAGTTCTTCAGTGGAACACTGCTATGGATCAGAAAACACACTGAGTTACCTCTATTTTAATAATGATCTCAAGGTACAAAAGTAGTAATACTGTTGATTGAATCATGCCTAACAAAGGCTGTGAAGTGTTTTATGAAAGAAAAGGTGGAAGACTTTTGCTTATGGATAGAAAAACAGGTCTATGCCAAGGCTGCTAAACTGTATAGAAAAAAATACATCTTTTATTTATGACATTATAAAGAAACAAAAAGAAACTAGTGCTCGTCACAAGGTGCTGTCATGCCTCAAATTGGAAACCTAACAACCATGTCCAGAGCTTAGGTAAGGTGGAAGAGATGAACAGAATATGTTCCCAATGATGGTAGTCTGTCCCATCTGGTACCATCAAGCCAAGGTGAAGACTTCAGCAAGTGATTCCCTGAGCAAATGCCAAAACATTTTATTGTGTGGGAGGATTGTGTAGCCTCAGGCATTTAGTATGGTTGGCAAATACTCTCCAACATAGATAAGGATGACTAAATACTTCTGCTACTAAACATCACTTAGATTCTTGTGGTTTGTAATAGTAGGAAGGTACTACAAGGTTCACTGGTGGTCATTTAGATTTCCTTGGAATCTATAAGCTTACGAGAGAGAGAGAGAGAGAGAGAGAGAGAGAGAGAGAGAGAGACAGAGAGAGAGAGACAGAGAGAGAGAGACAGAGAGAGACAGAGACAGAGAGACAGAGACAGAGAGAGAGAGAGAGAGAGAGAGAGAGAGAGAGAGAGAGAGAGAGAGAGAGAGAGAGAGACAGAGAGAGAGAGAGACAGAGACAGAGACAGAGACAGAGACAGAGACAGAGACAGACAGAGACAGAGACAGAGAGACTGAGATTTACTATTAAAAAGACAGGTTTGTTTAAGCAAGTTTTTCCATTCCTCACTCATATTTCCATTTTGCTCTATTACCTCTTCCATCCCTGTGCTAAACCATGTTATATGAACTATTTAAAATTCATGGGATTCTTATTTAATATGGCATGATGGAAAGGGTTCAGAAAATTCATTGGAGTTCTATGGCTTATTCTTCATAGAATTCATGAGCTAAGACCGTATGAGTATCAACATGATAATTCATATTAGACATACCAAAAGATCAGGGTGGAAATGTTACCCTTTGGGTACCTAGACATGTTACTTACTCTAAGTATGGAAATGTAAAGCATTTTTCACAAGGGTAATAGACATGCTGTCACGAAATTAGCAGATTGCTGTCTCCAGAGGCTCTGCTGGCTTGCCCAAGGCAAGCTCCTATCAAGAAAAATAATATGGTATCATTTCTTAAAGCTGTATTTGTGGGGTCCCTCTGAAAGGGTCCCACTAAATTACTGTCAAAATTCATATTTATAGCTTAACATAACTCAAGTATTCTGACATGTTTATAATTTGTTATTTACTATATAAAGATGCATAGTTTTGTCCTTTTAGTGAAAGACGAGAGCAGATAATAAAAACAATTTATTCCTAATTTGCAGAGACAGTACCACCAACCTTGGCCCCTAAGAAAGAAGATTACAGAGGATAATGTTCTAAAAATCCTCGTCATCAAAGAGAATTTTGAAGCAGAGATATCTTTTAAGATTGAAGCACTTGTCTTTTAAGACTGTTCGTTATCTTATGAAGTTGCCCTTGTGAAAGATGCACAATGACAAAATATCAGTGTATTAGGATTGATAGAATATAGCTGAGGAAAAAGAAAGGATTACAGCATGAATAAAATATCTAAAATTTTTTTCCACTAACTCCAGTTGCATTTATAAAACAGGAAAATATCCAAAATGTCTTTTAACATGCAAACATGTGCATAACAATTAGGGCCACACACAACTTGGGTGCAGTAAATACATACAAAGGGAACATCATCATTCCTCAAGGAAATTAAAATAGGCCTGGTAGAGATCTAAAAGTCAGTAAGTCAGACAGAACATCAGGAGACCTAAATTACAATGAGTAATTCATATTTTTATTGTTTAGAAACTGTGTGCCCGTAAGATGCAGAACTGAGGTGTGATGGATTCTGTATTAGTTTCATTGAGCTGTTGTAACAAATTACCACAGAGGTGGTGAGTTGAAATGCATTTATTTCCTTTCAGCTTGAGAGGCAGACATTTTAAAAATCAAGGTCTTATATCTGAATGCTCCCTCTGAAGGCTCCAAAGACAATTTCTTTCTTGATTTCACTAGTTTCTGGTGAATCCCAGAAGCCCTTGGTCATTCTGGTAACTGTACTATGTTAGGTCTTACTCTATCAAGTTCTCCTCTGTGATTCTAAGGGCTCATCCTTTCTGTCTATCTTTCTATGTTTTCTTTTTTTGATTTTTTATAAAGACATCAGCCAATGGATCCAAGGCCCATCCCATTCCAATATAACATTATCTTAACTAACAATAACTGCAAAGATCAGTTGTTGAGTTTATAGATGGATATGACATTTTGTTTGTAGGACGCTAAATAATATAATGCTACAATATCAAAATTTCTAATTTGTTTTTATTTTCACCAACTGAAGTAAGCATCCATGTCCTCCGAACATTCATTAACCCTATGTAAGAATAAGGAGAATTAACTGAATCATATAATATATAATATATAATTAATACTATATAAATTAAAATTTATACTACATACTATAATATAGATATATCCCAATTGCTATAACCTAATGAACCAAGAGAGTTAGAATGTATGTCGGGAAAGTCAAAGACTGTCTTGAGTCCTTCATTATATATTATGCCTAGGCAATTTCAGAGAAACTTTAGAACCAGAAGCCATATCTATGAGTACTATCAGCAGTAAAGAAATTCAACAACCTTCTGCTACTCCAAGAGCAATGGAGTTGGATTACAAAGATTGTTAGTCCATCCCACAAACCAGAACTATATGCAAACAATAAACTATTCTTCTTCAGTTCCCAGTTATCACTGTCATTTATAATAACAAAAATTAAGTGATAACCAAAAATTTGTAATTCTCTGCTGTCTATTGAAGAGTCATTACTGTAGTTTTTATTTTGAACGTCCACCCAAAGACCATGGTTGAAGAGCTTTGCTCCCAGATGGTGCTACTGGCATGTGCAGTTTTAAAGAGGTAGTCTTGTTGGGAAGTCCTAGGTTTCTGGGACTTTAGCTTCCTATTGCTCTCTAGGTTGTCATGAGGAAAATACCTGTTCTTTATCACCTATGATTGCCACAGGCCTAAAGTCAAAAGAGCTGAATAATAATGGGCTGAAGCCTCCAAAACTCTTAGCCAAGGTAAACTTTTTTCTCTGATGAGTTAGTACAGGTGCTCTGTGACAGTGTGGGAGAGCTGGCTGACAGAGCCACAGATGTGCATTTCCACCCGCCAGCTTCCCATTCACAACCTCTTGAATCTATAGTCCAATCAGTACAATTCAATATGAGTTACATATATCATCAACTAGAGCTATGATATTTTAAACACAAGAGCGTGTTCCCTCAGTACTTTCAGCCTATGCATGCCTTAACTGAAAGAAATCTGTAAGTTGGGCATTTTAAACCTCATATTTTGAAACTGAAAATATAAGGATCAAGAGGCTAGTTCTGCCACTGACACAAATCTGGTGAGTGATGTGCCTTAAGAAAAATGGTATGTAGTTTGGTTGAGATTCTGGGCATTTTGTCTTTTCCCATGATCCATCCAAGGCTCTTTAGCTTCAGATCTCTATAAGAACTGCTTACACAACCACGAGCTTCTTCCCAAAGCTTGCAATGGCTCCTCTGCATCGGTCCTTTTCTCACACCACCCAATCATCAGACACAGGTTTAGCTTTCTTTCCTTTCCTAGCACAGGCATGGACCCTCTGCTTTCTCTTCTGCAGGAGACTAATCTCAAAAAATACCAGCCTCAGCTCTCATGCCCACCCTTTTGTACGCTGTGCATTTGTCCTCTAAATGGAGCACACAAGACTGCACTGCTCTTTTTTAAATTAATTTATTCATATTACATCTCAGTTGTTAGCCCATCCCATGTATCCTCCCATTCCTCCCTTCCTCCCACTTCCCCCCTACTCCCCTCCCCTCCCCTAAGTCTGTGTCTGAGGGGGACCTCCTCCCCCTGAATATGCTCATACGGTATCAAGTCTCTCCTTGGTGACCTATTATCTTTCTTCTGAGTGCCACCAGGCATCTCCATCCAAGGGACATGTTCAAATATGGAACACCAGAGTTTGTGTGAAAGTTAGATCTCCTTCTCCACTCAACAGTGGAGAATGTCCATCGGCTAGTCTGGGATGGGGTTCGAGGTTTACGACTGCACTGCTCTTCTGTCCTGATTTTGATGTTCATTTAGAATGAGGAAGCAGAATATCAACAACTGTGAGAAAGTTATAAGCTTTATGAAAACATAGGCTGGTCTGGAATTTTCTGCAGGGGTATCAGTAAGAAACAGTTTAAAAGCAGTTAAGGGCAAGTCAAATTAGCTCCTTAGAAACTACAATGCTTAGTCTACATGGGATTGAGTACTACTAAATTTACCCTAGTCTGATCTCTCTCTCTCTCTCTCTCTCTCTCTCTCTCTCTCTCTCTCTCTCTCTCTCTCTCTCTCTCTCATACACACACACACACACACACACACACACACACACACACACACACACACATACACACACACTACATTATTTTTATACATTCTTCTTGGATATTCTAATCATTAAAAACACTGAGTGACCACCACAAAGACCTTGCTGTTATTTTAGGATGTCCAGGGCAAACAAACCATGGACCTCTTGTTCTGTCTGATTCACCAGAATCTTAGCATGACGAGCCTAGTCTGCATGTTTCCTGTTGCTTCAAGGAAGCCACAGGTCAGTTCTCTTCCTGTCAAGACCTCAGGAAGTTCCACGGCTGACTTAGCTGCTGCCTCAGGCTTGCTGAATTCCACCTGCTCAAGTTTCACCTTTGCAATGGCACTCTCTTGAGGCTCTACTAAATTACGGATATTCCTGTTTTTACTTCATCCTACTTAATAGTTCCTGCAGAGGAGGAAGAGCCCAGGGGAGGTTGGTGGCTCAATATCAAGGAAATATCCGTAGCTTGCAAATGTGCTTAAAGAGAAATTCATCTCAGTGACCATGTATTTATTTCCTGTGGATTTTACTGAAGGCTGTGGTGAGCACAAAAGCAGAGAACTTACTTCAAACGATGTGAGGATGAACATAACAAAACTTTTAAATGCTGCATGTTTATAATATATGACACAAAACATAAAAAAAAAAACTCATCTGTCCTACTTATGCTGGCTATCAATACATAGAAGCAGGGATTTAACAAGTGAAATCAATTTGTCAATTTAAAAGGGAGAGAACCATGAAATAATGACTAAGTGGTAAAGAGCAATGCTAAAACAGTGATGCTATCTAGAGGAACAGCATGTCAGTACTGTCTACAATACCAGAAACACACACAGTAAATTAGTCAAACTGTATTACTTAGTTATTGCAGCTATTACTGCAATGAAACACCATGACCAAAAGGAAGAAAGGATGTATGTGGCTTGTACTTCCATATTACTGGTTATTATTGAAAGAAATCAGGACCAGAACTCAAACAGGGAAGGAACCTGGAGGCTGCTGCTGATGCAGAGACCATGGAAGAGTGCTGCTTACTGGCGTATTCCCTATGGCTGCTCATCTGAGTTAAGACTCAGGATGCGTATGGTGGAATAAAATAGAGTCAGTGCCTAAAAGGTGCCCTCGGAAATCCATCCACGTGCTACGGCACTCATGTCTTCCCTCGGAAAGAAACTAAATATTGAGATGTAATTAATTTTATTTTATAGCTTCCGTATGTTTGAGGAGTTACTTAAAATAAGTTTGAGGAAAGGTTTGACATTGTAAATATCCAGGCAATAGTTTCAGAGGGAGCTTAGGGATCTTTCTCTGAGGACTTTATATTGAAGACCTTTCAGAAAAACTGGAAGGTAGGAGAGACACCTCCAAGAAAAATACAAGGCATCTGAGAGTCTCCTGTAGAAAAAAAAAAAGTTGTGATTCCATTACTTATAAGAAGAAAATATCATGATAGTCTTACAAATCACCCTACATGAGTTACCTCTGTGAGTTTACCCATAGAGAATAAAATAAGGCTGTCGTCTCTTAGAAAATACACATACATTTCAAAAATTCTTATAAATATATTACTTGGCACAAATAAATCTAACTAAAGCACTCCAGGTAATCACGGTATAAAGACTGACAATTAATACTATTCTACACAATGCCTAAGAAACCATTTGAGAAAAAAATGACTAAGAAAACTCTAAATAGCAAAGGAAAGCAAAAACCAACTTCAGTGTGCCCTAAGAGAGGTGGAAAAACAACCCAAGACAATAGATAGCTTTGAGAGTAGATGTGGGAAGGATTGTAAACTTTGTCACAGGTGAAAGCTGTCATAGCGGGTTTTGTCCTTGGACACACCACAGATACTCCCTGAGATTAACCTTGAGATAGATTGGGTGGAGCCATCCTGGGCCTGGAATTCAGGAAGTGGACCGGGAACTCCACCTGGATATTTGTGTTTCTAATCGACCCTCGATGGGAGGAGGAGACTGGCTCTTGCACTTGAGAGACACAGGCAGCAAGGACAAGAGAGGCAGCAGGTTCAGACTGAGCTCCAGAACAAATGGATCGGAAAAAGGATCAGCAAACAGGCTGGACTAGTACGCAGGCCAGAGACACCTGGGGACCCGTCCCGTGGAATGGATACCAGAAGGTTCGGTCCTGTTTCCCTTTAACCTTTTTCCCTCTTGTGTAAGATAGTTGGTTTGTATAATAATGTTTAATTGTTACGAAACGGAGCCAACAAGTAGATCTATGGAGAATAATGACATGACTACCCCGCATCTTGCATCATTGCCAGTATGTAAGGAAATCAAATAGGATGCCTGTAGACAGTAGAACCAGTAAGCTTTCTAATACTATGGAAACATTTGTGTAGAAATTAATAGCAGATAAAACCAAATGTATATACTAAATTCTTCACTAGAATAATTCTGAATAGATCAGAAGTTTATTTTTATTATTACTTTCTACCTGAAAATATAGATGGAATATTTCATAATGAATGCATGGAGGTGATCATTTTAAACTTCAGAGTCTGAAAGTAAGAAAATACAAGATAGGTACACTAAAATACTAAAAGATAAATTACAAGATTACGAATTAAACTTTTGCAAATGATATTGTAGAAAAATGGTTTCTTTTTCCATGATAGAAAGGGTTCTTAAAAATGTTATATATATATTTAATTCCTGATTGTTTCATGGTTCTTCTCGCTCTAAGTAGTTTATTGTGTATATGTTCAATAACATAAATGTATATGTAAAAAAAGTTAATAAAAAGTATTAAGAATAAAAAAAAGAAAAAGACAAAGAAAAAGTGAAAAAAGAAAGTGAGGGTTCCTAAAAATTAGGAAAACATGACAAAATATTACTTTCCCTTTACAAAACTATATGTAGGGTCACTTAGTAAAGGCAGCATAAGCATATTGGAAAAATCATCACTGTCATGTTAAGAAAAATATAAGTTAATCTGTCAAGAATGTAAGTTGTCATCTGTTAAATTAACAGAAATCTGAAATCATTATAATGTTCTTTGTTTCAATAGTATGGAGAGACCAGTCCTTCTCAACATTGCTGGAGTGACTGCAAGATAGCATGAATTCTTTGAGGGAGAATTTGTAAATATTACAAAATTGCACATCTTGCCACTTTATTGTAAAGATCTCACCTTATGGGGAAAAGAAACCACCCAAGTATGAAACATAAATACCAATGGTTATTCATAACAGAATTAATACTAAGAGCAAGAGAGAATCATGGAAATTCTGAGCCTTAACAACAGGATTAACACACAGTTGCACTTCTGTAAGGGGATACCACACAGCTAACCACAAGAACGAAGTTTTATCACAGTAAGTGAATACCAGTGTATATAAAAATAAGTGCTTAAATAGGCTAGAAATGAATATACCTAAGCACAATGTTGCTTATATTGTGAAAAATAAATATTGAAAAAGCATCAAGAATAAATAAAAATATTTACATATAAATACCATAGAAAAAGAAAGGAAAATAAACTTTGGCTGAATATCTAAAATAGACTTCTCCTGTGACCTGTAAAAATTATTTTATTTATTAAAACCTAAATAAACCAAGAAGAATAACAGCCAAATAAAAAAGAAGATAAAACAAACAATGAAAGTATGTTTTCTATATTCTTTGATTAAAAGAACTACACAACTACATTTTCTTTTCAGTGGCACTATCGATATACTGAGAAACACAGCACACATATAAAGTAAGATTTTAGGGGAAAATCTCAATGTAAGAGAAAAATCATAAAATAAATTTATTAAATATTAAATCTGCATTATGACTATCAGGCAATTATGAATACATACTTATGCCTTTACATGTCCCTCTGCTGTCTTGGATCAGCATGAACGTAGAGGAAAAACTACCCTTTGGAAAAGCTTAAGAATGGAAGAGAACCGAATGGCCTTGAGTGCAGCTGCCTCTCTCTCTCTCTCTCTCTCTCTCTCTCTCTCTCTCTCTCTCTCTCTCTCTCTCTCTCTCTCTCTCTCCCCCCAGTTGTCACTGAAGTTTCCACAGATAACAGGGCCCATAAGAGTGTATGTGAGCTGGAGACCACCCGCTTCGCTGACCAAGCCCCGTTGACACTACCGTAAGGATGGAAGGTAAGCAGTTCTCAAAAAATAAAAATCAAATTAACTTTAGGGACAAAAGTCTTTAAAGTGGTAAAATCTCAGAGATCATTCATTAACAGTTTCTGACACATTAAAACTTAAGTTTTTTGTACAGCCTTAGGTTCTCAGCAGAGTGGAAACTTCTATATAATAATCACGGTCACCAAGCAGTAACAAATTCCCCATCAGTGTGGCCCCACATAGCAATGGCCTATTTGTTACATCAATGAGCCTATTAATGGAGTTTGGGTTCTGCTTCTTCTAAACAATGTCTGCTGTACTCTAAAAGTAGAAAACACGATTGCCACTTGGGTCTTTTCCTTGCTTTCACAAAGCCATGAATCCCAAGGCATGCCTTTGGCCACTTCCATCTCCTGAAGAACTCCGTGGAGTAAGCGTTCTGCCCTATGACTGGAGAGAAGAAATGCCATGCAAGATCCTGAGAAAGATCTAACAATGATATGGTCCTTGCTAACTCTGCCCCATCATCATATGACCATATCCTTTGATTCCTCCATCATACTGTGTGATTGTGTTCATCAAGACACTTTCAGGATGACAGCTATGGTTGTGCAATGATGTGAATGTACCACTACCAGTCAACTGCATCTAAAAAGACTTAAGAACACATATTTCCTGCTCTGTGGGTTTTACTGACATGAAAAGTCAAAGAAAGAAATACTTAGTTTCTTTGGTTCTTCAGTTCTGAAGGCTCTTTCATGATGTCACATTTATATTAAACAAATGTTTGTGCTTTTCTCTTTAATTTTCATGGGGATCTCAGCCATGATTTCTGACGTGGGTACAGAGAGAATACTACTTTTCTTTCCCTTACCTACTGACAAATGCGTATGTGTGTATGTGTGTGTGTGTGTGTGTGTGTTTGTGTAAATGTGAGTGTGCCAGTTTGTATGCAAGCAAGAAGACAACATCAGGTATTATCTCACAAGGGCCTTCCACTTGGTTAAGTGGATCCTACAGATCTATCAGTCTCTGCCTTTCCAGTGTTGTGATTACAAAAACATGCTTCCTCAAGGTTTTAAGACAGAAAACAAGAACAAAATCTTTGGTTGTGGGCATTAAATCTGGATTGTGGGTTGTTTGCAAGGCAAGCTCTGAAACAACTGAGCCATCTTCTCAACGGGAACAGTACTAATCAAAGCCCATAAGTCAGAGTGGAGCGCATGCTCGCTAGCTGACATGTATGCTATGGTCTTTGTCAAATTCACCTACCATTTTACTATTGCACACTCATGTTTGCCACAAAAAAAAACCAAACAAACAAAACAACAACAAAAAACCACCCTGTGTACGCTTACTCCTCTTCTGCTGCTCACTAACCTTTGGCAATCACCAACCTCTTCACTTGTTCTCTAGTTGTAACTTTTTCAGAACTGCATGCTTGACATTATCACTCAATGTGCCACTTTTCAGGTGGCATCTTTTACATAGGAATCTGCAGAAGTTGATTAGCATGAATTTTTGAAGTTGACATCTAATTCTTTTCATCATAAGCTTAAATTTTTTTCAGAGGATATACTTCGAGGGTTATAAAAACTTAGATGTTAGAATATTTCTATTTGTTAAATGTGACTGATAAAAGCTGATATTCGCAGGACTCTCATAGAGCTGTAAAGTACTGCTGTGAAGATGAACACATTACAATGATTTGTCTAACTTGTTAATGAGGAAATTTGGGAGACCTGAAGTTAAAACTGGTTCAAAGGAACACTAGGTGAATGGTGGTTTCTGTCTTAGAAGTGTGGGGAAAGCTGTGCGGCAGAGTCCAGGTTGTATTTTGTACAGGAGAAGGAGGGTGGTGTCCCCACTGGACTGGATTTACAACCTTGTCTGTAGACAATCCCTAGATTTTGTTCCACATCATTCTTCTAAATAATAAGAAAGGCTAGAAATTCTACAGCAACTTGATAAACATCTCCATATATACCTTTATGTGTATATGTATATACGTTTGTGTATATGTGTAGATATACATATATGAGTGCATATATATTTATAAACACACAAATGTATATGCAAAAAATAAATATCCAAAATGTTACTTCCACTTAAAAATCACCTTCTCTTTTCCTATAATCGATAATTGTATAATACTTTATGATTTTTCTTTCATCTTTCCAAAGTAAATTTTTTTCACTAATGTAAATATTTTTCTAGGGTTTGAAGCCTAATGATTAATTGGAGATGCATTTAGATAGCATAATAATTATCTTTAATATATAATAATAATTATTATGTGGTAATAGGAAAAAAATCTGAATTCTAAAAAGTAATCATTTGATAGTTATTTAATTAAAATTCAATCTGTGAAAGAAATTGTATGTCAGATATCCCCTATGTTCACAACTTCATTTCTACATATATATCACCCCAGAGACTTAGATGTAGGAGAAAGGAAAGATCTTTTTATGCCTTCAAAGTTTAGGGTAATATATTGCGATACATGTAAATTATAAGTCATTTAAAATGGCTTAACTGTGTTAATTTGCTTTTGTGACAGAAAGGATGCACACATTCTCAGATACACTGTGGAGGGTCAAAGGACAACTTGAGGTCATAGTTTTTCTTCCTTTGCCATGCAGGGTCCTGGATTAGACTTGGGTTTTGGGGGCTTGCAGCACTCTTACTTGATGAGCCACCTTGGTGGCCCATAAGGGGGGGATCTTGAATAAGCCAGTTTTAGGGAGGTCTATCAGAACAGGAATCAGAATCAAATTTCTTTCACCTGCTCATGCTCTCAGACTTTTTGCAAAATCTCTCTGTAAACTTGGGAATTTACATGCTGAGACTAAAGAGTGTTACCCTAAGCCACTCTGCATTGGTTGACAAGAGCCATACTTTTTTGAAGCCATTCTTGTCTTTTCTTTTTTGTTCTACCTTCAGCTGTAATTCTCCTTTCACAATGTGAGTATTTAGAAGAAAAAAATAAAAATAAAAACACCTTTTAGTTCCAAGAATATTTTAGAATATATCCATATATAACCACATTACGGAGTTTTTTTTTCATAGTTTCCAAACTTTTCTAATTTCTCTCTGCTCTGAAGGCCAGGGAGACAATGCTGTTTAAGTGATAACATTGTCAAAAAGTGGCATATCGATTGTGCACATCATGACAGGCACTGTGCTGAGATACATCATTTGGTACTCTCGTGTTAGTCTGGAGTCTATAGGTGATAGGTGAGGGTACCAAGCTTTGTTTAGCAAAGTGTGTGCCTCCTTCAAGATCAAGTTAGTCATAAAACAAGATTCCTTACACCTCACTTCCAGTTTCCAGCTTCCTGTGACTGCACTGGACTGTTACAGTGGCTTGGACTGAAAGGGAAGCATTATTCCACCACGTGAGCTGATCTACTTTTGGATGTGCCACTCCCTGGCTTGTGTTTGATGCTTGTTCATCTTGAATCTGAGTCAGGTCCATACCGCTTTTGAAATTCCTCACCACTACCGCGTCTGATTTGGTCAAACTGACCTGAAGCTTCCTCCCCAACACTGTAAGTCCTACAGCTCTACAGCTTCTTTTGAGTCTACAGCTTGTTGGAAACGTTTCACATAACACAATTATTAGAACAGTTAAATCCCATCTGCCAATCTTTGTCTTTCTGGCTGGGGAGAGCAGTTCCTCCATACTAAATCCACCTGTGCTTTCATTTGGCCTCCTGCTTCTAGACACTCCTCTCTCTTCCCAACCCTCTCTGTTATAAGCTGTTTCTGTATTTCTCTCTTTGGATTGTATTCCTTTACTGGTCACTGATTTGCAAAGAGTCAAGGAGGCCTGCCAACCAATTATTTTTTAAGTCTGCTTTAATACTTATTACCCTTTTCAGCCAAGGAAGGTTCATACCATCAGGGAAGGTAGTGGCTCCTTGTAGGATCTATTTCCTTGGGAAATGGGTTTGTTTGTTTGTTTTTTAAGCAAGAAAAGATTTTCAGAATATTTTCCTCTTGACTCTGCCACAAGGACTGACATCTCTGCGGTTGGAATTCTGCCTTCATAGCAAGGAAATGAGATTCGGGTGGGATCCTTCTAGAATGAAGGGTGAAGGAAGAGATGATGGACGCAAATGACAGCAAACTATAATCACTTATGAAGTTATTAAAATAGTTTTATTTAAAGCACTACTTCCTACAATCCTTGAAAGGTCTTGGAAGGAGAAGAATCACCAGGTGAAATTGGAGTGTTAAGATTGGAGAGGGCCTGATGGAACGAGGGGTAGAATAACTCTTGGGAGGCTGGAGACAGCCTGAGGGCATTCTGGTGAAATGACAAATGGAACTGGGAACTTTGCCTACTTACCAATTTTGCTCAAGGCCAGTCTATCTATGGAGGTCATCTGCTCCAACCCCTAGACAAGCAGACATGATTGCATCCAAACCGCATAGGGCTTACAGTTGGGTTTCTATCCAAACTGAAATAACTCTCATAAAGGAGATCCAATAACCTTGGTCCAGAGAAAACTGATTATAAACTGTTTACTCTACATTTTTTTTAAAGCATAAATATCCAAAGCTAGCCAATAATGATCACTCTTTAAGAAATATGCCACTGCCATTCAAAGATGACCCAAACCCTGTGCAAGCCAAATAACCACAATGCGACTGTTACCTTCACAGTTTCTTTTGTAGTTTTCTGTATCATTAAAAAAATTATTCTTTTCTCATATATTACATCCTGACTACAGTTTCCCCTCTCTCCTTTCCCTGTCTCCACCCACTCCACCTCTACTCTGCACCTCCATTTTCCCAAATCCTTCTTGCCTTCAGAGAAGAGCAGGCTTCCTAGGGACATCAACCAAACACAGCATAACATGCTACAATAAGACCAGGGACGTAGCATCACATCAAGGTTGGGCAAGGCCACCGGGTAGGAGGAATAGGGTCACACATGCAGGCAAAAGAGCCAGAGATAGCTCCTGATTTCACTGCTAGGAATCCAACAAGAATACCAAGCTACTTAGCCATTGCATATATGCAGAGGAGAGAAAGGATTAGAGGACCAGAGGGATCATGGATACCACAAGAATACTGCCCACACAATCAACTGAGCAGGACTCATGGAGGCATGCACAGAACACGGAGCTGGTATCCCTCAGACTTAGGTCTTCTGCATATACATGGTATGTCTGAGAATTTTCAATAAAAGAGGATGTGCTGGCCATATTCAGTATGCCAGTGCACCCAGACTTCTAATATCGACATCCAGACTGGATTTTATAAAAATAACCTTCAGGCTCACACATCTGTAGAGTAAATTCCCAATGGTGCCTGGGTTTCAGCTCTTCTCAAAAAGGCAAACTCTTAGGAGAGGTATTCAGTGAAAGATAAGAATTTACAGGAACACTACTCAGGAAGATGCCTAAGACTGTACATTTCTAAATGCACTAGCAGTAGCCATGTTGGAATGCCCAAGAGCTCAGCTTCAATGATGCAGAAACTGAAGAGAGAAGATCTACCATTTATTATGCCTTCAACTCAGCTAACCAAAGTGCATAAACTATGCTCAAAGGGTTGAAAACAGTGCAAAAGAGCTAATCAAGAAGTGTGTTCCTGAGCCAAGGTAGAGAAGGAGGTTGCTCAGAATGCAGGAGCCTATGCTCCTCGGTGTCACAGAAAAGGAAAGAGAGGTATCTGTACTACATCTCCCTATTCCCAATGTGAGCTGGGTTTCCCCTCCCAGCAGTCCTGTTATTAGAGGTGGCTTAAGGTCCTTCGTGAGGGACAATGACATGAGACTAGGTGGCAAGGCGCTGAGCTTAAAATATGCAGCAGCATGCAGAATGAGAGCACAGATGCAAGTTCTCATTGCTCTGTTCACCTATGGAGGAAAATATTAGCACACTGCTTTAATTGCCTTTTTGTCTGACCAATTTTTACAAAGTCAATCATAAATGGTACTCTAAAATACTACCACCATAAACCAACCTCTTTGCACCCAGCATCAGAAAGCCTTTTCTCTGTCTCTATGTTTAAAGAGAGGGGGAATGCATCATTTGATTTTTCATTGTTGGATTTTTGTTTTTCTTTTTTTTTCTTTTTTGTTTTTTGTTGTTGTTTTTTTTTTTTTTTTACTTTTATTGAATGTCTATGGAATTCTTTTTTTTTTTTTCTTTTGAGACATGAGAGTCAATCATTCTGCGGTGATCCCTTTCTGAACCTACTCCCACATTCATACAGCAAGCCTTAAGGAGTCCACTAGGAATAAACAAATTAGTCCCCAGGATGTATTATGCATTAATTAATCATAGTACTGCATAATGTATAGTAGATGACAATTAGTTCTAGGTACAATATTCACAGACAAGAGAGGACCAGTGAGAAAATAAGGTAATAGAGAAAAAATAGGCTTAGAAAATAGAGTTCTGCTACCCCTACTCTCACATCAGGCAATCCAATGTCCAAGAAGACATGGGAAGAATGTCTTTAGAGTAGACATAGCTATAGGATACACACATTGCTGGGGACAAAGCCGAAGCTTGGAGCAGCAATGCTTATAGTCACACAGGAAGGGTTAGTGATTAGAGCAGAGAGTCTCAGCATGTGGGTCACATCCCCTTTGGAAACCTCCCGCCTCCTAAAATATAGACATTACAATTCATAACAATAACAAAATTACAGTTATATAAAGTAGTAACGAAATGATTTTAAGGTTCGGGTTCACCACAACATGAGGAACTGCATTAAAGGGCACAGAACTAAGAAGGGGGATGCCCACTACAATAGAGTCTGCCACCAGTTGTGGCACAATTCCAGAGGATATCAACCTTTTTTTTTATCTTTAAAGAAATGGATAGATCAAAAAGATGGGATGGGGACATAGCTCAGTTTTTGAGTTCTTGCTTAGCTCATAGGAAGTCCTAGCTTGACTACCCAACACTGTACAAAATTAGATGCCAGCCTATGATTCTATCACTTGGGTGTGGAGGCAGGAGTATCAAGTCAGACTGTCACAGTCATCCTCAGTTTGAAGTTAACCTAGCTATATGTGACAATTCATGACACATGAATATTGCAAGATATTCAAATTTTAATTTCTAGAGTCTTTTTGAAACCCTGCCACACACATTTGTCATGTCTTGTCTGTAGCTGCTTTATGCTACAATGCACTGAGTAATTGCAATAGAGACTTTCTGCTCAGCAAAATCTAAACTATTTATTTCCCAGATTTTAACATGAGAAGTTTTCCAGTTCTAATAGATAAAAAGAACCCTTGTCAATCACAGAACACATATGTACAAACATACAAGCACATAGATGGTCTAGCCATACATACCAAACTTTCAAATGTATCTAACATCCCCTAAGGAATGATAGAAAACCACATTATCTCATGTTTCTTACTCAGTTTGTCAGTTTAATTTCAAAAAAAAATTATATAGTAAGAACCCCAAAATGAAGGGACAATAAAGAAATGTGTCCATTGGTATTTTTAAAAAAGGATACATTAAGAAATAGAAAAACTAATTTAGAGACTGGAAAAGCTAAAAAGGGGAAAAGAAACAGGACCTGAAATTCCTATTTGGGCACAATAAATTTGAAGATTAGAAAATCATATAGTTTGAAAGCCAGTTTTCTGGTTTTGAAAAATATAAGTTTTCTAAGAGGGAGCTATCTTTAGATAACAAAGCAGACATATTTCTGGAATAAAGGCACTGTACGTGTATCATTTATCCTTAAATATTTCAGGAAAAATATGTAAATTCATATATATGCAATATATATCTATACAAATATATACATATATATGTATATGGGTAATGTGCAAGTTGTTGAATTAGTAAAAATAGAGCAATTTGAGTGAAAGAAAGAATAGTCATTTGTATATTCTTATAGTTTATTCATTTATTTTTATTTATGCATGTTTATGTATGAGAAAGTGGGTTTGTCTGTGTGACTATATGCTACATGTCTTTGGATGCTTTAGGAGACCAGGAGGGGGCAACGGATACCCTGGAATTAGAGGGTGTTGTGTGCCATGGAACATAGTGCATCACTTCTAACTGTTTCTCTGTCTTCTTGAACATGAGTTACAAATGCCTGGATGGGAAGCTTTGCCTTACTGGGTACATGTGTATGGAAGACACCCTTAGTGTGATGATTCTCATGTACAGCACATCATACCAAACAACCCACAGTGATCTTTCTGAGATCTCCCTTTCTGCATGGTTCACAGAACCAGACAAGAGAAGTTCACCTGAGATTTGAAAGGCATTCGCACACACTGACCGGTGCCTGGGATCTTGCCTCACTGTTGAAATACAGAGACCTTCCATCTCATCCAGGATCTCTTTTGTTCACTGTGCTGGGCACTACAGCAATGTGTGCACAACTTGCTTGTGAAGGCTAAAGCACTCTCTATATTTGAAAGTCCATGTGACAACATTTCTGAATGAGAAATATATAGTCAGTGGTCCTGGCTCTAGCTTGCCCCTAGCTTCTCCCAATAAATACCTCCCTCAGTCCCCATACTCCTACAGTGAAATATGCCAGACAGGTCTACCTGATGGCTAGCGAGCTTCTTCCAAGTTCAAGGAACTGAGGACTACTATGAATATGACTTAAAATGTAGATAATAATGCTGTTTTCTCTATATATTTCAAAAGTTTGCACACATCTAGCCTCTATTTTGAAAATATTCCTTATTTTGCAACATTTCTTATAGTTCTGTCTCTCCAACCAAACTGACTCATGTCCTCCATTTTCTATAATAAAGAAAGGTCATTTATGGAGCACCTGACTGTAGAGGAATGTCTTGAGTGGATGTAACAACTGTCAATAAAATGCTGTTTAGCCAATAAGCTAAGCAGGACAGGAAGTGGAAGGTGGGACCTCCTGGAGGGGGTGGAGCCAATTTGGACAGTTGAGATGGAAAAGAAGATGGCTGACAGTTGGCTGGGAAGGAGAGAGAAGTCTAGGAGGATTATAGTGGCAAGTGCTTGGAATATATGTATGTTATGAGGTTTAGAGTAGTTTATGTTAGTTTAGGAGTAGATTCTGGCTGGTGTAGTGCTGGCAGCTTTAAAGTATATTTCAGTCTCCCTCTGTCAGTTATTGGCTTCGTAGGCCAAATGGATACAAATTACTGTAACACTTGACATGTTCCTCTCAACTCAACCTTTGCATCATGTCCGTTCCCTGTGGGAGCTGCTCACTATCCAGAAATCCTCAGTTAGTACACCAGAGCAGATAATCTAAGGACTAGCTGTGTTGGTGTGGTATCTTCTATGTGGGCACTTTAGGCCCTGTTTTGTCTTCCAAACTAATGCCTGATGAATTGTAAAATAGAAACTCAAAACAGTTCTACTCAAGTCTCAAGCCAAGACATGCTTTCATTAAACTTAGCTGCCATCTAAGGACAAAAGTTTGCCTTCATACTCTGAGGGACATTTGCTTTTTGTTGCCAAGAGATTTACTGAATCTCAATATTTCATTCTTGTTTATGCATATTCCAGAGTGTTATAAATATGACAGAATCCAACCCATGGGTATAGTCTACCATCTTACATCATCCTATTTCTTAGAGAACAGAAGACCAATAATTACTGATATACTTACAAAGAAAATTACCACAAACAATCCAGAGAAGAGGTATTTCATTTCAGCAGGTAAATGGCATTTTAATTTTTTTAATCCTCATAATATAGCCCTATATTTCAAACACTAGTAACTGAACCCCAACATTTCTCTTGACATCCTTCTACATCTAGGATCTATCTCATTCAAGCTTTAGAAGGTTGAGCCTTGGGAGGAATGTGAGCTTATGTTATTACTGCTTGTTTTACAAACCTAGAGATTAAAACCCGGGAAATCATATAACTTGTCTAAGTAGAGAGTGGGTTTCTTCTTCTTCTTCTTCTTCTTCTTCTTCTTCTTCTTCTTCTTCTTCTTCTTCTTCTTCTTCTTCTTCTTCTTCTCCTCCTTCTTCTTCTTTTCATTTTGATGCACCTAGTTTTATTTTCATTTTAGTTGATATGGGGAGCGAGCTTTTATTTGATGGCTGTTTCTTACATATTTTCTGCTCTTGTCAGTTGGTCTGATACCATCTCTCCCCACTCCCACTACCTGTAGATGTATTCATCTCCAGGTAACCTCCCCTGGGTCTCAATGATGTGTTCAAAATAAAGAAGTAAACAAGAGCAGTTTATTCTATGCTAATCCTACAAGGATGACAGTAAAGCAAGTGTCCTCACCTTCCCTTAACTTGTAGCTAAAGGAATAAAGCTGTCGTTACATAGGTCAACACAGAATAAAAGATGAGCTGAGGACAACATAGAAGTAACAAAATACAAAGAGATATTTTCTGAGCACCAGGATGGAGCTATAATGGAGTAACTACTTTAGAACATCTCAGATGCAGTTGAAATAAAAATACCATACGCCTAAAAATGGGAAACACAAAATGCTTCAAAAGTAAAAAAATATCTATTGCCAACATATTGCCACCAGCATAAAACTCCATGCCTGACCTTCGTGATGTATCAAGATCAGAACTCAAACCACACTGAAAACCCTTAGAACATTTGCCCCAGGAAAGATCAAAGAGGTGCAGATGAGACATACATACATTTTATGTTGAAAACTTGGGTCCCAACTTTAAAGTTTTTCATTTTGCATATAAAAAATTACAAAATCAGAAATACCTCTGATCTCAGCATTTTGAACAGAGGATATTTAAACTGCATATTGTATGTCACGAGTTCAATATTTTTGCTTCATTTTATTCTATTTTGTTCATTTTCCTCATTGCCTCTTTACCTTTTTCTCTTGCTTCATCTCACATTTTCTTCCTGTCTTTGTTCCCGTACCTGTATCATACCTTTTCCTATTTACTTCATTCCCTCTCTCCTTTCTTTCTTTCTTTCTTTCTTTCTTTCTTTCTTTCTTTCTTTCTTTCTTTCTTTCTTTCTTTGTCTCCCTTAATTTTCTAAGCCAAAGATCTTGAAATTATTCCCACCAATATTAGAGTCTTAACTGCATCTCAAACTCTTGTTTACTAATTCTTTATAGAATCTTTACAAGGCAAACAACCTCCTTAGAGTATATTTCAGTACGGTTCCTACACTGACTGGGATGTACCTCCAACCAAGTACTAATTTCTATTTTGCTTCTGTAGAGAATTTTTCCACTTGATTATCCATTGGAGAAATCAGCGTGTGTGGAGCCTGACATTTATCTAAGCTACATAAGTGCATATGTGGTATAAAGGATACCAATGAGGCAAGATTGACTGGAGTAATATATTTCTGCTGAGAAAATCCAGTTGGCTTATGCTATAATCAAAGGCCAGAGATTGAATTATAGCTCCAGTCATCAATGTCTCCCTTAATCAATTATTTTTACTAGGTTGGGTAGGATTTATAACCAAAAAACAAGCATTTCTGAATTGCTTCTCTGTGTGATTTCCCCTTTTCCTGATGGTTCTTTTGAACTACAAACTGATAAATCCTGTGCAGCACCTCAGCATCATTCACGACAGGATGATGAAAGAGAATTGAAGATCATTCTTGTCTGAGTGATGAAGAAGCACACGGTATGTAATGCATAGTAAAATGAAAGTGATACTGCATTATACTATAAAACTGTCAATTGGATTATCGCTCTATCAGTGTTTACTTGCACGGCACTGATACATGGAAGCATCAGGTCTTTTGGATAGGGTGACCTGAGAACAACATTATCTGTTATCACATAGAGGCTGAACATGAAATGATAACGTCTGAAAGCTGGGAAGGGTAAAGGGTTGGGTTGTGTGGAGAAAAGTTGACTAGAGCTGTGTTCTCTTTGATTTGGACCACTATGGTTTCTTTGCCACGTGACATTTCAAGTAGTCTCAGCCTGTGGCCTTCTCTTCTGGACTTACTCAGAAGGCGTTTCATCACACCCATGCAACCCTAGAGCGTGATCCCTAGGATCCATATGGGGTCTTCTCGTGGATTTTCTAATTATGTATGGGCGGCACATAAAAACACTGATCCATCTCCATTATTATTAACCGTGTCCAGACATACGTTGGTTTGAATATTGGGTCTATTCAAATCCAAACTTCTGATATGATTCTCAAAACTGGTTTTGAGATATTCCTTCACAAGCCCTGCTCCCATGGCCGAATTCCTCCTTTATAGTCCGTACCTAACATCCTTACAGTTTGGCAAACTTACTCATATTAAGCAGTCTACTGATGTGAATCTCTTCCACTCAAAACAGTTTGTCCAACTTCTAGAAAAACCAAATCCTGTTTACAGAACCCATATTCTATAGCTAAATCAATCTATAGTCATCTATGTGTGTGGAAGTTAGGAATAACTAAGTAATTTTTTTTACCCTGCTTGTATACACTTAATGTTTAGATTTAAATTCCAATCAACTAATCTGTTTTCCAGCTGCATGCTGAGTAAAATTACGAAGCTTGAAAAGAATAAATGAACTAACTGGTTGGAGAAGGCTGGGGAATTTCCCAGAGGACCAGTTCCCAGGAAATAGAGGTCTCACAGCATGGTGGCACTCTGCCTACAATCCCAGGAGAATAGAGCTTGAAAGGGATGTTTTCCCCCTTGACTGAATGTAAACTGAGGAGGAGTTTGGTGAGGTTTGAGTTTGGGGCATAAATCTGAAGGGTTTCCTTCCTACTATATTAGGAAGAACACTAACAGACCTGGTTAGAATATGTCACTGATTCTCAAACAGAGAAGACTTCACTGCATATGGGACATTTGAAAATAGCTGGAACCATTTTTGATGTCACTTGCATTGAGTAGGCGGAGATGAGAAATATTGCCAAATATGCTGCACCAAAGACAGCCCACCAAAGAAGAGTGATATAGTCTCCATGGTCAATAGCATGGAGAGGGAAAAGCTCTGCTTTCTGTGGGCCAGAACATCTAAAACCATGCAGGTAGGGTAATAGAGAAGGAAACTTGGTAATTTTCAAACAAAAACTCTCCACTACTTCTTCTCCCCTTCCCTATTCCTTCCCCTTCCTTCCTCTCCCTTCTCTTCCCCTCCCCTCCCCTCCCCTCCCCTCCCCTTCGCTTTCATATTCAATTAGAAAATAGCATTAGTGTGTTTTTGTACTGATCAAATGATAGGTAGGAAATAAATAACAGAGCATCTTGAGCTCCCCACAAGTGGTCAGCTCGAAAGTGGAAGAATCATTGCACAGAGATCTCCAGAACGCTTGATTGCACAGTCTCTAAAAGAATTTTCCAAAAGCATGTGTCATTTCACATTTAAAAAATTGATGTCTACATTTTAAATTGTTATTGTGTGAATACATGCAAGCTATATAATCTCCAGCGACGAAGTCTGTTACATATGTCCTTTAAAGACATCCTGTAAAACATAAAATAAACCTCACAGGCTTCACATTGAGGCCAGTTAACTCACGAAACCTGCCTCCTGAATATGATCATGAGCAGACCTCATGCTCATGGCGAAACTCCCACCCCTACCACATCACATCACATCAAAAGCTGCTTCCAGTAGAAGGTACTCAAGCTTTAGTCTTTAAGAAATGTGTAAGACGCATTACCAGGGCAACGATATTAACGTTTTTGTTCTCATTTAGGCTCATTTGAGAAAGAACAGTAAGGAAACCATTCACCATCAGCATATAATGGTGGACAAAGAGATGACTCAGGCTGGAGAGATGGCTCAGTGGTTAAGAGCGCCACCCGCTCTTCCAGAGGTCCTGAGTTCCATTCCCAGCAACTACATGGTGGCTCACTGCCATCTATAAGATGATCTGATGCCCTTTTCTGCAGATAAAGCACTCATATACAATAAATAAATCTTTTTTAAAAAAGAAAGATGACTCAAGAGAACTCAGAGTATAAAGTATTCACTATGTAAGGAGGAAGAGTGGAGCTGGCACCACCAGAAGGCACATAAAGCCAGGCATGGTGGCTGATAAGAAAAGCAGTGTGCATGCTGGAAGATGTAGAGACAGGTAGAGACAGGACACTCTTCAGAAGCTTATGGGCTAGCTAGCCTGAGTTATGGATCCACCACCAACAAAGAAACTATATAAAAGAGAATGGAAGGCAAAGAATAACACTAGAGGTTGTTCCCTGACCTTTAAATATATGTTGTGTCACACCACTACCTGCATTCATGACCATTAATACTCTCTCTCTCTCTCTCTCTCTCTCTCTCTCTCTCTCTCTCTCTCTCTCTCTCTCTCTCAAACACACACACACACACACACACACACACACACACACACACACAAAAGATAAAAAGTATACAGTTTTAGAGAGACAGACTTTTTTTTTTTTTTGCCTGTGATGCACTGGTTTCTTTAATAAACAGGTGTTTAATAATTCAATGTATTTAATATTCAGTAATAGAAGAGATGGGTATGTAGATAAGTGGCTAGATTGATAGCTTTCAGGTGAGGTGATTAATAGACAAATAGCCTGTCAGATATAGACAGTGAGTTTGAAACCAGGATAACATGAAAAGCCTTACTACATCCCTGGATATCTATATTCTCAAACTCACCCTCAGGTACCACAGGCAGATGTGATATATCAGTCAAACTAAAATTCAGATTGGATGAACATTTGTCTGGTGCAGTCGAGCAAGATATAAACATCATGCATCAGGGGCCCGAGAACCGGTAGGCCATAGACAGGCTTTCTGAAAGGATTTCTCAAAAGTAGAGCAGGGAAGATTTCATGCTCATGCAAGTCCTGGATAACCTTCTTCAGCCCCAGAATAAAGACCTGTCTGTTAAAAAAAAAAAAAAACTGGGAGCTTTGTGCCAATAGAGATGACACAATAGCCCAATGAGCCTAAGGAGGAAAGCTATGTGGTTGGATTCAAGACTGGATCAGATCAGTGTTCTGGACATAGGCATACTATAAACAGAAAGGAGCAAAGGATAAATATCACCAACTCAGAATGCACAAGAGCACTACTTGTGCAGAGCCAATGGGATGAACTTATGTTAGGAAAGAAGGTCGTACTTTTTTTTTTCTTTAACACAGATGCCACCCTCTAGGCTCTGTGATACTGAGGCTTAGCCTATATTTCCTTGGTGAGAATCTAGCTCCACACACACCGTGCTAGACTCCCATCTCTTCGCAGGCTTATCCCTCTGGTGTCACACTCAATGTGAACTGATTTGTTCCACTTAAGTGCACGTGATCCATGGTATCTGATATATACCAAGACTGTCTACCATTCAGAAAGCCCGAGCAACCAGAGTAACCATCTTCCCTACACAAATTCCTGTTACTATCTACTGTTAGCCCTGTTATTATTATAAAGTGCTTACTCATGGGGCTTGCAGGAATATCTACCAGTGTTTCTCCTGCATGAAACACTTCATTCAGTTGCACCGTCTGTAGAGAGGTCTATGCTCACCAAGAGAAACAGATGCCAACATAGGCAACTAACCTAGCTCCATCCCTTCTCTAAATGACAGTGTTACTCTTTCAAGATATTGACTGAATTGTGTCCCTTGGTGAAAGTGACACTGGGAGAAAAGAGTTCATGGTTCTCCTTATTTTAAGCAATATAGGCCACATGTTTATTAGTATAAAATTGACATTTCCCATCATATGCTATTCCCTCCCCCAGAAGCTGCCCTTTCTTGGCATTCAATTAAATATTTACTTGCCTATCTGTTTTCCAGTGCTGTAAAGTATGAATACTAGCATTTGATAACTCTATCAACCCTTTCACAACTATATTACCCATGCCTGGGAGAAGGCCAGGAACCCAGCGGGAGCACAATCAATAGTTATAAAATAAATATTGAACAGACCACCTTGGGAATACTTATAGGCATGCTTCAGTTACTAGAGTGGGCCTCAGTCTAGGCAAAGATTGCCATAAGGCCTGACCAACTGTGTTGGAGTTTAACTGTAGCACTTTCTCCATATAGAGGTGGGAGGTGACACACACTGGTCATGCTTGGTTGTATGAAGGGATTCATTTCTGTGCAGGCTTTGCAAGAGTCAATAGAACTGACAATGGAAGAGGTTGAAGAGAGGGAGCAGGATGATGTCCTCTGAAAGACTTCACCAAGCAGGGGGTTGAAACAGAAGCTGAGTCTCACAGCCAAACTGTGGGGGAAAAAACACAGGGAGTTCACTGGAACAGTGGGGGTATAGAATTAACCAGAGGGGACAGGAGCTCCACAAGAAGATCCACAGAGACAACATATCTGGGCCCAGGGTTGGCCTGTGGAAACTGATGCATCAACCAAGGACCATGCATGGAGAAGACTTAGGCCCCAAACTCAGATGTAGCTGCTAGGCAGCTCAGTCTCCATATGGGTCCCCAGTTAAGAGGAACAGGGTCTGTCCCTGCCACGGACTCTGTTGCCTTCATTTTGATGGCTTCCTTCTGGTGGGGCAACCTTATCATATCACAGAGGAAGAGGATGCAGGCAGTCCCAATGAGACTTGATAGGCTATGGTAAGTTGGTGGAGGAGAAGGGCTCCCCTTCCCTGAGGACTAGGGGAGGGGAAAGGGGGAAAGAGGAAGGGAGGCTGGGCCTGGGAGGAGATGATGGAGGGGGCTTTGACTGGGATGTAAAGTGAATACACTATTTTAAATAAATTTAATTTTAAAAAAGAGTGAAATTCAAAACAAGAGTGAGTATATTCATATTTTTTTTCTCCATTTAGAATTTTGAAACAGGCCTTTCTTGGAGGCCAGTTTTTCCTTCTACTTGCTTTGGCATTGAAGCTGGTCTGGAACTCCTGACCATGACTCTAACGTCTTCTAATTTTAGGATAAAAATTATATATCAGAATGCCAAAGTTTTTTTAGTTATTTTAAATTTTAAAATTATATTTGTATTGATGTTTTTTCCTGAGTGTATTATTTCTTGTTGGTCATAAGAAGGCATGGGTTTCCCTGAAACTGGGATTAGATATGGTGGTGGGACTGAATGTGCGTGCTGGGAATTGAACCCTGGCCCTCTGGGAGATCAGCCAATGAACAGCTGAGCCCTCTCTCCAGGCTCATGAGTAAAGACTTTAAAATAATAACATGGCAAGAGGTCGATAGTAAAAGGAACTTGTGTAGGTAAGGTGTTTGAACTGGTTGTATAGGCTTTCTATAAAGAAACATGAACTAAGAAAAACTGAGAAGTTTTGTAAAAGTAGTAACCTCCATAGGCTACCTACTTTAACACTCTAAAATTTTAAGATTACTTTTATTGATGTTATTTTGACATGATTACATTCACAAAATAACACTAATACTACTTAGGCCAAAAGGTTTTCACTTGGAATATGTATAAGCGTCTTGATGATTTATCAAGGGCAGATATTTATGTTTTGAAAATTAACGTTACATAAAATATACTTGTTCACACTTGTTTTAATTACTAAGTCAAAAAATATCACAAATTGACTTTAGGTGAGAAAGACAATCCTCAGATGTAATTTGAAAAATTTTTATTTATTTGTGTAAATATATTTGTGTATTATTCTATGTGAATGTACAAAGCTCTGTGTGCACACAAGGAGTAGTAGCAGTAGTTTCAGCAGCAGTAGCTGTTGTGTTGCCGTGGCTGTTGTGTGTTGTTCAATGCATCTGGAAGCCAGAAGAAGGCATCAGGTTCCTTGGAGCTGAAGCAAGCTACTCAAGATTAGCAGATCTGAAGGCTGGTCTTCATGATTGCACAGCTAGTGCTTTCAACTGCTGAGCCAGCTTTCTAGCCTTTATCTATTCCTAAAGATGGAAATTATATTGGGCAACATAGCCCCAAAGCTTCGCCAAGCCCAGCAATCATCACATTACCAAGTGCACGGCTAAGAATAAAAGTGCTAAGTACTGACCATATGCATCAGCGGCATATGAACACTTTTTCACTTAATTTTCTTAGTAAGTCCGTGTTAGAATCAATATTCATTTCCGTCATTAGCAGGTGAAGAAACTGCTGCTTATGAAAGGTCAATAATTCTCTAAGGTCATGTTTGCTAAGGTTCTCTTAAACCACGGGAGTGATGCCTTTTATACAAGGCCATATCCAAACCCTTAGCCAAATTTACTAGTTTGTCATTGGCTTTGCTGTCTAGACATGGCAAGCATCCTCTGAGAAGATCTTATTTGAGGTGGCAAGAATCCTAGAAGGTTTTAAGCCAGGCAAATGCTTTGATTGAAAGTAAATTACAACTATTGTTTGCCTGCTCACTTTTACTTTTAGTGTACATTGGCGCTAAGATGCAGAGATGAAAGCCTTGTCAGTCACAGGTATACTTTCAAAATCAATCCAAAGGCAAAACAGAGTTTGAAAAAAAAAAAGATTCTATGTGGCAACAGACATAGCTCCAGGTATCTTTATATTCAGTTGCTTTCCAAAGTTTGAAAGCTGCTTGTTAACTATTTTTTAAGAATATAAGATATTCAGGAGTTTAGTCTTTGAATGTAACAACGTAGAGTTGAGTGTTTTCCTTTCCTGAGATGTCAGTTGGGGGAAAATGTATTTTTGAGACATCGGCAGGAAATAATCAACATAATTAATCATTATGACATCTACTCACATTTAGTCATTATCATTTATTTGTTATAATTGCCAACACGTTCTTGAATGAAGGACACATACAGACATAACTCAGAGAATTTTAGCAGGTCTTACTTTTGATGATTGACTGTCATCTTCTCTGACCTATGACTTTATCTTTCTCATATTATGAGAGGGGGTTTTCATTTGGATGAATTTTTTCAGGTTTTTAACATCAATGTGAAACATCATGAAAGTGTGATGTGTGGAACACTTTCAGGCACCTTCTCCAGAGTCCTAACAATATATGGAGCTTCCATTGGTGCCAACTAATAATCTCTGTGACCCAAGTGGCTCATTTCCTGCACAGAGCACAGCAGACACTGTGTTACTCCACTGAGTAACAAAAGCCCACCTTCCACTTGGCTCACTAATACCACACTGCTCTGTTCAGAGACCTTGCCTTTAATTTCTAAAGTTTTTTTTTTTTCAATCAGTGTCTCCTTTAAAGGTCTTCAAGCACTGAAATCTCAAGTTCTCTTCATTCTTCCCATCCTGTTGATAATTTCAAAGAAATGTACCTTTGTAGACAAAATCGACCTTTCCAAATAATCATTTTTGTTTTCTCTGCACACTTCTATCATCCTGCCTACAACCCTTACTCGTTCTCCAAATTTAAAAAGATTATGGATCTATTCTAACAGAGACTTTGCTTCAGTAGAGGAATGGGGTGAGTTAGTAATAAAAAAAAAAAATAGCTATTCTTTAAGCAGTAAAATTTCCCATTATGTAACACCAGTAAGAAGAAGCATGTTTCACTAACTGCTAAGACAAATCGCTTCCAGCCTCCAACTGCTCCCAAACCAGGCCAATCCAGCCTCATTGTGCCCCATGATTCCCAGGGCTGTCTAAGCCAGTGGTTCTCAACCTTCCTCATGCTGTGACTCTTTAATATAGCTCTTCATGCTGCAGTGTCTCCCAACCATAAAATTATTCCATTGCTACTTCATAACTGTAGCTTACTACACCTTTAATAATAGTATTGTAAATATCTAATATGCAGGATGCCTGATATGCAAAAGCCCTCAAAGGGCCGTGACCCACAGGTTGAGAACCACTACTCTAAGGAGCTGATTGCTTAAAAACATTATTTTCAGGGTCATGTAAAGATGGCTCAGCTGTGAAGAGTACAGCTGTGAAGAGGACCCACTTCTCGGCATCACTTTGGGTGGATCATAACCTGTCTGTAACTGAAGTTCTATGGGACCTAACATTCTCTGCCTTCTTCTAAGAGAGCCTACCCACACATGTATACATACACACAGAGCTGCACAGGCATGCGTACATTTATATTCTTGAAACATACAACATTTCATGAAAAAAAAAAACCCTGTAGTCTTTACATACCTGTGACTGAGTCTCAGTAACTCCTATGGCTTAGTATTCTGGCTAATGTGTTTCTTCACATTTCAGTATCTCAGTAGAAGCAGTAAAAAGTGAGATTCTCTAGAAATTTACTGATAGTGTTCCTACAGCTGAAGCCACTGTTTTCTACCCTGACTCTGGACAAACAAATAGCATGACGTGGTAAATGTTTTCATGGGTGTTCTGCTATCTGCATCTGAGTGAAGTTTTGTTTTGTAGAAACTCCATTGGAGTCTACTAGCATCCAATATTCACACCCAGTCTGTGCTGAAAACCTGGTGGGTACGTAGATATTCTGGAAGAATATCTTTACCTCTGTCTTTGTTGTGCTTGCACAATCAGTGTGCTTAAGACAAATAAAGGAACCTAGAGCTTGAAGCTGACTTACAAAAACAAAACCACAAAAAAATTTACTAAGTTCTTAAGCCATCCGAAGAATGAAGCCCATCTTGGCTAGGAAGGTCGGAGAGAGATAGGAACCTGATATCCAGGAAAGGTGGAGTGTTGTCTCTTCCACATATGAGAGAAGGGAACAAATTCCCCTTACTCCCATCCATCCAGT
The DNA here is from genome assembly GCF_964271855.1 of Acomys minous. NCBI lineage: Eukaryota > Metazoa > Chordata > Mammalia > Rodentia > Muridae > Acomys > Acomys minous. The sequence goes on along the minus strand of NC_140498.1, from coordinate 32,181,235 downwards.
CATTGCCCTCTGGTTTGTTCAAACTGTGTCAATCCAATTTGCTTTTAGTGATCTCCGTGTCCTAATTTCTTTGAATATGCTTACTAGCCACGCAACAGGTTAATGAATAGAAGTGTTGCTGTAATAATCAAATGTATGAATAAGACAGTTTCTCCTCTTATTTATTTATTTATTTATTTATTTATTTATTTATATTATTTGTTAATCCTCAGGGGGCTCCAGCAATTTACTCAATACAGGGAGACTAACAAGCCTCATGGAGCTCAGAACACTTCATTCAGCAGCTGCTATGCTTTTTTAAATACTACTTAGGAGCTTGAATATCACAGAAATGCTGGAAACCACAGCATCTCAGAACAAGAATCCTCAAGTTGAAGATGGTCAAAAGACAAAGCGCACTCCTCTGATGGCTTATTTGTAGAAGCCTGCAACAAGGAGAACGTTTACCTGAGGCAGGGTTCTAAGACCTGAGACAGAAAGGATAATTACCTTCACGGATGTTTTATTATTAAAGGGGATAATGATAGGTACTAGGAGAGTAGATGACACTATTAGGAAAGCTGCCACAAGTGACTTAATCATTTGGAAGATCATTTATCTTTTTCAGTAGGGCTTTTGGTTCATTTTTCTGAGAGATTTTTTTAAAAAATGACTTTGAAACTTTTCTGTTTTAATTTTTGATTGCCAAACTGAAAATTATTCTTCTATAGAAAAAAAAAGGTATATTTGAAAATCTAGTTATCTGTTTACTTTTAAATTTACAAATAAATATTTATAATTCATCTTGGTATTTAGTCGCTCTATGTTCAACTAGTAAATTTTCATTGAAAAGTAACAACTTAAATGATACAAGTTTGATCTATTAATAATGATAAATGTCATGCTCACTATCTTTACTGTGACCATCACTTCCCACTCAGTATCTTATTTTATGTGGCTATTCATTCTTAGGTAATTTTATTGGTGGAGGTAAAAATACATCTGAATAAAATTTATATTGCCGAGCTTCCCGAACAACTACATGTGTGGCTAACATGTGAAAGCAATTGTTTGGGGGTGTTTCCTACAGTAAGCAAAATCTCTTAGAGGAAAAATTACTTGGGGGAGGGGACAGCTGTCTATTGTTTTACAGATTCATTTTCCTCTCGATACAGATATAACGGCTGGTACCATATTAACTATATTGCGGTTATGAGACAAAATCAGATAAGAGGCTATGACTATGGTCTAAGCAAAAGCACAAGCAAAAAGTGAACACCAAAAAAAGCAGTGTAGTCAGACGGATCTCCTGTTATTGATAGTACCAAAGAGAGCTGCCATGTAACTCTCCACTGCCTGGCCTTGAATTGTTGGTGACTTGGAGAGGAGTGCTGCAATTTCGGCTTCACTGACCACCATACACAATTCTCTAATCCACATGTGTCTTTAAAATAAGGAGTTGCTTCATGATTTTTTTTTTTTGTAGGAGTGTGAGCTGCTATGCAGATTGGAAGATAAACAGACAGGAGACACGCAGTCTAAAAAAAAAATATATACACACACATGCATTCTGATGTAGCAATCAGGCAACTAAAATTTATCCAAAGAAAATAGAGAATAATTGTATGTACAGTGATGTTGAATTCAATGTTGCTTATATAGGTTAAAATATGGAACAAATGCAAATACTCACTACCAAGAAGATGAGGATGATTAAAATAACAGAAGTAAAACTGCACAATCCAGGCACTAAAAATGGTCTGTGCAATCTTATGACAAGAAGCCATATTTAAGGCATTGTGAAGTATTATAGAGTGGCATCATGAAGTTAATTAAAGTATATTAAACATGTCAAGACATGTGCTATTAGATGACAGTACTAATCCATAGAGACATCGCACACTGCAGAATCTACCTACCTAGATGTGTGACATCAGGTTGACGGAGGTTATGTTTTGGCATTTCTGCATTTAGTTACACTTCTGCTGATACCTTTTCAAAAAGTCTTACAATCAGCAGGCGTTCCTTTAGATAAGGAGAAAGATACACTGGAAGAGCTATATTGAGTTTTTATGATGCGTTCACTGAGACGGAGTTAGAAATAGCCCAAACTTGAAATCACTGATTCCTCTGATGTTACAGCAATTAGTAAATCGTGTGAGTTTGGGTCATTTGTTCTGATTGAGAAGCTTAAACCTTTACTGCTGAAGTGACGACAGGTTTCTTTGGATTTATTTTGGCAAGAGTTGACAGGGTTTCAGCCTTAACTCGCCATCTGCCCATTTCAGGCGACAGTAGACATGTGCTTATTATATATTATGAAAACCAACATGCCTGGGAGAGCCCTGAGGAGAGATAATCTATCCCACCGAGCCTGTGCCTTCAACAGTCTCTAAGTAGAACTTGATACTATATGCAATTATATACTTTTGGCTTCTGTCATAGCAAGAGTGTTTTGATATGTTCTCTTAAACAAAACTTTCTTATATTTTCACACTAAAGCAACAAAACTAGATGTGTTTTGAAAGCGAAAGAATGGTATAAATAGAAAAACTGTGCACCTGAACTAGGTACGACATGTGTGGGAGTTGCTGGGTTACTGGGATTAGTGAACATTCCAATTCTTATTTGCCGATGGATGCGGGCTTGAACCTATGTTGTTGGGGGAAAGCAACGGGGTTACGAATGGCCACAGTCTTAGACTCTAAATGGTTACTGGGCCAAGAGCTCAGTTCCTTATGCAATATGGTCCAAAGTTCTTCACTCTGACTTTCTTGTCCCTCTTCCCTTTTAGACAGCAACTGATGATGTTTCATGGCACTGGACTTTGGAGCCATTCGCAACTTTAGGATAACTAAAGACATTTCTGATAATATATATTTAGTTAAACAAAGTACATCTGAAAAAAAAAATTCAAACTATACATATGCCCTGAATTCAGCAATGATGTGATTCTATTTATAATTACAAAACAAGTTTACTGTTTGAAATAAGATGATGTGCTGACGTTTATTCACCATAAAAAAAAAAAACCCATGTAATATTCTAGTGCATGAGCACACACCACACACAGGTACATGCATGGTTTAGATAAACAAGGAACTTGAATTCCACTGCACAGATAGAGCTCTCTTTCTCTTTCTCTTACTGTCTGTCTTATTTTCCCTCTGACTGACTCATTATTACTTTCTCCTCTCCATATGTATATATTCATTTACCTAAATAAATAAGTAAATATAACAAGACATACAACCAAACAAGAAGCTTGAGAGAAAGCTGAGAATTTAAGAGTGCCTGTTATTCTTCTAGAGGACCTGAGTTCAATTTCCAATATCCATGCCTGCTAGCTCACAAAGCTTGTAATTACAGTTCCAAGGGATCGGATGCCTCTGGCCTCTGCACATACCAACACAGGAGGCATACACTCACAAAGCACACCCACATATACATAGCTGAAACAAAAATAAGTCTGTAAAAATGGTATCAACAAAGCACTATACAAAAAGACACACATGTACACACACCCACATAGTGTGTGAGTGTGTTTGTATGTGTGTGTGTGTGTGTGTGTGTGTTTTGAGAGAGGGATTCTCTGTGTAGCCCTGCCTGGCTGTCATAATCTACCTGCCTCTGCCTCCTGAATGCTAGGATTAAAGGTGTGGACTACCACCTATGGGCTAATTAAAATATAATTTAAAGTTAAAATTATATTTGCCTTTAGAAAAAATAGCTTTCCTGTAGCAATAATTGACTTTTGAATGTTTTTAATACTTAGTGATATTCAGTAATTTTAACATATATGTAGACGGTTATGTTACACCTACGTCAACCAACTTTTTTCTTTTTCTTTTATATTTTGGATGTATAAAATAATGGGTTGTTGTTACCAGAATGTTTATGTGCTATAGCTACATGCTGTAGTAATTACTGGTTAAATTATATAATATCTACTATTATTCAGATTAATCTAAACTGAAGGTGTAGAGATGCTGAATAAATTGTTGGGGGTACATATCCATATCCTATGCATTTGGGGAGCTGAGGCAGGAGAATGGCAACCGCAAGGCTAGCCAGGGCTTCACTGAAAAATTCTGTTCCAAAAACAAAAATAAAAACAAGCACACTAGATGGATTGGAAGGAGACCTGGAGAAATGGTTTGGGACCTGAGGACTAAGTAGGTAGATTCCATCCAGTAGCTGTACTTTTCGTAAATGTGTATTCTATAACATTATAAATTTACAGAGAGATTCTACCTTATGCAACATAACTTCATTTAAAGACAAGTTGGGCACTTTACTAATTATCTTTGTTGAACAACTGCTGCGTATGCAGACTGATGCGACCAGTCGAGGGGCTGGCTGGATGTCCATTATGAATTTGCATGACAGTGCCTAAAATGGCGTTGCTTGTGACCACAGCTCTCCAAGTTCCCAGAAACACAAGGTGATGTTCCAAATGTAATCATCCTGCCTTCTGTTGTGCGAGCTGACCACTGGATTGATGACAGAGCAAGGGTAACAAAATTAAACAAAACAGGGAGGGCACGGGGAAGCGCCTGCTCCCTGCCTCTGTGCTAAAGTGGATTATCACCATTAGAAAAGGCTTTCGCTAAGTGAGATATTTTACATTACCTATAAAATACATTTAAAGTGTTAACCTTGAGGAGAATAACCCTGATTAATTATAGTTGCCAATAATTAATTCGGTCTTTTAAAATTTTTATCCAATTATAATTCTTCATCCTAGCTAGTTTCTACTTGTAATCACTCATGTTCTGTAAGACGAAAATACTCTGAAATGGACCTAATTCAGCAGCCTGAATACAGTAACTAATTATACAAATAAACTGTATAGATGTCAAAAATAATTTGACAGATTTTTTTTCCTTTGACAACTTAAGGAATTAATAGGTTCAACTGAAATGCATCCCTTTCAAAGTTTGCATAGCGCCTCTGATTTCTAAATGGAGCTAGGAGGACGCTCCCTAACTATTTGGAATGGTGCACATACTTTTTTTTTTTTGCAGTATGCTAAATCAACATTTAAAAATAGCTCGTACCATCTCACATGAATCAAAGCAAATATACAAGGACAGCGATTAAGGAAACAAACAAACAAACAATGTGAACCATACCAAACCAAACCCTTTATTAGTAAGGAATAATCAGTCAAATATCTTTGCAAAACCTGAAGGGTTCAGAAGGGAACATTCACTAGCAAGTGTTTAAGTGCAACCCGTTTCCTGATTACTGAGAACCATCCCATGCAAGAAAGAGAAAGAAGTGAGCAGATAAAATGTTTTTGGTGTGGGGGGAAAAAAACAAAGGGGGCTTTGATTTTATTTTCTCTATGGTGAAAGCTATGAATTTCTGCTGAATAAGTGTTTCTTAAGAAGAGTAATAAAGCGGCAAGGCACGGTGCTATACACCTTTAGTCCCGGCCCTTGGGATCTCTCTGAGTTCATAGCCAGCCAAATCAATATAGTAGTGAGAACCTATCTTAGGCAAAATAGAGAACTGTAACTTAAGAGTTTACTTGAGAAACTGGTTACTGTGTTTGTATTATGTAGTTGTGGCCTGGAGATGTCAGATGTTTAAGAAAAGAACATGGTGATATCAGGAGCTAACATGGTAAATTCCTCAGAAGAGTCTGGGCCTTTCAGATTGTGGCTCCAAACAACATCAGGTTATTGGTTAAGTGGTTGCATTTTTGGCTGGGGTGAACCAAAGCACCATCCTGGAACCCACTTCGCAGACAGCACTGAGTACAGCTGCAGGGGACATGAAGGAATCGATTCTTCTACAGGAAGTAGGAAAAGGAATAGGAAGCTATAAATTGCACAAGTGATACTGAATATAATAGGTTGTGGAGTGACTCTTGAAAACTTTCAGATAGAAACAAATTGTAAGAAAATTAAATATTTTATCACATGATAATCCTTGTAACACTTCTGTCCAATATTGATCACGTAATTGTAAAATAATGTCTAGGTTTGTAAGACTGAAGAATGAAACAAATGAATTTATATGCACTGAAAATGAAAAAAAAAATAAGTGGGGGAGGAATGGGGTTCCTAGCAATCTAGCTTGAGGCTGGAATTTGTTAACTGAAATGAAAGCTATGGAAAGTCTCATCAGAAGAGTGAAGGCAAAAAATGTGAGGTGATGGGACTGATCAGCATCTTTACAACAAAGCTGGTCTCCTCTACAGAACATTTCCGGCAGTCAGAGTAGCCTTGGCTCTAGGGTACAGCACTCTCCTTCGCTTCATCCTGAATCGGAGGCATTTGACATTCTGCTTTCAAGCTATTGACACAGAGCAGACAAGGAGGATGTAGATTTTTCAGAAAGGCTGTATGAAACTGCAAGAACCTTGAACCTCAAGGTCAAGAACAAGTTAGGCATATTGACTATGCTAAGTTTCAGTTTTCAGAGAAGGGAAACACAAATACACACACACACACACACACACACACACACACAAAGAGAGAGAGGCAGAGACAGAGACACAGAGAGAGAGACAGAGACAGAGAGACAGAGACAGAGAGACAGAGAGAGAGAGAACGCTCACATGTACGCAAATTCCATAGCTATGACCATGTTAGTGTGTACTCATACATACCCACATCAACACACTGTGGCCTTGTGGAGTGTATGATGCGCAGCTGTGCAGTTTTTCAGATAATGGAAGTAGGAAGACGCAGCCATTATTGTCTCGCCTCTGCAGCTCATGAATCCAATTCCTACTGCCCACTTTTGGATTGTGTTGAATCTAGAAACTCTCTACTATGACATTCCTGCCTTTGGGTGTTCCTTGAAGTATAGAAACTGGCTTTTACTTGAAATTTTGGCTGAAAATACACGGCCCTTGTTGACTTGGATGGCCCTTCTGAAAAAGGAGCCATCTCTCCATGCATGGTTTTGTAAAGTTACCCTTGAACCCATTCTTCTCTGGTGACTTGTCTCCACTAAAACATTTTCAATTGCTTCTCAGACACCAAAGAGGTTTTTTTGTTTGTTTGTTTGTTGGTTTATTTGTTTGTTTGGTTTTGGGGGGTGTGGGAGCAGTTGTGTGTGTGTGTGTGTATGTTTTTTTATTTTGTTTTTTTGTTTTCTGGTGATTTGCTTGTATTTTAATTTTGGAATGGTCAAATGTTACATCTCCGTGGTGAAAGTTAGACCTAGAATACAAGGCTGAAGGGTTCTGCAATTAGCTTCTCTCTTATCTCCTGGGAGGCTGAATGGACTAACAGTGTTTAGATGAGCATGAGGCCCTAAGCCAACATTCCTACGGGGGGGGGGGGGATTTAAGACACAAACAGAAACTATTAGAGTGGAAAGGACGATTGGTTGAGTCGTTATGGAAAACATACTAAACCCCCTAACACGGTATTGATGCACGCGATTTGCACCTCAACTCAGCAGGCACCCAATCCATTTTGCTAATTCTCCTAGTCAGAAGAAAAGACACTAACCCAGGGTGGAGCCAATCAGCAAAGCCAAGGTGTGCCATGCAAGCTGTACACACTAGCAAATCTGGAAATCTATTGTAATTGAGGTTCTCTAATAGAGAGAAAAGAACACTGCGCAAAAGTTCCAGTCTCTATTAAAAAGCTGTGGAAGCTACAAGAAGCCTTATTATCTGGAATCAATCTATTTAAGTGAATTACTAATATTGTACACTGCTGTTGATGGCGATAGTAATATTTGATAGTAAGTGAATGCCAGCAAGAGGTAGGCTTCATACTACTAATGAGAACACATTAATTTAATTACAGTTAACTCTCACACTAACTCCTAATGAGGCATAATTACCCACATTTAAAAATAAGGCTGACACTTACGAATACAGTGACATGTCCACGGTTTATAATCCTAGCCTCAGTTTAAGGTGGCCCACCAACAAAGACCCCCTCAACACAGGAAGCGAATGGATGAAGAAAGCTAAGACCCCAAATACCCCCATGCTTATTTGTGGCTAAATTATAGTATAATTTAAGTATATAAATTAATATATATGTATATATGTTTTCTGATGATCCAATTATAACCTCTTATTTCTGTCAGCATAATAACCATATTAAATAACAATGCAACCAACTAATAGTATCACCTAAGAGAAAAGCCAATTATTTCAATGTTTGTTCATCCACTCATTTGTTAAAAACTGTACCTGGCCTGGTAAAGCCTTGTTTCTCCAGGTTTTATTTGTTCTAACTAATAAGAAAGAGGTAGTGCTTTTCCTCCCACCGTAGGACACGTTCACCGAAAAATTAAACCTGTTTTTATTTACCTAAAGTCAATCCTGGGTAGTGTGACAAGTTGAATAATATTGAGATTTATGAGAGCCACAAACAGAAGGAAACACTGAGGCGAGCTAGGCAAGTATCCCATTAACACTTTATTAGATTGATAGAAGGTTAATTGGCAGCTCAATAGTTTTAACCATAAACATGGTATACTGCTGACACAGAACACAGGAAGGGCAGGCTCATTTGCTTGGACATACAGACAACTCACTTCTAAAAAATTCACTGCTGGGCCAGAGAGATGGCTTATTGGTTAAGAGACTGAATGCACAGTACTCTTGCTGAGGACCAAGGTTCAATTACTAGCACCCACCTCAGTTATTATCTCACAGTTGGCTGTGATTCCATGTCCAGGGAATCCAACACCCTCCTCTGTCCTCTTCAGAATTCCACACTCTTTTGCAATCCTCACCCACAAACACATACGCACACACATAATTTCAAAACTTCAATTGGATAACTGTATTTAAATCTCTGGTTGAAGCCAGGCATGGGCGGCAGGTGTCAAGGGGTACGGGAGGTCCTGCCTTTAATCCTAGCCCTTGGGAGGCAGAGCCAGAGGCAGAGAGATCTCTGTGAATTCACAGACATATTCCAGGTTCCAGGTCAGCCAGGACTACATAGTGAGGCCTTATGATACCAAGAAGAAAAATAATCACTGCTCAAATCTAAGGCAAAGCGTCTAGAGACGTTCTGTTTGGAGAGGTTCTAGCTAATATATAAGATCCTGGTGCTGCATGTGGTGGCTCCCTATTACCAGGAGGACAAAGCAGTGGGTTAGCTGGGAAAATGCTGGAGAACTTGCTTCCACTGTAGAATGCTAATGTCAAATGGAGAATAGATTACTACTTAGAGTGAAGGACGGACTCACACATATATCTTCTGTATTCTTCTAAAAGCCATTGATTCTAATAGGAAAAGGCACTTTTGCTACATACCTTCTGAGGCATTGAACAATTATGGCTTCAGAGTTAAATAGAGCTGGTAAGTGTATTGCTTAGGGGGTCCAGTCCCAAGCCATACAAGCTAGTTCTGGTGTTGGCGGAGGTCTGATTCCTTTGTGTCAGTTATCCGAATGTCTCCAGGGCAGTGTAGGCAGCTGCCTTTCCAGAGAATGACCTCATTCTCTACTGACAAATCATCAATCTATGAACTCTCAGGTGAGTCATAGAGGCTTCAAGATGACAATAATCCATGCAAGAGCAGATTACTGAGACGTACCAGTAACCAGCAAGTGCAATTGAAAGAGGCCATCTTGGTGGCTAGATGCAAGAGTGGAAAAGTGAAAATGCCTATTTATCAGTAGTTTGGGAAGTATGGGAGAATCAAGGAGGAAGTTTAAGAGTAGGGACAATACGTGCAGTCATCATCAAACCCATACCCAGATCTAGCCAAGGGACAGAACATTCTCCACAGTTAAATGGAGTCTGGGGACTGACTTTCACACGAACTCTGGTGCCCCATATTTGGCCATGTCTCCTTGATGGGGAGGCCCGATGGCACTCGGAGGAAGGATAGCAGACTACCAAGAAGAGACCTGATACCCTAGCATCATATTCAGAGGGAGGAGGTCCCCCTGAGTCACAATTATAGGGAGGGGGAATGGGGTGAAAGCAGGAGGGAGGGAGGAATGGGAGGATGCATGGGATGGGATAGCAAATGAGATGTAATCTGAATGATTTCATTTTTCAATTAAAAAAAAGAGTCTGTATTGTGACTGTGTCTTTGATGCCACTAGGAATGGCTGGCACTCTGTTTCACTGCTGTCTGTGTGTCAGCCTGTGTTGAAGACAGCTGCAGTTTTCTAAGAGGAGTCACTCTGGATGGTTTGTTACATCACAGTGATGCTCCATACATCACGGTTGTTTACTTGTATCATATAAAAAGAGCGAGGAAAGTCCCAAGGGTCTGTAGTCAAACCGTGAAAGGAGATTAATGCCTGGAGAAGGTGTCTCTGAGGTACATCAGAGTTGTAGGAATTAGGACTTGGTGAGCAGTGCTCAGCATTGAAGAACAAAGTTCAGGGTAGTATGATACAAATCAAGAGAACTGATTGGTCCTAAGTAAGTCATTCTTTAATTTGGCACGATTGACAGTGTATTTCTCTTGTTAAATTTTATTATTGAGGGTCTCTTCTATGCACTATAGAACATTCAGCAGTATCCTTCACTTTCACCTGCTAGATAATACTCCTAGTTCCCTTTTGTTGGGACAAGGAAACATGGCTATGGAATTGTCAAATGTCACCCTGTGGTACAGACTGAGAATCAAGAAGCAACATTAAGTCACCTTTGGTCAAGATGTACCCATATAAGTATTTTTGGCTAGATGTCACTTTTAAAAAATTAGCTTCTTTAGGTCTGTGGATTGTCATATGCTAATCCTATATTATATGGCTAATATCCACTTATGAGTATGTACCATGTGTGTCTTCCTGGGTCTGGGTTATGTCACGTGGGATAATTATTTCTAGTTCCATCCTCTTGCCTGGGTAGTATTCCACTTAATAGCTGTATAGTATTCCACTGTGTAAATGTACCACAGTTTCTTTATCCATTCTTTGGTTGAGGGACATCTCGGTTGTTTCCAGATTCTGGCTATTACAAACAAAGCTGCTATGAACATAGTTGAGCAGATATCCTTGTTGAATGATGGAGCATCTTTGGGTAAATACCCAGGAGTGCTATAGCTGGGTTTTGAGGTAGCACGATTCTCAATTTTCTGAGAAAGTGCCAGATTTGTTTCCGAAGTCGTTGTACAAGTTTGCACTCCCACCCGCAATGGAGGAGTGTTCCTCTTTCTCCACATTTTTCCCAGCACGTTATGTCACATGAGTTTTTGAACTTAGTCATTCTGATAGGTGTAAGATAGAATCTCAGAGTCCTTTTGATCTGTATTTCCTACCCAGCAGGGGAACGAAGCAGAAGTTAAAATTCATAGCCAAACTTTGGGCAGAGTGCAGGGAGTCTTATAGAAGAGGGAGGAGATAGAAGGACCCAGAGGGGACAGAAGCCCCACAAGGAGATCACCAGAGCCAACAAATCTGGGCCCAGGGAGGCCTACAGAGACTGATGCATCAACCAAGGACCGTACATGGACATGACCTAGATGCCCTACTCAGATGTAGTTGATTGGCAGCTCAGTCTCCATGTGGGTCCCTTAATACAGGGAGTTGGTGCTGTCTCTGACATGGACTGTGTTACCTGCTCACTGATCTGACCAATTCCACTCCCCCGCTCCCCGCTGTCAGGGGGCTCTGTGCCAGGCCACAGAGGAAGAGGATGCAGGCAGTCCTTATGGGACTAGATAGCCTGATGTCAGATGGCAGAGAAGGAGGGCTCCCCCTTTTCTAAGGACTAGGGGATGAGAGAGGGGGAGAAGGGAAGGAGAGTGGGACTTTAGGACAGGGAGTAGATGAGGTAGAAGGCTACAATTGAAATGTAAAATGAATATTTTTTAATGTAAAATAAATAAATAAAATTAGCTAAACCTCTTCAAAAATTATGTTAAGACAAAACCTAGCATTAATAAAATCTTATAAGTAGCCCAAATATTCAAAAGTCAATGCTTGTCATAAATTCTTACCTTCATTGATTCAGTTGAAAATACAATACAAGAAACTCATGCAAATGAAATTGAAAATAGAATTTTATGTTAAGGCAGCCTTTGAGACTTGAATGCCTGTATTCTAAACCTTCTGATCATTTTGACTCTTTTTCCTATTGAAAAAGGCATCTTCTAGTCTCCTTGACTGTTGAACCAAGGTAAACATGAACCTGAATGATGGAACAGTGCATACACTGTGCCTTAAAGAGCCTTTCCAAGAAGTAGTATTAGGAAACATTTATATGAAAAGTCAAGTGTCCTTCATAAAAATGGCCTTGTAGATCAACCCCAGGTTTCCAGATACATTCACAGAGCTCTGATGCTTATTCCAAGTCCAATTCAAAGGTTTTCTTCCTACTTGAAACTTCAATCACTAATAAGAATATATACTTGCTTTTTTCATAGCTAATATCATAATAGTATTAATTGTTAATACAATGAGTGAGACAAGTAATATAAAAGCTAATTGACTTTTCCCCAAAATGTACACTGCTAAGAGCCTTAATCTATTTAATACGTTGGGTACCAGAAAAGGAAACAAAATGCAGATCAATTAGCTCTATAGCCCCTATTCCAAGGAAATAGGATAAGCCACAAATGCTGGTCAAAACAACAAGCACAATGTAAAGTTCAAAAAATGTCTAAAGCCATAAGGCAAATCATAAAATATTTGGTTACCATATGTAGAAAACTGTTTTCTAAGCAGCAATGATCTGTGCTATTTAAGGCAATTCCTTTATTTTTTCCACAGCTCTGCCTGGTTAAAGATGTCCTTAGAGTAGGCACAGCCAAGAACACAGGGCCTCTCTTCCACTTGGCTTCCTGACTAGGGCTGACTAGGGCTATGGTACCTATTGAGCATGTCACTAACACTTTCCAACCTCCCAGAGCCTACTGTACAAACTATTTCAGTCACTGGCCTCTGGGAAGACTGGAACTCCTTTCAAATCCCTAGACCCTGCTTACAGTTTCAGAGTCACAAGGTCCACACTACTCTCAAGATGTCAAGATGGAAATAGTGGGACACATGTCATCTTCGCCACAAGTAATTAGTGGAGTAGAGATGCTATGCCAGCAGGAGCAAGCCAAAAAAGACTCTTAGTACTGATGTCAAAGTTTGTGTTTCACTCTGAGAGAGAAAAAAAAATAACTATCTTGTAAACTTAGGAACCAGTGAGACTCTAGTACTGTTCTTATTTTAGAAGGCAGAGCACAGAGGTTCTTTCAATACACCTGAGCAACAGTGAAGGGATTGTGGTTGTAAGAGGCATAGATTATAAATTCAGACAACTTCAAAGCATCCCCTAAGGCAAGGATCCACAACCTATAGGTTCTGATGCCTTTGAGTAGGGGGTCACATAGCAAATAGGTTGTATATCAGATATTTATATTATGATTTATACGAGCAGCAATATTACAGTCATGAAGCAGCAGTGCAATAATTTTATGTTCGCAGGCTAGCACAACGTGAGGAACTGCATTTAAGGGTCACAGCATTAGGAGCTTGAGAACCACTTCTTTGGAAGCTTATTTTGGACAGTCTGGAAGGTTTAATCCTAACTATATAACCTTCCAAAGAATGAAGAGTTTGCAGGTAACAGTTACAGGGAGGCTCACAGGTCCCTGGATGTGACAAGCTGAACTCCACACAAGCTGGAGGATTACCAGGAAGTACTATGGAAAAAGACAACTATCAAGAGGTCTCCTGGGGTGGAAGCAATCCTCAACCAAATGGAAAAAATAAATCTCATTACTTCCAGTTGGAGCAGAAACAATGTATGCCGTGATACTTTGTGGACAGCCTGGTGGCAGTCAGGGAACAATTAATGGAGACTAAAAGGTCAGTGTGATGTCAACAAAGCCAGGTCGCTAAATCAAGCGGCAAGAAGAGCTACAGAATGAGAGCTTTCTAAATCTACTGTCAACTCAAGAGAGTATCCATGCCCAAGATCGCACCGTTCTCAGAGGGTCATCACAGGCTGTGTGCTGTAGGTAAAATAATGTTTCTCTGTAGAAAAGCATTTGTCTAGTAAGCACAAGGCTTCAGATTCCTTCCACTCAGCTTCTCCCTCCCCCTCCCCTCTCTCTCTCTCTCTCTCTCTCTCTCTCTCTCTCTCTCTCACACACACACACACACACACACACACACACACACACACACACTTACTTCTAGAAAAGTTGCTTAATGAACAGTTACACAACCAGATCATCACCAATGAAATCAAGAGTTCAAAGGAATGGTTAACACCTAGACTTTTTAAAAGATTTCTAAAATATATTTCCTAAGAGATAAGATTTTTAGAAAATATTACTATAGAAACAACATAGACGCAGGAAAAATAAGTCTTGTATACAGAATTTAGAAACCTACAGAGAAAGAAAACTTAAAAATTGCAACAGGGAGACCATTAAGGTAGATGGATCTGGACCCAGGGGTCTGATGCACCAATGAAGGACAATTCATGCAGAAAACCTAGACCCATTTCAGATATAGTCAATGGACAGTTCATTGGGGTTGGGAGGGAGCAGGGACTGCCTGTGACGTAAACTCTCGGGCCTATGATTTGATCATTTCCTCTTGGAGGGTAGGCACTGCAGGCATACAGAGGAAGGGGATGCAGGCTCTCCTGATGAGACTTGATAGGCTGTGGTCAGATAGTGGGGGAGGAGGACCCCCAGTCAGAGGTGTAGGGGAGGGGAATAGGGTAGAAGAGGGAGAGATGGTAGGAAGTGGGTTAAGGGGATAACAATTGAGATGTAATGTGAATAAATTATAATAAATAATAAAATGAAAAAATTTGCCATTGATAGGCCTCAGCATACAAGCTAACCGTCAGAAGGATCCAGGCTCAAAGCACTAAAGCCAAGAATTATGTCAAATTCCTCTTAACAGAGAATAACAAAGTTATATAAATTATACAAAGCACAAAAAAATCAGACAGTAAAATTTAAAAATACAAAGCCTGAGTTGAAAAATTAAAATTATCACTAGACTAAATGCTATACTTTAGCTGGCAGAAAAGAAAATTGGCAAACTGAAAGACAGCTGGATAGAGATTGTGTAATCTGCAAAGTAAAGAGAAAAAAAGAACAAAGAAAATGAGTAGAGGCATGGAAAGCTGTAGGACAGTTTATTAAACATGCCAGCCAGATATAAGAATATAGACCCCCAAAATGGAGCAAGTTGGAAAGATTGGAAATTGTGACAAGATTTATGATACATACTTTTAAGACCAAAATAAAAATAAATATTAAATAAATAACTGAAATAATAATGAACAATAGCAAACATTATTAATCATGAGAAGTTATTCACATCCCCAAGAAGCTATTAAGAAAGAAAGAAGGAAAGAAAGAAAGAAAGAAAAAAAGAGGAAAAGAAGAAAGTAATAAGATATTAATGCAAATGGATGAATTTTAAGAGATGTATATTCAGAAGCATCATAGTAAAATACTAAAGGTGAAAGAGAGAAAAATTTAAATCTGAAAGAGGAAAATGACACATCTAGGGAAATTTGGTTTAAATTATTAGTGGACTGTTCTCAGAACTAATAAAGACCACATTCAGTGAGATGACACTTTCAAGTGTGAAAAGAGAAAAATTGTTAGCCAAATATACTACATAGAGTTTTAAAATAAATGAAACGGCGATGTTGTAAGATGAACAAAGATAGAACTCATCAATAGCAGTGTTGACTGAAAGCAAAGCAATATAAAACAAAAGTTTAAAAAAATGCACTTCTTTAGGCTGAAGGCAACTAAACGTCAGTAGTAACAGAAGTCCAAAGGAAAAACAGTAGAATGTAAGTAATTAAGTAATTTTGAGAGGTAGTTTATGTTTCTTATTGCTTTTCTGAATAGTTTTTAAAAAGTGTTTGTATAAAGTAATTTATACATGTAATTACACATGTAATTATACTATTGAGCATTAACATGTGAATACATAATATAATTGATGTTATTAGCAAGAAGTTGGTGGGAACAAAGCTTTGCTGAAGTAACAAAATGAATCAAAACTTGACATGCCAAATGATGAAGTCAATATCACTTACTCAGTTATGTAATCAAACGAAAAATTGATTTCTTTTCTCAGCATATGTGAGATGTAAGATTACAGAAGTTATACTTACAAAGATATTCTATTGCTGTCAAGAAATATATAGATGTCCTACGCAATATAATGGGAAACCTGCCAAAAAAGTAAGTGTTATGTGGGGGTAACCTATTACTTCCTTCAATTAATACTGAATTATATTCTTTTGAGTTATGCTCTATCTCACACATACCATCAATAGGAGATGTGCCATACTCTCAGATAGAAATAAATGGATGGAAAAATGGGGAAAGTTGTGCAAATAGCAACAGTAATAATCATGAAATGGTATAATAGTAACCAAAATAGTTCATAAAATTCATCCCAGATGTTATCAGATAAATAGGGAGGTAAATTATGAAAACTTGCTGTTAATTGTGATGATATAACAGCTGCAAACACACAACCACAGACATACAGCTGCCCACTGGGATCCAGATCGCATAAAGGAAAGGGTGGCACAAGTACAGGAAGAGACAGGGTTGTCGGCTAATTTTTGTCAAACTGAGACAAAAGTAGATAGGTCTGGGAAGAGAGAATCTCAACTGAGGGGTTGCCCTCTTCATATTGTCTGTTGGCATGTCCGTGAGGTAATTTGTTGATAGTTTATGAAACAGAATTGAGGCCACTGTAGATAGTACCATTCCTGGGCCTGGGGAGGTGGGGGCGGCGGAGGCTGGTGGTCAGGGCTATGTGGGAAAGGTAGCTAAGCAAGCAGAATTTCTGTCTGTGTTAACCACCTGCTTCGACTCCTGATCCTCACAAGTAGTTTTTGTCATAGTCTCTATCACAGCCGCAGAAAACAAACTTGTACAGAAAGTATTCAACAGTGGTAATTGATATGGTGATGCTCCATTGGCAAAACGTCATTAAGACACCAGTGTAAGCCAACTAGACCTAATCAAGATCTACAGAACATTCTGCAAAGCACACATGAAAGCTTCTACAGTAGGTGACAAACACTCTAACATGGCTTGACACATTTCAATTGAGTCAGTTGAAGTATGCTTTTGACCTTAGAAAAATGAACTTGGAAACCATAAATACGGTTGGAAAATTCAAATATGATCACCTCAAAGAGCATATTCTACACACACAAAAGTAAAATATAAAAAAATAACAAAGTAAGATAGGAAATTTCATAATGAATTACAATGAACATATACTGAAACTTACAGGATTCAGTGATACGAGTACTTAGAGAGAAATTTATAGCTATAAATATTATTTGTATTTTCAAAAATAAATCTCTTGAGATGACAGTCTACAGTCTTCTTTAAAAAAGAAAAAGATTCAGATATTAAATATAAAAAGCAAACAGAAGCAATAATGAAAATAGAACAGAAAAAAACACTAAAGTTTAGAAAAACAAGAGAGCAATGGGAATGAACTGGAAAGTGTTTGGGGAGGGAAAACCATAATCAGAAAAATAATTCTTCAATAAAAATGTCATTTGAAATATGCTCTTGACTATATGAAATGATACTTCAAATAAAAATAAAATCAACATAAAGAAAGAAAATATTCACAAAATCCAAAGATTTCCATTGAAGAGAACAAGAAAGTTGAATAACTTTATGCTAAATAAAAAGAAAGGGAGATATTGAAATTAATAAAAACAGAAATTAAAAAAAAGGATCATCACTAGTGTACTTCCAGAAGGAAAAAACAACATAAGCAGATGATTCTACACCAATAAATTAGATATTTTAGAAGAAACAATGACTTCCTCAGTAAGATATAAACTACTGAAGTGAATCCACCGTAGGAATAGAACATCTGAATTTAAAAAGATATTCATGTAACAGCTGAAAACAAAAATCCAGGACACAGATGGCTTTGCTGGTGAATTCTATCAAATATTTAAATAAAAGTTGATAACAATATTCATTAACTGTTCAAAAATAGAAGTAACACTCCCACATTTATTCTATAAGCTTAGTAATTATCTTTCTACAAAAAGGAGACAGACATCATAAGAAATAAAACACAGACTAATATTTTAAGAATACAGCTGTAAAGTACTTAAACAAAACACTATTCAACTAATTATAACATCACAAAAATACAGTTAATCAACCTGATGAAATATGATTTATTTCTTGAAACTAAGGATGGCCTGCCTATCAAAACAATTGATGTCACAGATTATACCAGTAGACAAACATGACGAAAAAAAAAATTACATGCGTGTAAGAAAACAACATATTTTCATAATGATATCATATAGAAATATAAAGAAGTGTTCAACATGATTAAAAACCATTGAAAATCTTCTCATCTAAGATTATACTTGAAGGTGAAAGAATGATATTTGGGGAGGAAGGGGGTTGAGACAAGGTTTCTCTGTGTAGCCTTAGCTGTCATTAACTTGCTTTGTAGACCAGGCTGGCCTCAAATTCACAGCAATTCACCTGCCTCTGCCTCCCTGAGTGCTGGGAATACTGGGGTGTGCCACCACACCCAGATAAGACTGATTATTTTTACTTTAAGCACTACCTACTTGCATAGTGTCTATGCAGTTGGCACTGTCATTTCTACCTTGGGTACCTAAGCCATAAAAAGCAACATACAGTTTTGAATTAATCTGGAATTAAAACTATTATGCTTACAAATAATATCATGCTGAAAACAGAAATCATTCAGAGAACTCTAAGCATTAATGTAAGAGTTTCATAAGCCTGTATTATACAGCCTTGTGGATATTTATATGCATATTTATTATTGTTCTATGTTAATATTTAATAATCTTAACATGAATTCAATACAAGCCATACTGAAACAGCCTCAAAGCTAAATGAAGTAACAGTAAGTTTAATAAATAAGTGAAAAGTACAAAAGTTATAGAAAGGAGTCAAATCTCACACTGAAATCAGGTGCACTTAACTTCATAGAACAAACATTACTAGAAATAAAATTAGAGATCAATTCTCATTACAGAAAGAGTGGGTGAACATCACACCACACCCTCACCAATAAACATATACTCTAAACAAGAAAAGGAACACAGAAACATTGATGTTAAATGACATTTAGGTCAATGTCCTTAATAGATATGTCAGAAATAGTCCAAGGAAACAATGCACAATAAACAGTTTTTGGTAGGCCACAAAACTTTCTCTCTCTTTGAATATATACTAGGACACAAGATAAATTTCAATGCATATAGCAAAGTTAAATGAGTTTTTTTATTTTTTCTGAGCAAAATGGATTTTTTAAAGAAATGGAATAAAGAATTCAACATCAAGACAAACCTCACCAATTCTTGGAGATTAAACAAAATACAATTGAATAATGACTGTGTTACCGAAGAAATCAAGAGAAAAAATTAAAAACAAGCATATAATTGAAAAAAAAACCTGAAGACACAACAATTACTGCAAGCATAAGAGGGAAGATCATGGTTCTAAATGCTTCTATTTAAAACAATGTATCAGAGAGATCCCAAAGAAATAATGTATTATAAATGTAAAAGTAACCAAACTACAAAATAATAGACATAAACAAGTAATTAAAAACCAGGATTTAAGTTAATGCAATAGAAAAGAATCAGTGAAATGAAGAGCTAGTTTGTTGAAAGTTAAACAGACTAACTTAGCAACTCTGAAAAAGAAAGAAGATTAAAATATGTTAATAATATTATTGTATTATATATTGATACATTATAAGAGATAGAAATCAAAATGAGAAAACCATGACACACCTTAAAATCATAATCCACTAAGTTGAAAAATATCACATAAACATATGAATTTATAGGTTCATATACCTTAACAAACTTAGACCAAATCGATATAAATACTTTAAACAGATCTATCAGAAGCATTGGCATTGAAGAAGTAATTAAAGCTCTACCACAACAACCATAAAATAGAATAAATTAAGAAAACAAACAAAAAAATCAAGGCTCAGACAGACTGACTGCAGAATTCTCCTAGGATTTTAAAGAACTAATGTCAATTCCTCTTAAATTATATCATAAAATAAAAAAGAAAGAATGCTTCTAAACTCTTTTTATCAAGCCAATATTGTTTTGAAAGACACATGCATACAAAATAAATGAATAAGTTAAACTATAACGGCCACACCAAAGACAATCACAAACCAATATCTTGGATGAACACAGAAACAAAATTTTCATTAAAACCCTTTCAAACTTTATTCAAGTACAAAGAAAAATATCAATTCTTACTGATCAAGATGGCCTCACTCCAGAGAGTTGTTCAACATGCATGACTCAACAGATGTAATATTCAACTCAAGAACTGAAATAACATGATCATATCAGTAAATGAAAAAAAGGCTTTGCCAAAATTCATTATCCCTTCATGTTAAAATTTCTGAAGAGGCTGAAGATGGACAGAGTATATCTCAACATAATAAAAATTATGTATGAAAAAACCACACCCAATAACATGTGAAATACAGAAAATCTCAAAATGCCTCCACTAAGACCAAGGGGAAAAAAAGGGATAGCCATTCTTTCTAGTCTTATTTAAAATAATGCTTAAATGCCAAATGGGCTTAACAAACTCCCCCAAATAGCACAGGCTATTGCCAAGGCTATCAGTTATTCTCCACACCCTAATGACAAGGGACTATTGCCTGACTAGGATCCTTCCCACCACTGTGTGCTGTTTATGGTGCTGTAAAATACTCTGAATAATAATACTAGAGGGAAAAATCAGTCTTTGATACAACACAGCTACAAACCCTGAGACCTAAATCAGTGACCTAATCACAAGATATACCATTGCAAGAGTGGCAGAATTTAAGACCTGATCCATGGGATGTAACCCACACTAGAAACTACTAAAGTGGGCAGGAACCTAAGATTTGACAGGTCATTGGACTAAGGGAAAACAAAACATTATTGTTTTCGAAAGGAAAATAGCAATACAATGAATTTTAATGCCATATTGTTACACCATCCCTCATTAGTGAAGTTTGTTTCAGTGTTTGGTAATTAACACAGAGACACAGTTGGACAATACGCAGAGGATGAGCAACTATACAGCACTCAGTTTTGAGTATGTTATCTTTATCAAACCCCTACACTCATGACTCGGGGATTTATGAGGAAAAGGAGAGAGAAAGACATTAAACCCAGAAGTGGTGGATGACTCCAAGAAAACATCATCTTCATGACACAACAGGAATGATACACGTATGAACTCAGGGACTATGTTGCTATTCACAAGATCTACACAGGTTCAAAAATCAAACAAAGTTCTAGCAATGAGAATGGGGAGAGGACATAAAGTCCCACCTATACCAAGAAACTATTTGCTTCTGATACCTGCAGGAAAAAGGCAAAGGTGTTTCCTTCAACCATAATAAAAACCACACCTCAAGCTCAGAAGTAGTTAGGCAACACACACACATACACACAAGCAGACTGTGTCTATAAATATAATTTAATATAATATATATTATATGTGTGTATGTATATGTATACACACACACATATGGATTTCTGTTTGATGTTGTTGGATTATTTCTTTTTGTCTCATTGTGGTTTTTTGTCTGGTTGGTTGTTTTAATTATTGTTTTAGAAAGAGAGAAAAAAGATAAAGTTGGTTGGATAGGGAAATGAGGATCTGGAAGGAGTTGGAGGAAGAGAGAAAATATGATCAAAATGTGTGTTGAAGTCTTAAAAATAGTTTTGATTGGCCAACTACTTGAATAGACATTTATCCAAAAGAACAGTCCCATACCACCAAGAAGATCATAAAAAGATGCTCAATGTCATTATTTATTAGTAAATTGAAACTGAAATGACAGGTAAAACTTTACACCTACTAGGACAGCTATCATATAGAGAGGAGTAAGAATAAAAATGTAGAGTAATTCACATCATCACACACTGCTGATAATAAAACGTAGTCTCTAGAAAATAGTCTATACGCTTTCCACAGGAAAAACATAGAGCAACAATATGATCCAGCTATTCTCTTCCTTAGTAGGAGTATCCAAAGTGGACTGAAAATATACAGTGTACACAACGCACAAGAATCTTATCTCAGACATGAACTTGTAACAGCCCAAATGCCTGGCAACTGATGTAGTGGATGAATGGACAAAGAAAGTGTGGTCTACTCATAAAATGGACCATTATTTACTAATACAAAGAAACCTAAGGCCCAGGAGAAGGCTCAGCTGGCAAAGTGCTTCCTAGGAAAGCATGAGGACCTGAGTTTTATTTGGAGAATCCACAGGAAAAAAAATGATATCTGGGACAGATAGATAGTTCCATTCTTTAAGAGCAATACTGCTTTTGCAGAAGACTTGAGTTGGGCTCCCAGCAACCATGCTTGGTAGCTAAGTACAACTTGTAACTCTAGCTGCAGGGGCTTTTATGATCTCTTTTGAATGCTATAGTTACTCCACTCATGTACACACACACACACACACACACACACACACACACACACACACACACACACACACGGGGCGGGGTGTGTCAGGGGTGTTAGGGAGACAGGTAGACAAGCAGAAAGACAGACAGGCATTGAAACAAAAGGATCTTTATAAAACATAAGCATGTGTGTTGGTCCATGTTCGTAGTTTGACTACTGACAATGTAGTCTACCTGGGCCTTGGTGGCCATCTGGTAACCTACTCTGTGAGTCTCAGGCCAGAGATAGACTGTCTCAAATCACAAAGGTGATGGCATCCAAGGAAAGACACTGGAGGTTGGTTTTTGGTCTCTTCATGTGTATGCACACAAAAAATTAAACCTAACATCAGTGCTATCTATATGAACCATGAAAATATTAACTCGGTTTAAGAAGTATAGTCCTTGAAACTGTTATTGAATATGCTTGCATTTACACACATTGTTCAAAAAGGCAACTCTAGACAAAACGTCCATTTGTGACTTCCTAGATGTGGGTAGAGGGAGTTGGAGAAAATGCACAGTAATTGAGATCTGGACCAGGGCTTCTTCTTGAGCTGTTAAAATGCCCTAGAACTGACTGTGATGTGGATACACAAATTCATGAATGCACTAAACATCATCAAATTCTATTCATAACAGTGTATATCAAAATTTGTAATATACAGGTAAGCATGTTGTAATCTAAAATGAATTATATTTTAATAAAACAGATGAAAAGGTACAAAACAGTAAACATATTTAAGACTTTCATATATGTGGGGAAACTACATACTTTACATACATAACTACAATGGATGAAGTTCTACCACGAATAACTGTAGCTTATTTGAAAATCATACCAATACCACCACAATTATGATGGCTGGATTATCTTTGGGGGCTAGCGTGGTTCTGCTGCAAAACTTTTCTATCTTTCTGAAACTTTTGTAGTAACAGCTTTAGTTAAAAAATATCATCAAGACAATTTTCTAGTGTAAAAAAAACAAACAAACAAACAAAAGAAAACTGAGGGAAAAGGAATTTAATTAACTTCTCCAAAGTCAGGAAGAGTGACATACAGATGGAATCCTGCAGTGACTAGGAAGTGGCAAGAGTCCCCGGCCAGCCTAGGCTACTGCCTGCAATGCTGTTTCAAAGAAAAAAAAAAAAGAAAAATAAACAAAGTAACAAAGGTATTGGGGCTCACAGAGTTTTCTTTTCATCCTCTTCCATGCTTTGTTTAACTAATTGCACTACAGGGCTGGCCCATTGGACTTTGTACTGTTCGTTCCTCTAGGCTGGGAGTTCCTAGAAAGCAAATACAACATCTTGGTTTCGCTCTTTTCCCATTGCCAGGGTTACTACCATTGAACAGAGTGTGAAAACAAATTAAACCTAAAAGTTCCACAGTGGTTACCTTTCTGTTGTTATGCTTGCTCATGTGTTTGTTTGTTTGTTTGTTTGTTTAAGAATCTCTATTTTTCTCTAATTTAAAAATCAATTTGAGTAGAAAAATTTACCAATCATAGGCCTCGGCAACATGTGAACTTCTATTTCTTAATGATCTTCATGGAAGAAACCTCAATGTTGATATTCGTTGCAACCCTTTAGTAGCTAGGGAGGACCTAGCTGAGCCACGCTAACGAGTCTGACAGCCTTTCAGACATAATAATGCTGCCAGAAGAATTGCACTTTCACCTATTCTGAAATTTTAACATCTTTTTTTCTGAAGTTTCTTTGTAGAAACTAAAAATTCTGTTACAAATCTTCCGAAATAAACCTTATACTCACAGTTGTTTCCTCCCTGTGCTAAGATGCTCACGTGCTTCCTACCCAGAGATTTCATTTTTAAAAATATGTTAGAAACACCTACAGCCTTGGAGTTAAACTATATTATTTTTTTTCCATGTTAAAAAAAAAAAAAAGGACCTTGATTTAAACCATGAAATAAACGGCAGCTGGCTTTAGTGATTGTTCAAAATGTTTCCTAGTCTTATGGCAACTTGATTATGCCATTTTTGGTTGACATCCATGGCAGGGCCTGCTCTTTTATGAAGAACACTGGAAAAGGAGTGGAGATGGTGCTGAGGTAAGGTAGGGGGAGGGTCTGAGAGGAGAGGAGGGTCAAGAAACTGTGGCCAGGATGTAAAAAATAATAACAAAAACATTTGCAGAAAAGAAACCTGAATGTTTTTTTCTAGCCTGGCTGCTGACAGGTGAATGGTAGGACGTAGTTCCGGAGCAGAGCAAGCACTGCCCTAGCAGGAGAAACATTTGGTGTTGATGCCCATCACTGAAAGAAATGGAAAATAAATAAATAAACTGAATGCTACTGCCTGCAGTGCTATTCTTCATGGATTTTGTGTACACCTGTGACATCTCTTGTCCTAGATCATCTAAGAAGTTGATGCATAATACCTTAAAAAATAGAGATAACTCTCTCTGTGGAAAAAGAGGCTTTAAAAAAAAATCCCAAATGCTTACATTAGAAGTTTAGCTAGGCAAACTGGCAATTTTTAAAAATCAATTTTGGTTTGTTAAACATTGTATCACAGCATGCCACAGTATGGCTATCCAGGCCTGTTCTGTATCAATCAATGCACTTATGTGTATGTGATGCATATGCCTGTAGTGCTGTATATATAAAAATATCTGGTAACACCTAGAAGCTTCTTGTAGCTTCCTCAGCTATAAGTCCAATGTGCGGTTATTGAATTAAGATAAACTTTGAGCTCTGTTGCTGTTATGTTTTCTTTTAAAGTTTTAATGCTTAATTATATGCATAATTATGTGTGAGAACATTCACATGTAGGGCAGCTCCCTTGGAGTCCAGAAGAAAGTGTTGAGGAGTCCCTCAAAGCTGGAGTTATAGATGGTTGTGAGCCACCTGGTATGGGGCTGGGACTAGAACTCAGGTCCTCTGCAAGATCACAGGATCTTAGCCCCTGGAGCATCTCTCCCACCCCAGATACTGAATTCTAAATATAGAATCAGAACGTAGATACTACATAGCACACAAAGTCGGTTTTTAAAATGACACTGTCAATAATGACACTGTGATAATCAAAATACTTATTTAAATGCATGTCCAGATCATGGACATTATGTTATCACTCCATTTCTAAATATTAGTATTATCCTATATTTTATTGCCTTAAAACTAGTTGTTTTAGAATATGGAAATATGTGGCTCAATTATTCATTCTTTAACTTTTGCAAAAAATAAGCACACATTTTCTTTATCCATTCTTCTATTGATGGACACTTAGGCTGTTTCCATGTTCTGGCTATTATGAATAAGGCTGCTATGAACATGGTTGAGCAAATTTTCTTGTTGTGTGCTGGAGCATCTTCTGGGTATATTCCAAGGAGTGGAATAGCTGGGTCTTGAGGAAGCCCTATTCCCATTTTTCTGAGATAGCACCAGATAGATTTCCAAAGTGGCTGTACTAGTTTGCATTCCCACCAGCAATGAAGGAGTGTTCCTCTCTCTCCACATCCTCGCCAGCATGTGGTGTCGCTTAAATTTTTGATATTAGCCATTCTGATGGGTGTAAGATGGAATCTCATAGTTGCTTTGATTTGCATTTCCCTGATGATTAAGGAGGTTGAGTGTTTCTCAGCCATTTGGTATTCCTCTGTAGAGAATTCTTTGTTTAGTTCCAAGCCCCATGGAATACTATTCAGCTATTAAAAACAAGGAATTCCCAAAATTTGTGGATAAATGGATTGAGCTAGAAATGATCATAATGAGTGAGTTAACCCAGAAGCAGAAAGACTCAAATGGTATATACTCCCTTATATCTGCATATTAGCCCAAGGAGCATGTCACATGAAAGCCTTCACTTACCAGGAAACTGGGACAGAGGGGAGGACATCCTATTGGGACTCTAGATGAGACAAGTATGGGAGAATAGCAAAGTAGAAGGATCCAGAGGGTCCTAGAAACCTACAAGTAGAACATTATGATAGGCAGATTTGGGCCTAGGGGTCCTGCTCAAACTAAGGCACCAGCCAAGGACAATACAGGCTGTAAACTTCAAACCCCTACCCAGATCTAGCCAATGGTCAGAACATTCTCCACAGTAGAGTGGAGAGTTGGATATGACTTTCTCATGTACTCAGGTGCCTCATATTTGACCATTTTCCCTGGAGGGGGAGACCTGGTGGCACTCAGAGGAAGGACAGCAGGTTACCAAGAAGAGACTTGATACCCTATGAGCATATACAGGGGGACGAAATCCCCCTCAGGAACAGTCATAGGGGAGGGGAATAAGGGGAAAATGGGAGGGAGAGAAGAATGGGAGGATACAAGGGATGGGATAACCATTGAGATATAACAAGAACAAATTAATATAATAATATATATCTTGGAAAAAATAAGCACACAGAAAAATCCAACACAATACATTAATATATATTCTGAAACAACCTGTATTTATTTATTTATTTATTTATTTATTTATTTATTGTCAAGTTGTTTGAACATCCTATGCTTCTGAAATCAAAAGCTTTTGTTGGCTTAATGTCAAAACAGCACAGTTTTGCCATCAACTGAAGTCCTATTCTAGTAATATTGCAGTGTTAATAAAAACATTGACTATGCCTGGGTGATATCAAGTACTTTTTAATAACTAAATTGGTTTGTGCAATAGTCCTGCATAGTTACATATTTTCCATTTTCCTCATAATTCCAGTGTAGGTAGAATAAAGTTAAAAAAAAGCAAGGACAATCCTTCCTTGTATTCTGTGCAACTAGCAGAGACTGTCCACTATAATAAATGATAATTGAATAAATGAACTTTGCATGTTAAAAATGCCGACTGCTGCCATGTAATGCTATTCACCTACAAAAAATAATGGCTTGGTTTTCACATTCAGATGGTGAGT
Organism: Acomys minous; assembly: GCF_964271855.1. Taxonomy (NCBI): domain Eukaryota; kingdom Metazoa; phylum Chordata; class Mammalia; order Rodentia; family Muridae; genus Acomys; species Acomys minous. The sequence continues at coordinate 32,153,979 of NC_140498.1, read as the reverse complement.
CCACCTGATATCACTGGAGTAATTAGCACTGAAAAAGCTGTTTGAGAAAATGTACATGAGGAAACCGGCCAATTCTGCTCAAGGTCACCTAGTTAATTTGAAACACTGGTTCAAGTCAAGTTTATCATAGATAATTCCTCAAGGTACCCCGCACTATCTAATAAAAATCTACTCTGCAAAAAGTCAATGTTTATAAAATACTAAATGTGCATTAGGTTATACTTCCATAAAAACCAGGGACAAGACCCCACCTAAAAGTGCTCGAGAGCTGAAACTGACAGAAAAGCAGGCAGAAACATAAACAAGTGAATTGCAAAAGCAAATGATTCCCACCATCTGCTTAGCTTGTATCTGCTTTCCCTTTGCCAGCAGCCTTTTGAGAAGACACGGAGCCATGCTGGTACCCTCCATCATATGCTTTCTCTCCTTCCCATCTGTGAGGTCCTCTTTGAAGTCAATGATATTACTTTGACTTTGCCCTTTGTTATGGAAATGTACAAGGTTATGGAAGAGCATCAAAGAGCCTCCATGAGCTCATACAAAAAAAAATGATAAAGGCAATGTTAGAACATGATGCTGACCTAGTGCCACACTTTCGGTGACCAAATGAAAGCAAATACAAACCAGCGCTTACAATATAACCGGCCGTGTAGAAATTTGTTTAGTATTCAATAAATATTTTCTAACCGCTTCGTGTGTTAAGTGTTCTGCCAGGCTCTGTAGATAAGAAAGACAATGGGAGTGAAGGGAAAATAACTAGCCTTGATATTAAGACGTGCCTTTGGATGAGGAAGGAGAAAGGTAAATAATACACGGCATAATTATTAGTGGTGTTATCTGCCATATAAGAAACAACTTTGAATCGTAGACATAGGAAAACAGAGTGATGGGTATTTCTATTTGGTTGAGTAGTTTAAGCTTCTTAAGTGAGTGGGAACAGAGGAGCTCTGCATTGTGTGGTGAGAAGCCCAGTAAAGAGCCAAGGTAAGTTAGGAGTAGAAAGAGGATAACTTGAAGAAAGGCATTGATAAAGAGAAAGCTGAGACAATCAAGGAGAAGAAAGCAAGTCTGTGTTCCTTGAGAAGAGGGAGCAGGAGAGCATGGGAAGAGGTGTCCCATCAGCCACACAGAGGCCATGAGCACCACATCTAGTCAGTTCTAATGCTAAGAACTGTGATTATAATCTACGTACTCAAGAAAGCCATCAGAGAACCCTAACAAGGAGATGGCAATGGATCTGTATTTTTTGTTTGTTTGTTTGTTTTTAATTTTGTTTTTGATGGGGAGGCCCAGCAGTACACAGAGGAAGGGGAAGCAGGCTATCCAGATGAGACACAATAGACTATGGTGCTATGGTCGGGGAGGAGGTCCCTTTCTGTCAGAGGTCTATGGGAGGGGAATAGGGCTGCAGAGGGAGGGAGGGTGGATAAGGGAAGATACAAGTGAGGGGATAATAATCTGGATGTAATCTGAATAAATAAAAATAAAAAAATTTAAATGCAATGGATCTTACCATCAAGAAGAGGACTATGTCTGCTGTATGCAGGACAGACTGTGAGAGGAAGTACATTATAGAGAATAAGCCTGTAATTTCTCAACATTTAGAAACTGGGCCACGAATGCTGTTCTTGACTTGTTTAACCATTTTCCCCAACTTTATTTGGGCTCCAACAAAGGGACTATTTGCCCCAAATCAGCCAGAAGAAACCTTAAGAGAACTGTGCCCCATTTCCTCTAATGGGGGTTGGGATGGTTTTTGATTGCTCTCTTGGGCTACAGATGCTTATATTCATTGGGGGTTGGTTATGTTATTATTGGTCTTATTCAGAGAGAAAACTCAGAGGTTGGACTCAGGGATGTCTCTTTTTTCCTTTATCTTTCTTTTGTAGATATGGAGTTAGGGATTGAGACGAAAGAAAGGGGGTATAGAAATACATAGAGATGATAGTATAAAAAGCAGATTATTGAATCTACTTCTCAACTTAGTTATTTGTTACTAACAAATAAGGTGATTTTTAATTCATTGGTATAAAATATTGTATATTGATACAAAACAAGTTTAATTTCAATGTATTGGTATAGAATTCAAACTTAAGATTATTTTCCATACACTATATATATTATATATATAATATATATATACTCTAATATGAGGTATGGAACACTTTCAACTCAATTATAATACAAAGTTTACTTCTAATACCTTGAAAGTGGTATTACAGGCTGTTTAGGATAATTAAGTAATTTTTAGTTGACCAAATCATGGTCATGTCAATTTCTAGTCAATTTCTATCACAATAATATACATCCTAGGTTTAACAAATACATATGATCCTATAGATAGATAAAATAGATAAGGTTTTCAAAAGCCTCAGAGACCTACAGAATATCACATTTAAAGATGCTTCTAATATTTTAAAGATACTTTGAAAGCAAGACAGGTTAACTCCTGGCAACACCCAACATATCTCAAAGAAGATGATGAGTATCAAAGAATCTCTTTATGGAGATGGCTTCAAATGTGGCAAACAAGCCACTGGGCAAAATGTCCTCATTTCTGACACAGACAGAATTCTTCCTAAAAATGGGCAAGTTTGGATACAGGCAGAGTCTATGGCCACACTCTGCCAAGACAGGAAAAGCAAGTCCTCAATAGTTCCTGCCTTGCAAATATATATGCCAGATAAATTGGGCCAGAAGGTTGAAGATGATGCTCCAATGTTATAGAGAGTTTGGAGTAACTGTTCAGGCAGTAAATTGTCTCTGTCATTTTTTTTTTCACCTTGGAAGCTGCTAACCTGCACTTCCAGTTCACTAGGATAAATAGTTTTATTCCTTTTAAAGTCTCTGATGGAGTTGAAACCAGATCACTTAGTCTTACAATTAAGCTTACCTGGTTAGAAGTTAAGATGTTTTTAGGTCTAGATAGATGTTTTAAGTTGATAGAGATAAGATATGATAGATAATGATTTTCATTCAGAATTTTAGACTCAAGATAGGAAAGATGCTTTCTGCAAGTTTACCAAATACAAATAGCCAAAACACCTTGAATGTAACATTTATATAATTCCTGATTGTTACGTGGTTCTTTTTGCTGTATGTAGTTTTTTAATTTATGTGTAAGAATATATGTGTATATTCCAAAAATAAATAAAATAAAATAAAATCTTAAAGAAAGAAAAGAAATAGGAAGAGGACAGTGAGGAAGGGGAGGAGGTGGGGGAGGGGAATCTACCACCTTGCTTGTGCTTTTCCAGTAGAACTCCAGGGTGGGTTGGTACCTGGGGGGGGGGGGGACTGTAACAGCATGGTCTGGTGCTTTGTATTTGATTCCTAATTATTTCCCCCTCTGAGGTCTGCTTGCTGTCTTTAAGGAACAGATACTCAAGAACCCTAAAATGATGTTTGACAATGAATCTTGCCTCAAAGTTATTCCTGATTTGCCAAAGTTTGGGGGCTCTTGGGGGGGGAGGGTCTTGGGTAGGACAGGGAATGGAGGAGGAAGAAGAAGCAATATCCCCATGGGGTAGGAAAGAGCCACGTCATGGACCAGGAGGAAGAACTCGGAAGTTACTCATGGAAGGAAGCAGCCCAGATGAACAACATAAGCAAGGATTTGGGGATTATGGATGGGATACAGTCCAAATGGAAATGATTAAAGCAGATGGCCGAGGATGGAGGCTGGGAGATAACGGGAGGTAGTTTAGGGGGTTAATATCTGCCCAGCTCCAGGTAAAAATAAAGCTTATTCTAAAATATAACAGTGTCTGTGTCTTCTTTGATTTTGATGATGGGTTAGATAATACCATCATAATAATTATAGGTTTTGATAATAAACATTATTATATATTTTAAGTTTTCTAAAACATAGTGGAGGGAATAACAGGGGTAGAAAGGTGTGAGGGTGGGACTGGGAGGAGAGGAGAAAGGAGGCTGCCATGGGGCTGTAAAATGATTAAATAAATTAATTAGTAAAAAATAAAATTTAAAAAGAATATGATATGTAGTGTGACTGGGACTCTGAAGAACGGTTAAATGGTTATCAGTACAAACAAGGCCGTAAAACAGAACACACACACACATATACACACACACACACATACACACACACATACACACACACACACACACACACACACACACACACACACACACACGGGTGACTAAGGCTTTTTGGCAGTGTTTCCTGATAGTGGCTTTCTTCTGAGTCTCATAGGCATTACTAGCTTCTTCTTCTGCCTTCTGAGCATGGTGTTATGTGAGGTTCAGCTGTCCATATTTATATTTCTTAAAAAATATTTGCCCATTTCTAAACCAGAAACTTTAAATACACCCAGAAGATCATGGTAGGGACCAGGAGGGCAGCCTCAAGGTCCTGATTCTTCCTTGTTACTATTTCTGATGCTTCCACCCCAGGCTGAATATGAAGGAAGGATATTACACATCTCCCACAGTCCAAGAAGACAGAGCAGGGGTTCACTTTAGTTAACGTAACAAGCACAGGCTCTCCATGTTCAATCAGACCGACCACAATATTACAAATGGCACCAGTTTAAGTGGCTTGTATGACATTGCAGGGAGAAAAACCACAGATTTTTTTTTTCACAGCCTAGAAGAAGCACTGTATATCAGCTCATTATTAAAAAGGAAGAGTATGTTTCACAAAATACGGCCTTGTGGGTGAAAGCTGCCTTTCTTTGTTCCTTGGAATGGCAGAGTGTGGCTTTACATCTCAGGCCAATTATCCTCCAAACGAGTTTCAGAAACTGACAAGACCTAGGAAATGAGAGATGAAATGATGACAGCCCCATACTGAAGTTTACTCTGTATCCAGCATTTGCATCTGATTTGGTACCTCTCTAGTAGGGGCAAAAAAAAAAAAATCTATCTATGTGGACCAAAGATTTTCTAATACAGGAACAATATACTCAGCCACTAATTCTGACTGTCTCATCTCTCTGATGGACAGTTCTCCTGTAGGATCTCTCCTTTCAATACCCAACATTCATTTTTTTTTCCCACCTAAAATAATAGGATTAGCCAGAAGCAAACCAGAATACCCTGCTACGCTCAGTGTGCTTTCTTTCCAGTCTAAGGATGAAGGATGTAACTTGGGTTTTTCACTGAGAATGGCTGGCTGGAGCCTGACACTCAAAACAAACTGCGGGGGCATGTGGAGGGATTTCGTACAGGCTTGCTCTCACCACAAAGGAGCTAGAGTAAGAACTAGATATTAATTGTGCCTTTCCATCAACCAGGTAGGCACTGCGCCCCTATCAGGTTATAGCTTGTTCTGGTCCCAGAAGCCCCAGGAAGCCCTGAGACATTCTCCTGCAGGTTCCTGTTGGCATCACCTCCCCACAGGGAAGACAATATAGGAAGTGTTGTTGAAAAGTAAAAAAAAAATAAAAAAATGGACTTGAATAAAAATATGAACATTTCTGATTTTTTTTTCATTTCCCCAACACACACACAGAATTCACGTAGAATATCTCCATTATAAAAAGGAAACGATCACAGGGATGTAGAGTAGAGACTGCCGAAAACTGATTTTTCAGATACCTGGTAATGTTCTGCAAGAGAAAACATTGTGTCAAATGTGAATTAAATTCGAACAACAGCCTTTCAAATGCAAATCCTTCCAAAGAGATGTCATTGATATGCAACCTCCGAAAACCTTTCAGAAGAAATAAAAATGGATAAATGTGATAATTAAGATCTCTATTTATAGGGAAATGATCAGATTACGTTTTGTTCAGAAATGTTTTTGTACCTGCAACACAGAGGGCAGAAATAGAAAGTAAGGATCGATTTTGAAATTTGCAGGTTGGAGGTGAAAATGGAATGATAGCTTGTCTCACAGAGGTGGGGATTTTCCTCAGCTATGCCCAGACCTATTATTATGCACCTATAATTGCTAAGACCTTTACTGACCTCTATTCACTCTTCCCCCATGCAGTCTGATTTTAGCCATCCTGGTAACATCATCCTCTTTTCACGCTAGATGGTAGCTGCTCAGCTGTCTGCAGGAGTGTTCTACTACAGAGTGATGTTTAGGAGATGCTTACCTGATGCAAGAAGAAATGTGATTTTTATATGATTCTCTTTTTGTAGACAGAGCCCCATGCAGAAGAGTTACGAAGAGATGACCTCAGGAGACAGTGAGGAAGGAAGGACAGGGCTGTGGCAGTGTGATGATATCTGAATCTTTAGGTAATTCTGAAACAAAGGAGGGGGTCCTCTGCTGTGTGTGTCAGGGGGATACTGTTTAGAGCTGCCATGGTTTCATACAAGAGACTGGTATATGTAAGTCTTGAGCTATAGCTTGCCAGAGTAAAGATCTTCATAGGTGAGTGACCTCCAAGGTCAGAGAAATCTTTGGAATTTTTCAATATGCCATCTCAACAAATGTGTAATCTCAAAGCTGGGGAATGGTTTAAAAGCACCAGGTGGATATGACAGTACCTAGTTCAGTTGTGCGTATGACAGAATTTAAGGCTGCCTCATTCCTCACTCTTTGCCTTCACCAATCAGACATAGTACTAGTAAATTACTCTCACTAACAGCCATTTACCACAGAAGAGTATTATATATAAGGTTGTTCTTTCTAGTTAATGCCATGCTGTCTCTCACACTCATTTAGATTATGATGCTGTACTCAACTCCAAAGACAAACATACTATGGATGAATAGGAAACTAGGATGGAGCAGTAGAGAAATTGTTAGTTGTGTAGATATTCCAGGTAGAGGTTAAAAGCACCAGTTGTCTTAAAGAATATTGTGTCATAATGGCAAAGAGAAAACACTGAGGTCAGAAGTAACTCTAGCTACAGTGCCTTGCTAACCGTGTGCTCTGTACTCATCCAGATGTACTGGCAATAGGAGTGAGGCGCATCTCACCCTTCACAGCACACGACTCAGCTACTTCCTTCCTAGTGAAAGATGTTAGAGCATTTTGCTTTCAAAACTTCTACAGTAGGCATAGGAAAGGCTGGAAATTGGGAAGGTCAGGTGTACTACTGAAGACGATGTAGACACATGAAATTCTGGGATTTTTTTATTTACTTCTAATCTCTACCAACTATTGCTTATAAAACTGTGTTTTTCATTTTCTCACTAGACATAATTCCAACCCTGTGAATACTATTTATATACATGGCATTTATATTTCTGTTTGTTCTCTTGCTTTATTTGGGAAAGCAGTATGCTAAAATTTGGACAAACAACCTTACACAGTATTTCCTTTGTCACCTGATGGGACATGTCAATGTGGCTAATAGCTATTTTCCTGGCTGGATTTGTTAGTGAAGGGGCCAAACATTCAGAGGAGCAGGACCGTTGTGCTCTTGTGGGACTCCTTTTAGCTGGTTCTTTACATTCAGGAGGGAGGTTCAGAGCATTTACAAAAAAACATCTGAACTCTTAGGATTTTATTTGAACCAAAATCCAAACTTTGAACCTTTTATGGTTTTGCACATCACAAGTGTATGTGTCTCCTGCCTTGATATTATTCCCTCTGGTCCCCTCCTGACTCTTTGTCCCTTGAATAAAACTGAACAGTTAGTTGGAGATCAAAACCTGATCCAAGGGTCACCTTAGATTGACGACCTTCTCTCTACCACAACCACTTTAATTAAAGAGCATGTCCATGAGCGACCACCTTTCTGTGGGCCCTTGGATGTATTCTCAAGACAGATTTTGCTGTCACACAGCTGTGGTAGCCCCTAGCTCTGAAGAGTAGCAAGTCCCAGTAGATCATAGATCTTAACCCCATGACAGGCCAACCTATTTATGCTGGCTCCTAATAATGACTCATGTTTATAATGGCGCTATTCATCCTGGAAGCCAGCTCACAGCACTCCCCTGACCACATGTGCTCTTTTTATTCAGGCATGTGTCTATACACATCCACATATCACCACTGTACAAAGGTCTTGACTGCTGTGACTTTAATCAGGCCTTTCTTCCTTTTGCTTAGCTTTGGGGCCTGATCTTGGGGATTAGGGAAGCCAATGCACCCTTCTCTTTATCACTGGAGTAAAAAAAAAAAAAAAAAAAAAGCAGAATTGAACAATTGGGAGTCCAGCTCCCTTTTCACTTTGTTGCTTATTAGGGTCTGTGTACCTCAGCCATGATGCTGCAAAGCAAGTTGAGAACTTGTGCAATACATATTTAATAGTGGGGATTCTCCTCTCATTTTATCTCCTCTCCTTCTCTCCTTCCATTTAATGAACCAATTATTCTGACAAGGAGGAGAATGCGCCCTTCCCAGCTCCCTCTCACTTGGAGCCTTTATTCCCTGCCTCTGTAAAGTGCTGCCTAATTTGGCATAAGACCCTATTGTAGGCTATTTTTACATTCACCATGAATTGTGTAAAATTGTTTCAGCACTTTGGAGATTTTTTCTTTTAAAGCATGAGACATTATTGTATCCCCTGTATGAATGACAGGCAAGATGGTAAGAAAATGTCCAAATGTGTATACACTCAATTGCACTCATTTTACTTAACAATATTTCAGTTTGTTTTCTAGATCAGATCAAACACAAAGGAAAAACACATAGACTACATATTAATGGGTTTCTACTTCCATAGAAATGCTTAAAATGCAGTCAGTCTCATCGAAGACTTCTTAGCTTTTCAATGTTGATAATGAAGTACAATAGAATCTTATTAATTCATGCACTAACCTTATTTATGTAACAAGAATTGGGGCACAATTGCTAGCAAAACCAAGTATTCTGAGAATAAAAATAGAAGCAATTTTCTGAAGAATTAATTCTATTTATCTTAAGACTTTCCCCCATCTCAAATGGACAGATATCTTTATTACTGATCTATCTTGCATAGTGTCACTTGGATTAGTTTCATGTGTAGTTTTAAAGTGCTTGGCTTACCTTATAAATAAACTGAACTGAGTGCTACTCATGTAATATCTTTACATAGTAGATTAGTTCAGTTTTTAATCAGTAATGAGTGCCAGGTGTTGTGAAAGATAAGCTACGAGGTCATAAAGACGGAAGGAACTCTTGCTATCCTCTAGAAGCAGTGCAGAACAGAGTTCCTGAACACACTAGTGTCTTAAGAGAGACAGAAAGGACTCATGGTTAAATTCTAAGGTCTCAGCCTTCCTTATTTTAGCAATACTTAGTTTTAAAGAATGCTTGTTTTGTCCATACCAGCCATATACTTTGAAGGAAATTGGTTCTACCTTTTTGGAGTAAACGTCTTAGCCCATTGAGTCACAGGATGGGCTGTGTTCAAAGGAGCAAATAGCCTGTCAGAGTGTTCCTGTTTTTCCAGAGGTACTGTTTCTAAAGCTGATGGAACATACACATAAAATTCTTATTATTAAAAGAACATGCTTGAACATTCTGTTCCAACTGTTAACTAAATTCTTCTAACTTCCCTAGTTAAGGGAAATAATATATGGAACTATAAATGGCTGCATGTATTAAAACCATATCAATCATGGGACCATACACAGCTAGACTTGGTATCCGTAGAATACAAGCAAAACTTCTAAATGCATGATCCCAAAGAAAGGGTTATAAAATGTTTCTAGGTGAGAATTTAGTGAAATGTTCATAAATTCATAAAAATACAGATGAAGATGATGTTATATTTTTTTTTTGTATGGAAGTTAGAGCTTTTAAAAAAATCTAAGAGCTAAATTTACCTTGAGTTCCTATTCATACTGAAGATCACAGAGACATTTTGTTGGCTGAGTTCTTGGTCAAGGCATAACCTTATCCGTAAGTACTGTTTGAGGAACACAAACTTTCTGAATTAATCTCACGGAGCCCACAGCCAGAGCAGATAGCCGATCGAGAAGATAAAACTTTGTTCTGGAAAATAGTAGTGCCAATCAACTGTATTTAAATGTCAGGACAATAAAATATGTTGTAAGTTAATGCTTGGAGCAGCATATAGACTGTGTGGCATTTTGCGGCCCCTTTTCTGTTCCGTGATCTGATGAGTCTGTAAAGTTATCTTCCTTCCCTCATGGTCTTTCTGTCTAATTTTTACCACACAAGCACTTAGTTTTGAACTGATGTGAGCAATTTATGCTCCAAACTGAAAGTACCTGCTATTTTAACATTGCAGAATCATGTCCTGTCTGTCATAGAGGCTCTTCTCTCTTTTGAAATATGGGGTGAGCAGTAAAAATTGTTGGGTATGAGCTGCCCTCCAAATGGAGATTTCCTGTGTTCCCCTGCATGTCCTTGTGGCCCCACCTCCCTCCTTGGTGACCAGTTCTGAGCTTGCTTTGACTGACTTTCTACAGCTACAAGGTAAAAGGACTTTGCCTATGATCACATTGAGTATTCATTCTGCTGATTCTCTGAGGGCTCCTTTGAATGCAAAGTATAGAGCTTGTGAAAATTACCTGTGTTCATACACACAGAAGCAGGAAAAGCATAGGAGACAAACGCAGGTGGGCCAGTGTGCCCCTTTATCTCATCCCTTGTAGATAACGAGGAGAGGTATTTTATCTGGCTGTTCAAAAGGACACTGAGGAGGTTAAATTCCATCATCCATGGAGTTCTGTGACCTATTTGACTTAGTACCCTAGTATTGGGATACTCCATTACTCTGAATTCCGTCAGCCTCTGCTCTCCTCCTTTGTTCGTCAAAGAAATGACCTGCACACATGCTTTTGATCCACGTTGTGCTTTGGGAGGCAAGGGCAACACACATTAACATCAGCACTATTACTTTCAGAATTTTCTTAGGAAGCGTATAATTGTCTTGATGTGGTGATGTTCGGTTGCCAAAGGACAGCAATGGTACAACTTCTTAGTGATGCTGTAAAAGAAACTAATAGCTCATGAGAGATGTGTACGTGTGGAGGTGTTGGTCGTAGTGTGTGTGGGATATATGATTTTTATAACCCTGCTTGAATTATTTTCAATATTATGCCCTTTCAGAAATTTGACTTAAAATCCACAAAATCTTGGACTTTACGTCCCTATGTTTGAGCATTGTAATGGCCTGGTACGCCCAATTTTTTTTTTTGAAAAAGCAAGGAAAATAACAATTTACTGAATGCTGTAGAGCTTATAAATTATCACATTTTAAACATGACCTCAATTGTTATATTTCCTTGGTTTACCACTCTGCATTAATACATACTGTCTTTGTAGCACTTGACAAGGTGTTTACCTTCCCTGAAGTTTTCCAAATTGTTAGAAAAAACTCACCATGCTGAGTCCTAGAGTACTTTAAATAAGAATATTTGTGGGGGGAGCATATAAACTCTGCCCAATATAAAGTAAGTATGAAGTGAATGACATATAATTTTAGGCCGGAGGGAAAGGTCAAGCTTTGTCTAATGAAGAAAAATACAAACAGTATTTTTGCAATACAGAGTAAGATATAAATAACAACAACAACAATATTAATAACAACAATAATGTAAAATATTTCAGATATAATTTTATCACGCACCATTACATTGGAACTATGTAAGGTAAAATTGCACAGTTTAAATGGCTGAAGATTTTTAACTCATCTTATATAATCATTTTAGTGAATTTTTTTGAGGCATAAAAATATATCAGCTATTAGACAGCACAAAAACTGGTATCAATATTTAGGTAATAGAAATCAAACCGAAGCAAAGTTACAAGTAAAGGAACATAGCTTTATATAGAGCCCTGGACTATAACTATCAAGTTATAGTCAAAGATTCAAAGGCTGCTCTACAGACTACATTTAATAACATGGGCTGCCTTCTGCAGGACACTTAATTTCTCTAGGGTTCAATTTCCTACAGTTCAAATCTAGTTAAAACAAAAGGGCTGGGCTTGATAATCTCTAAGTATCTCTCCAATTGGAAAATGTCACTATTCCATAGTTTCAAGGATGCTTTTCTCAAGATAAACCAAAGGGGGGGAAAAAGATGGTAAACGTATCTTTGCACTACTGTATGATTATACAGCAAGAATCATTTGTCTCTGACCTTGATCTTAACATAAACAAAAACTCCACCTCAGAAATCACAGAAAATCAGATGGAGTCCAGCTCACTATGATACATGCTGTGTTCTTTTGAAAAAAGACACATGACATAGGATTTAGGTTTTTCTGCAGCTGTAATAACATCAGGATCTCTAGCTGAATTCCACTAATGAGGCTCCAGAGTGGAAAGGGGAGGAAAGGAACCAGACAGGAATGACTCGGAATTAGCACATCAATTATTTGTATATCAGTGTGTTCTCCTTAAGTGCTTAAGGAGCTTAAAAATTAACATTTGCCCCCACTGCCTGAAGCACTCCCTGGCTTTCTACTTTATATTATAACTTATGGTAACATTGGAGTACAGATATTGCTGTTTATAGACAAGTTTTTCATTCAAATCCCTTTTCATTCTTTTTTCCCACCCCTGGTTTTCTGAATATATGCACAAATGGTTTGGGAAGTAGTCTTAAAATATCCTATGTGTATAACAGAATAAAATAAAGGAAGGATCCTGTGCCCTGGAGAAATGCCTAAAGAAGGGTCTACCTGTCCTCTGGAATAAATCTCTCTAGTAAAATGAAAATACAGAAAAACATGAAAGACTGTCTTTCCAACACGAAAATGGCTTTTTGCTTTTCTAAACACAGTAAGTTTTATTGAAGATTTAGGCAGCTTTCCACAGACTTCTGCTTACTACCTGTCTGACTTTGATCTGTGTGAAGAAGTTGAAAAGGCATGGAGCGCAGTAGCAGTGGTGAGTGGAGCACAGGGCCATGAAGGGCACATTGCCGCCTATTGTTTCATTAATCAGACACATTAAACTCGGAGGTGGTGCACAGACGCCTTCCCAAAGCTCGAGGCCCATCTCAGAATATTATTTCCAGCAACACAATGGGGACAAGAATTAACTGTAAATTACCTAACAATTTTGATGGTTTGGGTGTCATATTTTTATAATGTAAAAATTAGTCTTTTTATGTTATTATAGAAAATTGAAGTTAATAGCAACAAAACTGTTAATTTTTGACAGCTTATATGGTTTTTTAAAAAGAATTTTTTTGATTTTACATGAAAATATTTCCCTTTATTTGTTTAAATCAAATAACATAATCTCCTTTTCATAAGACATCTCCATATGTATTTTAACAATTTTGTTTCTTCTTCAAAAACGTTAGCATATTAATCCCCCTACTCAATATCCTTCCATTTCCAGCCCCTCTCTATTCCCCCATCCTTTCCGATCTAACTTTGAAATTACTATTATTATTATTATTTTAATTTACCCACCAAGTGTAGTTTGTGATAGACAGAGCTGAGCCTGGGCACGGGCCTGCCTGTTGTGTGGTCCACCTTCCAGTGACTCTGCTAGGTTAGTGGTAGGGTTTTATAGCAGCCACCTTGCCACCTCCATGCTGAGATTTAGTTAGCTGGAGTTTATATTCACAGAGCACTGTGAATTCATCTATGTCTCTTCCCTGTTGTGTCCGAAAAACACTGTTTCCTTGAGTTTATTAATCTTGGACTTTTAGAGTCTTTCCATCCCCTCTTCCACATGGATTCCTGAGCTTTGAGAGGAGGGGTATGATATGACTATGTCATGTTACCAGGTTTTTATAGGGGTGTAAAATTAGTGTTAATGATGTCTGGAAAATGGTTGTCTCGCCTTGAAGTTCTTAGTCTTGTTAATAAAAGAATTTAAGTGCAGAATTTTAAATGAAGGTTCAAAAATAAATTTATTAGAGTTCAAAAGAAATTCAAATTTAAGATTATTCTCCACACAGTATATATATTTCTACTCTAATATGAAGTTTTGTACCCATACATCTCAACTATAACACAAGGCTTATTCCTAATACTTTGAAAGTGCTATTGCAGGCTGCTTAGGATAATTAAGTAATGCAAGTTAATTGTTAGTTGACCAAATCATGGTTATGTCAATTACTAGTCTATTTCTATCACAAGAATATACATCCTAGGTTTAAAAGATAATTATGATTCTGTAGATAGAAGAAGAAAAATATATAAGATCTTCAAAAAACCTCAGAGACCTACAGAATATGGCATTTAAAGATGTTTTTATTGTTTTAAAAAATGTTTTGACAAGAAGACAGGTTAACTCCTGGCAACACTCAACCTATCTAAAAGACGATGAAGAGCATCAAAGAACCTCCTATGAATATGGCTTCAAATATGGCAAATCAGCCACTGGGAAAAATATCCACATTTCTGCCTAAAAATGGACAAGCTTGGATGCAGGCAGAGTCAATGGCCAAACTCTGCCAAGAGAGGGTAAGTCCTTAATAGTTCCTGCCTCATAAACATGTCTGTCAGATATACTGAGCCAGAAGTCTCAAGCTGATGCTCCAATGTTATAGAGAGTTTTGGGTGACTGTTCATACATCAAACTGTCCCTGTCATTTTCTCATTTTGGAAGCTGCTTACCTGAACTTCCTGTCTACTCAGATAATTAATTTTATTCCTTCCCAAGTCTATGACAGAGTTGAAGACCAGAAGTAACAATTAAGCTTAGTTGTTTAGCAGTTAAAATGTTTTTAGGTCTAAATAGATGTTTTATGTTGATAGAGATGAGATATGATAGATATTGATTTACATTTAGAGTTTTAGACTCACCAAGATAGGAATGATGTTCTTGCGAAGGTTGCCAAATACAAATAGCCAAAACACTATAAATGTAACATTCATATAATTACTGATTGTTTTGTGGTTCTTCTTGCTGTGGGTAGTTTATTGTATATATGTGTAATAATAAACATGTATAGGTAAAAATATATAAATAAAAAGAAAAATTCAAAAGACAGAAAGAGAGAAAGAAAGAAAGAAACACTCTGTAAGCCTTTATAGCTGCCTAAAGGAGGAGAATACAGAAGAGAAAACCCTATGGCATTTGAAACAAGCTGGCCTGACAGTCAGCCACAGGGTAGACAAATAGACACAGAGTATAGAGGGAGCAACAGAGAAAGAGTAAGGAAACATACTTAGGGTTCGGTCAGTATGATCATAATGAGTGAGTTAACCCAGAAGCAGAAAGACTCAAATGGTATATACTCACTTATATCTGCATATTAGCCCAAGGGGCATGTCCCACAAAAGCCTTCACTTACCAGGAAACTGAGACAGAGGGGAGGACATTCCAGTGGGACTCTAGATGAGAGAAGCATGGGAGAATGGCAAAGTAGAAGGATCCAGAGGGTCTTAGAAACCTACAAGTAGAACATTATGATAGGCAGATTTGGGCTCAGGGGTCCCACTCAAACTAAGGCACCAGCCAAGGACAATACAGGCGGTAAACTTTAAACCCCTACCCAGATCTAGCCAAGGGACAGAACATTCTCCACAGTAGAGTGGAGAGTGGGATATTACTTTCTCACATACTCTGGTGCCTCACCTTTGACCATGTCCCCTGGAGGGGGAGACCTGGTGGCACTCAGAGGAAGGACAGCAGGTTACCAAGAAGAGACTTGATACCCTATGAGCATATACAGGGGGAGGAAATCCCCCTCAGCAACAGTCATAGGGGAGGGGAATAAGGGGAAAATGGGATGGAGGGAAGAATGGGAGGATACAAGGAATGGGATAACCATTGAGATGTAACAAGAATAAATTAATAAAGAAAAAAAAGAAAAGAAGGAGAAAGAGGAGGCAGGGGTTGGGGAAGAGGAAGAGGAGGGAAAGCTATGCCTTCCTGAGTCAGGACTTAGAAATCTTTTGTCATTGGTCCCTGGGCCAGTTGTTTCACCAGCCCAACTGGAGTCTTCAGAGAGGAGACAACAGCAATCCATCGGGAAGAAAAACCCAGTCACCTGGATAGTCTGAGTTAGCATTTCCTTAATGAGCCTTCAGCTAACAAAACTAATATGATGATGTGCGCATTCAATGTGCATCTTAAATAAGAAGGTTTGTTCATCAGCAGTCATTTTGAGACAGAGCTCTGGCATGGCACCCTTTTCACTTTTCAAGTACAATCTAAACAGAAAGCACTTTAGAGTTAATCCTGGTGATCAACAATAGTTAGTGACATAAATGCTGGAGCCACACACAGGAGCCTAAGTAAATCAAATTCCACAGGAAGTAAACTACACACCAAAGATCAAATTCTTGTTTTCTGTTTTGATGTTGCAAACTTCAACTTCGTGCTATGCCTTCTGAAAAAAAAATTTACAGGATTTTTTTTTGAAATGAACTAATATGCATTGACTATAGGCATAGTTGTATACTTAAAAAAATATATTTGGAAAAATTCAAGTGTCCAAGGACATTACTGGATGATACTTCTAAATAGGCATTCTACTATAGAAAACTTGCCAAGACTTCCTCCAGTTTCTGTAATCTCTTAATAGACTTATCAGTTGGAACACATTTCTCTTCTGCTTGTCACACTTTTTGTGAGTCTGTATGATATGTGTATGTATGTATGTATGTATGTATGTATGTATGCATGTGTGTATGTATGTTCTTGTTGACTATTATGACATCTGCCTGTCAGTATAGGCATGCGCCAGTCAGAAGACAACCTTGGTGTTGGTCTTCTCTTTCTTCCTTGCTTGAGATACCTTCTATTGCTTACTCCTGCACATGCATGACTAGCACACTGAGAAACTCTTTGGGATTTTACTCCATCACTAAGGAACACTGGGATTACAGAAAGGGACCACTGCCTTAAGCTCTCACGTGGAGTCTTAGGATCAAACTTCATGTTTGCATGGCAAGCATTCTACCCACTGAGCCATCTCTGCAGCCCACACTAATATGGCACTATTTTGGGTGGATCATTAGTTGGGATAATTAGAACAAACACACAGGGTTTTTTTTTTTACTTATTTATATAATTTATTCATTTACTTCTTAACACCAGGTGAATGTTATATGTTATATGAAATGAGTCTCACACTGTGTGTTTAATCAGTTATAAGAGATTGTTTCCCGTTGGATGACCCATTAGCTGCAGGCATTGAGGCTGCTATTGTGAAATGCCTGAAAATGAGTAATATCTATTATATAGTAATTTAATCTGTAGTTGGACACATATTTCAGGTAGGGTACAACTAATAGTTGTTTAAAAAAATAACTTTGGGTGTGTAGTATCTGATGTGACACAGAAGGACTACATTAGCGTCCACAACCAAGACTCAGTACAAGTGGAAAATTCATTCTAATAAGAAGTATATCCAGGTGTGTTAGAGACTATTGGCAGCCTTACCTCTTGCTGGGAAGGTTCTTCTCTTGGTAGCACCATCTCTCTACCTGTCTACAGAGTGACACGGAGCATGGTCTCCCAATACTCATCTTTCCCCTGCATTTCTGTGTCTCTGAAACCTCTTGTGGATCTCACTAGAGCACTTTATGTAGAGGGAATCTCACTTACGTGAGGCGATGTGAGGACTCTTCCTTTTAGTTTAGCTTCTAAGTATGTTAGCATGAGCTAATGGGTGTGCACAAGAGTTTAAATGATTAAAATTTCTAGATCTACATACTGCTTCCAAAATATTCTTGAAATACAAGTTGTATCTGGGCAAGAGTTCCAGAATTGCATCCACCAAATAGGATATGTAAATGTTCTATTTGACTAGCTGGTGCTATTATACTAATTTCTATAGTGTTTTGATAAACCTGAAAAATACAGTTGGATGAGGATCCTCATCATGATCTACCTTGGACAATATTTCACAGTGATTATTTGTCAAAGTCTCATCTGCTACTATTTTAGCATAATATGAATACTATGGTAAAACATCTTTTGTGTATTTTTGAGCCTTTTGTCATCAGCATCTTCCTCACCATCCTTCTTGTACATTGCAATTTTTTTTCACCCAGTTTTTCCATATTTTTGTTTATCTTGGTCATGTTCAATAGTTGTTTCTTTGCACATTAGATAATGTCCTCAAACTTCTAGAAGCTCAACTTTCCCCTATGGAAATCTAAATTTTATAGGGATCTAGTGATTGTGTTGCTGTTCACAGTACAAGAATTAATAGATTTATGAAGTTTAAGACACTGCCTGGCATATGGAAAAGCTAATTAATCTTATTATTATAATACATACCCTGTCCGTGATTAATTCCAGTTTATGAGGCATGTTAAGCGAGCAAGCAATTATTAGAGTAAAGTCATATCAAAATTCTCATAGAGCAGTTTCTTAGGAATATCAAAAGTCAAGAAGAAGCCCCTCTCATTCAACAGTAACACACTGAAGAATATAAAAGATCAAAGTCTCATAGAGCCGACGAGGGAGCAGAAAGCACAATGCAACATTTTTAAGACACAATATTTTTAAGAGACAAGGAAAGCTGATTTTCTTCTTGACAGAGTAAAGGGTTAGGAACTCAATAGATGTGGACAAAAGTAGCTGAATTTCTCAAAACTTGACAATATAAATGCCTATGAATGTACAATTTACAATCCAAGTTTTGGATATGGGGCTACGTGTCTGTAATCCCAGCACTCGGGATAGTGGCAGGGGGATAAAAAAAATTCAAGCTCCTCCTTGACTGTGGAGCAAATAAGTGGCGAGTTTGGGATACAGGACACTATCCTTGATGGGAGATCTATAAAACTCCAGATTGTGCTGTGAATAAGAGAAATTTCTACTTAGACTCTGTCCCCCTAGAATTTGACATCGTATTGTCAATAGGGTCTGGAGAAGGTGCATAACAGCCAGATGAGACATGTTCTGAAGCAAAAAGAACCACCACGTGACTCCCTCGCATTTGATAGTGATCAGGCACCTCAGAGAACACACTGAATAACCCTTGTATTTGCTCTCTGTGCATGTGGAAAGTATTGGCTACCATTGCAAGAGGGCAGATAAAAAGACAGTACCTGTGTACATGACCATCTACACATGAAACATGCTCCGACAGCTTGCTAAAATTCTGAGAGGACTGACTACCGTTCAGCAAACCTCAGGTCTTTTCTGAGTTTTGGCCACTACATTAATACGAATAGCCATTTATGGCTATGGAAGACATGGGGTGAAAGAGATATTCCCAAGATAGGTGCACATAGAAACTGTTGACATCCGCAGGAAAATCAGGATCTTGGAAAAACTTCCACTGGCAGTTTGGATTTTTTACTCTCTATTTAGCAAAAGCCATCTACAAAATGAGAGGCAGAAACTCTGGCATCGGAAGAAATATTGCAGTTTGAACTAGAGAAACAGAAAAGCTAAGACTACACCAAGTTCAGACTTCATTGAAATTAAGCGGAAACTATCTCTACATTAATTTTCAGAAAGAAATGACCTGAGAACCATTTTCCTTAGTCTTTGTTTATGTTGACCTATAAAATTATAACTCACATAAGGAGGGAAAACAATATGATCCATGAACCAAAGGGAAAATGATCATGGTTAGTTAAGTAGTTGTGGGCAAAGAAGGAACAAGAAGAGAGCAGAACTAATATCCTGTATCCTGAGGATGAAGATAGCATTTACCCCTTGGAACTTGACCCTCTCCCTAATGACCAGGAAGTACACTAAGAATAATATCACCCCCTTTCCAACCCCTGACTTCATTCAAGTGTCTCTTTCCTTTCCTCTCCATCCTTTTTTCTCTCATATGTAGTGCTAGGGGGTTGAAGGGAAGAAGAAAAATGGTGGAGAAGCATGGAAGAAAGGAGAACCCACAAAGTAGCAAATACCAGGTACATAGACTTGTTGAAGAAATCATTCCAAAATTATTTGTTTCATGTTTTTTACTCAAGGAAATAAAAACAAAGCAGAAAAAATAAAAATAAAACAAGGCCATGCATGGTGGTGCCTGGCCTTAGTCCCAGCACTTGGGAGGCACATCTCTGTGACTCTGAGGGCAGCCTGGTCTGTAAAATAAGTTACAGGCCTTTCCAGGGAGGGCTATGTAGAGAGACTCTGGCTCAAAAATAAAATGAAATAAAAAGACAGTTGTTTGAATTTAAATAGGTGATTTGAATTTAAAAAGGAGAACATTAGGATGAGCGTGTGTGTGCACGTGTGCGCGCGCGCACACACACACACACACACATGAAAAAAATCTAGTAAGGTTACATTAACAGTTCTGGATAAATAGTATTACAAATAAGCATTTCAAACCATGAATCAAATAATGAAAGTAATATGAAAATCTTAAAGAAAAACAAGATTATTAACTAGATGTTTGCACATAAAACAAAGCAACCTCTAAATACGTGAGAGAGAAATTGATAGAATGGAAAGGTGACACTAAAAATATGAAAAGGGTTTTAGCACTGCTTTCTCCAAAACTGCTGGAAGCAGATGAGAAACTTGCCAGTGGGACTAAATAAGATGTGGGTGACGCTGTCAGGCAATCAAAGCTTCACCGCTCACCAACGGGTTGTACACCCTACTCATTCGTTTGTGTATCACGGACAGACTGAGCCACAGGAACAGCTTCCTACATGTAGAAATAACATACCCTGAGGAAACCGCTGCTGGTAACATCACTGAATAAGAAATCCACCACAGAAGTTATTCAAAATACTTAGGAATAATATTCAAAATAAGCCAATACCACTATGAAATAATCCAGAGGTCAAGGGAGAAACCACAAGGGATCGCTTAAAAAAAACAAAGCCAACTCTCCTTTAGAGGACGTCAAAGCTGTGGCACACAATGACAGCATATAGCTAAAGTCCTTCTTAGAAGGGAATTTAAGAAATAGGTAGACCATAGAGGAATTCCACAAATGGGAGCTTAGGGTCTCTGTATGTCTAATAAAACTGATAACTGAGAGAAAAAAAAAAAGGAGAAAACACAAATTTCAAGTATCAGAAGTGCAAACAGGATCTCCTTCAGGACTTATAGACTTCAAAAGGATAATTCCTGCCAAGTGAATAGATAGCCTAACACAATGCTTAACTATCTTTTTAAAAAACAAATCACTAAGAACTGAAACAAGAAGTAAAAAATTAAAGTATTTCTCTATACATTTAAATATACTTGATAGTTTAACATCCAAAAATTTCACATATAATTATATGTTATTTATAAAACTTGGTTTAAGCACAAAGGACCTTCAGAATGTTTTTTTAAGATTAAAAAATATATACCTGTCGCACTCTCTTTCCACGTCTACCCTGGGACAGTAGAAGAAATGCAGGAGAGAGAGAGAGAGAGAGAGAGAGAGAGAGAGAGAGAGAGAGAGAGAGAAAAGAAGAAGAAGAAGGAAGTGGAGGAGGAGGAAGAGGAGGAGGAAAGAGAGATAAAGAGAGAAGGAGGAAGGGAAAGAGGGAGGAACAGAGAGAGAGGGAGAAACAGGGAGGGGGACTAGGAGGGAGGGGGAGAAGAAGGGAGGGAGGAGGAGGAAGAGAGAGAGGGAGGGTGTGAAGGAGAGAGAGAAAGAAAGAAAGAGAGAGGGGTGAGAAGTAGAGAGAGAGAAAGAGAGAGGGAGGGAGGGAGAGAGGGGGAGGAGGGTGGGAGGGTCGGGGTGAGAGAGAGAAAGAGAGAGAGAGAGAGAGAGAGAGAGAGAGAGAGGGAGAGAGAGAGGTGGGAGGAGAGAGGAGAGTGATGGGTTGCTTTCATGTGTGCAGTATCTCAGGTGCCATGGCATAAGGCTCAATATATAATTTCTAAAATAAAATATCTTTATAATATTTTACTTAATTAAATAGTTTTTATTTTTTACATATACATTTATATTATTACACACATATACAATAGATTACCTATAGCAAAAAGAACCATGACACAACCAGGAATTATATAAATATTACACTCTTAGTATTTTGGTTATTTGTATTTGACGGCCTTGAAAAAAATATCTTTCCTATCTTGGTGGATCTAAAATTCTGAATGTAAATCAATCTCCATCACATCTTGTCATTATCACTTTAAACATCTATCTAGATCTATAAACATCTTAACCCCTAAACAACTAAGCTTCATTGTAAAACTGAGCTGCTACCTGGTCTCCAATCCCATCAGAGACTTGAGAAGGAATAAAATTGATTTCCTGAATATATAGGGGTTGCAGGTTAGCAGCTTTCCAAATGAAAAGATGACAGAGACAGTTTTCTACCTGCCTAGTCACCAAAAACTCTCTATAACATTGGAGGAACTTCTTCAGCGTTCTGGCCCAATATATCTGACAGACATATTTGTGAGGCAGGACCTCTTGAGGACTTGCTTACCCTGTCTTGGCAGACTTTGGCATAGAAATAGGCTGATCAATGGAATCCAATCTAAGATCCATAAATAAACTTACATACCTATGAACACTTGACATTTGATAAAGAAGCCAAATCCATACAGTGGAAAAGAGATAGCATCTTCAACAAATGGAGCTATCTAATTGGATAGCTACATGAAGAAAAATGAAAATAGATCCATATCTATCACCCTGCACAAAACTGAAGTCCAAATGGATTAAAGACCTTAACATAAACCAGACACACTAAATCTGTTAGAAGAAAAAGTTGGGAAGAGCCTTTAGGTCACTGGCACAGCAAACAACTTCCTGAGCAGAACACCAACAGCTCAGGCCCTAAGATCAACCATTAATAAATGGGACCTTATGAAAATGGAAAGCTTCTAAGGTGAAGGACACTGTCAACAGAACAAAATGACAGCCTATAGACTGGTAAAAGATCTTCACCAACCCCACATCTGACAAAGGGTTAATATCCAAAATATATAAAGAACTCAAGAAGTTAAACAACACCAAACCAAATAATAAAATTAAAAATGGGGTACAGAACTAAACAGAGAATTCTTAACAGAAGAATATCGAATGGCTGAAAGACATTTAAATAAATGCTCAACATCCCTAGTTATCAGGGAAATGCAACTCAAAACAACTCTGAAATTCCATATTACATCTATCTGAATGGTTAAGTTCAAAAATTCAGGTGACAGCACATGCTGGTGGGGATGTGGGAAAAGGGGAACACTCCTCCATTGCTGGTGGGAGTGAAAACTTGTACAACCACTTTGGAAATCAATCCTGCTTCCTCAGGAAATTGAGAATAACTCTACCTAAGGACCAAACCATACCACTCCTGGGAATAAAATAAAATATTTTTACTTTTCTATTTCTTATGTTTGTCTTTCACTCATGCTGATGGTTGTTTGGTGACTGGCAATAAAAAGAGGGAGACTTTTGCTTGATGGTACAGGCTAGGTAATATCACAGACTTAGAAACTAACTAGCTATCTCATTTGGATTACAATAACAATATGTAAGCAATATAGAAGAATTGCTTTCTGTGTAATACATCATATATGTATGTATACATATATACATACATGTATAGATACATATGCAATAAACACAGATAAAGGTTAAAAATCTAAGGATTAATCAGATGATTGATTGATTGATTGATGATTGATTGATTATCTTTGTTCTGGACAGTATTAGAGAGGATCAGTAAATGTGGCAGTATCATGCAATGTAACGTAAGTTTCCTAGAGTCAAGTCTCGTCCTATAGGCTGCGTCTATGGATTTTAATACTTTATAGCAATGAGTTCAGTATCTTGAGTATCTGTGAGATTGTGCTTTTGAAATATTCAACAATAAAAACAACACTGACAATGACAGCAATATTTAAACCCACAAGAATCAATAAGTTCAAAGTTTCCTTTGTTTCAGGAATTGATATAGATACAGGAAACTGAGAACCAACTGTCTATAAATACTTATTGAGTTGCTCCTGGTGTAAATTGCTTATGAGGATATTAATGATAATGCAATAATTATAGTTATAAAAACTGGATCATTTATAGGTTAGAATATGCTGTATATTCACTGGTCTGAGCTTTCACACTTATTCATTCACTTACCATCTTGAACATCCCTGGGCACAGGATTTTCATAGTCTACTGTAGAAAAAAACCCAGAATCCCACAGACAGAGAGAGCTTCCTCAAAGCAGCACTCTGGGTGCCCAAGATGAAAATCAAACTCAACTCTGTTTGGCTCGGGGATATGCAGACATAACCATTATATCAGAGTAAAACACGTCTCACTTTATTTTAAATAAATATTGAATACACACAAATAAAAAAGTAAATATAAATTAAGAAAAATTAAAACAAAGTGGGGCATGGTGGCCTGCTAGCATTCGGGGGGAGGAGGGAGGCAGATTGCTATGAATTCAAAGACAGCCCGATCTACAAAGTGAGTCCAGGACTGCACAGACTACACAGAGAAACCCTGCCTCAGAACACCAAAACATTAAAATAAATTAAAAATATAAACAAGGATACAAGCTGCATATCTATAGAATGAATTTGGTAAATCATATATTACCTTATTAAAGATCACTGAGGATTATAAATTCTATATGGTGCCAAAATATAAAAAAAAATTACTTCAAATTGGCCACTAGCAATATGTAAGACTAAGCTAGGTATAAGTCAAGATTCTAAATAGCTAAAAATTAGACACATTTACACATATTTTACTTCTTCTTCATTAAAATGAAGCTTAACCAACCTTCATGGAATGGTGTATGTTTTAGATGAAAAATGAATTAAAACACACTTTGTAAGAAAGAATAGATGGTCATAGGGCTTAGGGCTCCACACATAAAGGTGGATAACCTGAGTGTGTCCCCTCGAACCCACATGGTAGAAGGAGAGAATAGATATCTGGAACATGAAATCTGATTTCCACAAACATGACATGGAATGTGCCTCTATCTCCTACGGCAAACAACCAATAAATGAAATACACTTTAAGAAAATCAAATAGAAGAGATAGTTGTTAAAGTGTAATATATTAGATAGTTTATGTTTTCATGTATTATTGATTTGTGTTTTTTAATCATAGGTCTTTCTTCTGTGATTCATTAAGTAGCATTAAGGGAGAACAGACCAATTAGAGTTTCAAAATAATAAGTTTCTGGGCTTATGTTTATTGGCATTCATATTTTGGGTGCAAAGAAATACATATAACAGTAGTTGTACAGTGAAAATTTTTTATATTTCATAATGTGAATTCTCTAAAATTAGAGGTTTTTGCTGGATATATGTTCTTCACTCACCAACAGGTAAGTTGGATAACTGATAATGTGATATGAAAAACAGTGAAGGGTCTCACACCCATTCTCCCAAAGATCTGTAACATCTTCATGTCTTTTCTATAGGTCTCAAATGCATATGGGATGAGACAGAGAGTGACCTTTAATAACGGTCTTCCCAGGCAGTTCTCTAGATCACAGAAACACAAACCAGTGTCCTGGTCTCAGGGCTAGGACAACTTGAACAATGCTGGAACTGACAAGTCACTTAAAAGGACCTTGTACCCTGTGACCCATGGGCCCCTGACTGTGAACTCACGGGGTAGGACACCGATTCTACTGCACCAGAATGAAAACTTCGGCTTCTTCAACTCGGCTGGACACATGTAAGCGTACTTCATTACTTCAAGCAAACATTGAATATTGCATATAATTCCACATGCTTTGGGGACTTCTACTGTACCCCCCAAATCTAATTTTTAAGCTAAAAGCCCCAAGAATATGATGGAGTAAGGAACTTACTTTATATCGTTTTCAGGAATTCACTGAAAAGGCAAGCATAGGACATAATTCTATTCAAATGATTATTTTCTTATTTTCGTGTATGTAGTTGCATACATATTTTATTTTCATTATTTAGTGATTACTTCAAAAATATTTATAATTTTAAATTAAGTTTAAGTTGCATTTCTTTACTTTTTTTTTTCAGGATGATGTGAGCACCTCACATCCCACACCTCACACCCCACATCTGACAGTGTATGTGGAAGTTAATGGACAGCTTAGAGAGATCTAACTCAAATTATCAAGCTTGGCAGCAGGCTTCCTTAGTCTCTGAGACATTTCATCAGCACAAATTAGTGATTTTTAAAAAGATTACTGTGACTAAATTAATGACTTTAATTATCAATATTTAATAGTTTTTAATATTTAATGATTTCATTATCAAGAATTCATATCTATTTTTATGTTGCTGTATTAACTTACTGAAGTGGCTAAACTTAACAAACTTTCTACAGCTACCAATACCATTTTACCTGCAGCATTTTAAAGTAAATATGCAGTTATTTGAACGTCATTAAGATAGTATCATAGGTTTCAAATAGTCACCTTCACGTACCTATTTATTCTCTTTTATTTCCTTCTCAGCTTTTAAATTATTTTAAATATTTTTGAGAATTCCATAGAGGTACACAATATTACTTGAGCATACCCGTTCTCCTGCTACTCTGAACACCTCCAGGGTCGCTCTCCTTCCAACTGCATTTCTTGACCTACTGAAGACTATGAGTATCATCCATCTGTGCATGCATGTGGGGCTGTCCTCTGGAGCACGGGCTCCCTATGCTCCTCCCCCAGTAACCACCAACCACCAATAGAGTCTTAGCTGGGGTGGAACTTCATGTACTCTAGTCCATGTTGGAATATTTAATATCAAGATCCTATACAGAAACTATGTTGGTAATTGTGGCCTTGGTAAGTTTCTAAGTGAAACAGCCCTGCTAGCTCTGCAAAACACTGTCACAGCAGTGTTCTCCAATCACTGACTCTGTTACCTGGTTTACAGAGTACCCTGAACCTTGGGAGATAGGGTATATTATAGATATCCATTTAAGGATAAGCATTGCCTTGGCAATTGTCCTCCGTGCTTTGACTAGATATAGTCTCTGTATTGTCTGCTATCTACTGCAAGAAGAACTTTTTTTTATTAAGGCTCAGATTTTCATGCAATTTTTAAGGCTAGGACCAACTTTATATATACAACTCACCATGAAGTTCCACAGGATTAAAGCCATCTAATGTAGCTCAGAAAGAAATAGAAGGATTTACAGATTGCTCCTACATCTAAAATGTGGGGATGTTAATTGCATTAACATTGTTGTTTCCTCTTAACATGTCTTCCCAAGAGAGTTTAGGCAAATGTTTTCATCTTAGATAAATTCTTCAGCAATCAAATCAAATATAAATGAATTAAGTGAAACATTGTGTGCTATTAAGTAAATACTTAAGTGATGGATATATAGATAATGAATATATGGATAGCTGATAGATGGGATAGATAGATGATAGATAGATAGATAGATAGATGATAGATAGATAGATATAGATAGATAGATAGATAGATAGATAGATAGATAGACAATATCGGGTTATGAGGAAGCCTATTTACTAGAATGCTTCTTTAGCTAGTAGAGAATTCTAGATATGATCTCCAATGTAAAGATATATTTTAAATACTTTGGTCATCAATAGTATTCATTTCATTCGTCTAGAATTTAGAGAACAGATTGGCTGGAAATTAACTTTATGTAACTCAATCCTCAAATCACTGTCTAACACCTTAAAAAAAATGAACATGAAATTCAGGCAAATGGAAGAGCCTTTGGGGAAGAACTCATCCTGGCATCAGCTGCAATTCAGAGCTACTGGACAGCACTATGTCCAAGCCATGAGCCTTTTTGGCAGGTGTGAGTTTCACTAAAAATAATAATAATAATAATTGGCTCAAGATAATAATTCTAGTTCTTTCCCATAGATCAAGTTATAAACCAAGTGAAGCCTTAGATTATTCCAC
The DNA here is from genome assembly GCF_964271855.1 of Acomys minous. Classification (NCBI taxonomy): domain Eukaryota; kingdom Metazoa; phylum Chordata; class Mammalia; order Rodentia; family Muridae; genus Acomys; species Acomys minous. Next base: position 32,126,470 of record NC_140498.1, on the reverse strand, counting down.
CCTCCTTTGGGAATGCTAAAACTACACCTATTTACTTTACCATGCATTTTTTTTTAAAGACTTAGAGATTCCTTGGAAACACTTTACAACGGTATGTGGGATGCCAGAATTAAACAGAACACCTGTTTTCAAACACCCAGCCTCTTAAGATTTTAGGCCAGCTTTTCAGAGATCCTCATGTATTTTGAATAAGCTCTAGGAGAGATGCCACTCAGCCAACACACACTGATCTGATATTGGTGAAGTGCCTTAGTCAGAAAGGGCACGTTTGAGCCAGGGAGTGGTTGAGCGGAGGGAGTAGTGGAGCTGGCTGAACGTTTTTTGGTTGTGCTGGAAAATTGTAATATCCATACTCAATAGTTTGCCAAAACCCAATGAAGAAAGATCTAAACAAAAACAGCAGAGAGAATTCTTACTCATTACTATTGATGGGCACATAAAGTCTAGGGGTTGCCTAGACCTGCAGCAAAGGGTAAAAAACAAGGACTGGCCACTTCTCTAGGCAAAAGTGGATTTTGGATGAACTCCTCATGCACTCAACTGGTCACAAGCAGACAACGAAGTCCTTCCTAATTACTTTGAATCTGTTTGCCACTGTGATTGGGATAGCTTTAACTTTGAAAGTGATTGAAATACTGAACTCACAAGCAATTTACTGTTAGAAATATTTTGGGATGGGTTATATGTAATCTTGTTATGGATAACATAGGTAATACCTAACATGGAGTAGCTATAGACAAGCTTTAAACTTTCAACCCTTTGTTCTGGCTGTAAAATGTCAGTTGGGCCCATTTTGGTGCTTTTTATTACTGCATCAAAACCATGCTGTGAATTTGTTGCTGCCATAAATGCTTAATGTAAGAGCTCATTGTGCAATAAAGTGTCAGAACACTGTTTTTAAACACGTTTTTAAAGCAACATTTTACAGCTTACATTTTTTCCCACTGCGTACTATAAAAAGTACAGATTTTCAATGTCACATTCATAAGGAGTGCATAATCGTTCCTGGGAAAGCCAACTACAGTGAGAATTAAACAGTTTCCCTCCAACCTTTTCATAAGCCCTGCTGCTCTCCCCTCCCCCACGCCACTTGGGATGAACATGATACAGTGAATGGGAGGAGCTGGGTTCTTGTATACAATATGCCACTTAAACTTGCAGTATGAAGTTGAGTATAAGAAGGATTTAATTTTTCAACTTTTGATCTCAGACTTTTTTTGCACGTCATAAAATCACTTCATTACAGATTTCCATCCATAGTCTTCCAAATATTTCTTTTAGGAGAAAGTATTTCTCTTTCAACTTGTTTTTTTGGTTTTTTTTTTTTAGATTTGGGATTTTATTTTCTTATAACTGTATCTTCTTAAGGTTGTGTCAACATGCTAATGTTATTTTTTTCACAATTTGAACAATTATGTTATTTCATTTGCTTGTCACTTGACTGTCAATACAAATACCACCTCGACGCTATGAGCTTTCTTTCTGGATTTGTTTCCATTCTGATCATGATTTTCTCTCCCTAATCCTTCTAGAGACCCCCTACCCGCTGTACTCCTGCCTTTCCCGCCTCACCCCCATTTTAGAAAACAAACAATACTTTGAGACTTTTTTTAAACCTTTATCTTCTAAATTATCTTCTTTGCCAAATTAACTTGTTGGCAAAGCCTTCTGGTACTCAGACTGAAACTAGAGGCAGAATTTCCACCTCTAGTGTATGCTGCCCTTTGTCCATGACAAGCCTGTCATCACTGAACCACAAAGTATCCGTAAGACAGACCCTGAGGTTCTGTCTCTATCTGTGATTGACAGAATGCTATGATTTTTGGGTACAACAGTGTTATCTTTATGTTTTAGGGCAAACATGGATGGAACTAAGCAATTATTCTTGTAATTAACCTTTCAGAAACCCTCAGACTGCTTCACATGCATCTATCAGCTATCACATGAAAAACAGCCTCCTTCAGCATTGATTTTTGCCTGGCCTGAAAACTCTTACACCTGATGATCAAGGCTTGTGCCAGGGGTCTGTTTGTTCTGATCTTTTCTTACAAGGGTAAGCACAGAGTAGGTGATCAGTAAATGTCTGTTGAATATGCAAATTGTTGACTGTGAATATATGAATTTAAAATTTGTTCTCACAGTATTTCCTAAAATCTGTTCCGGTTTGGTTTAAAATTCTCAAGTTCTCACATAAGGATTATCCTTGAAGCAATTAGAGGCAAATTGCTCTTTAGGTCAAACTTAAAAATAATTCTTAAAATAGATTGGAGATTTGAATCCATAGGACCTACTCAGATCCGAAACTGAGGAAGGTCTCATTTGTCAAGAATAGTCACCACTCCTCTAAGCAACAGAAGCTTCTTCTCCCTTAACCAAAAAGGTAAAATGAAGGGGTCGTAAAATACATATGATATTTATTTTTTATAGAGTGGATTGAGTGACCAATTAACTTCTGTGACTGCAAAACGAAGTAAACTAACTGACAAATCAAAACATACTGGCCTTCCCAAGAGATGGTGGCCTTTAAAGCTACTGCCAATAAGAAAACACCATGAACTTTTGAGATATCCCAGCTATACATGATGATAAGATAGTGATTCACTCCTATCCAGAGTAAAGCATTTGAGTTTTTATAAGTCCAATGAATGTTACGAACAATAAAAAAAAAAGAGACACACAGAAGAAGTCTTAAAAATGTTACTTTTATACTCCAACTTTTTTCTTATTTTGGCTACACATGGCTTGTATCTGTTTAATATGCATGAAGTTGGCAAAAATAAGTGTTTTTTCCTCTCACAAGTAACAACCTAAGCATTTGGAATCTGCAGCGTTTCTGTATCGTCTAAGGTGTGACAGCCTATCACTCATTTAATTTTTCTAAATGGTGTCTAACTAAGGAGGTTGGCAGTTTACTTAACCCTGTTCCTCTAGCCCCACTGATCATTGCCTGAAGGATTTTTCCATTATAATTGGTTACCAATAATGATGCCAAAGAAAATGCATTCTGTTTGACAATAAAAAGCTGAAATTAAAATTATGTTCTAGCTCATCAGCAGCTTTAGCCCATACTTACTAGTTTTATTTTTTCCCACAAATTTAAATTTCACTGCAGGTTGACAATATGACATGAATCTTGCTTCAGGAATCAAACTTCACTTCCATTTGTTTCTTCTTACTATGTTCTAGTCTATAACTTTATTTCATTTGAAGAATGTGCTGAAATCCCTGAATTACTTTTATTCGAAACATCTTTGTATTCATTAATTGATCAACTCATAAAATTCTGCTTGAGGAGTTAAGATATTAAAACTGAACTGGGAAAAGAATATTAGCATTGAAGGGTTAACTTTCTGAACTTTCCATTCTGACGTCTTACCTGGGTGGGTAGAGGACAGCTAGGGATTTGTGGAGTTTGACAGCGGAGAATATGGAGAAAGGTTCAGAAGTTTCAATCAAATCTGAAGGAAAGCCACAACACTATCCAGAGGTTAAAGTTCACTCGAAGAGAAATAATAAGAGATTTGTACTCTCACCCACATTAGAGGGCCACATCTCTAAATATAAAGAATGTATTTTTGGAAAAATAGACATTCATTGGTTCATTGTTAGGCTTTGTTATGGGGGAAATACTTACACTTGTACTTTTTTTTTTTTTTTACATCTCTTTGTGTAAGGCTTGCTATTGCACCCTTACACTCTTCCATCCCTAGGAACTGCCTTGTGGGAGAGAACCAACTCTTCCTCCATGTACTATGACCTCAACATGCCACCCCAAATAAATACAAACAAATAATAAGTAAACACATACCTAGATGCAACTATAAAAAGATAGGTCTTTCACATAGATGAACAATTTTAACATATGTAATGATATATACACAGTTTTATCTTTTATCTATTGCACTATTATCTGCTGATACTATTAACTACAGCTGTTGCTACCCAAAACTAGTAGGGAAACACAAGCAGAACCATAGTAGGGAACTTAAATTATACACACACAAACAGAAATTTGGTATGAGCCCGGTGGCTGGCACTCTTTACTAAGAAGAATGAGCAGAAATATTTAGGATATTAATGAATTCATAATTCTACCAGCATCATAGTGAAAAAAACTTTTAATTTAAAGGTATTTTAAACATAAAACATATTTGCTCTGGGCTTTAAAAAAATAACTAAACATTGACTGAATCCTTGAAATTTTGTAGAGGTTGGTCATCTTCTACTTCACTACAAATCTGTGATTGTCAGGTAGAGATTGTTCTTAATTTTGTTCTACCTGGATGAATTAACACACATCGTGTGCAAGGTTGAAGAGGTGATTACTCTTTCATTAAATGTGAATTTCTTATCCTGCTTGTGTGTCCCAGTACAGTTAACAACGAGCAAAGTAACTAAAGTGGGTTTGGATTAAACATCGTAGATGGAAGAGCTGCGTAGAGGGCACCAATGAAACGAATGATCAGAACCTTTACGAAACAATGTATAAATAATTTTGCTCAAGCATTCTGTCTTATCATTCTGTTAGTACTGCAGGATTTTGCTGGGATTTGATTGGGTTTCAGTCCCTCAACATTCTCCTGCTGGGTATTCCAATCAGCTATGATTCAGCCTCGATTATGACAGTTTCTGACCCAGTTTTACTGACTAATATGCTAGCGTTTCAGTGCTAGGCACCAGGAAGAGCATAGCAGGATGAGCTGGTCCCTAGTCCTCAGATGGATGACCTCCAGTGACTTGCTTGAAGTCAATACACTGAGCAAGTGGCTCTGCGCTGAAGTAAATACCACTCCCTGTAGGTCCAGGATCAATTAGATGTCGCTGTCTCTTATGATTGTAGCATCTCTCTCCACACCTCCCATTGCATGGATTGAGTATCCGATTATGTGAGAAGACATAGTTATGTTTAGGAGGATGAAATCATGTGTGTTTATATATGTGTACATGCTGAGATGGATGGATGTCTTTATTTATAAAGAAAGAAAATCAGAGATGGGACTCTCGCCAAAATATGCTCCTGTGCTTAGCATCTATTGTACATGACTATCTTGACAAACAAAAAGCCCTAAGTTCTGTCATGGGATGTTCCAGATTCACAGCTTCAGTCAAAGGAATGAGGGCAAGGCAAGACAGTTACATCAGCCTAGCTGATGTGGAGTCCTCTTAAAATCTAAAGCACTCCCTCAATAGCTAATAAACAAAGCTAAGTGTGATACTTATGAGACAAATGTGGGTATTCTGGAGGCTTCCACTCATTGGTTAGAAATTTTTTTTTAGAAATGGTTTTTAAGAGGGAATATTAGGATGGATAACTAGAAAAGGAAACAAAGGAAATGGAGAAGATGGAAGAAAGACTACACAATAATAAAAGTCATAGCCGAAGATGCAGCTTTCTGCCCAGAAAGCACATGCCCTGACCTGGGTTCTTCAATACTACATAGGACTGGAAGCAGTTCTGTTCCTGTGATGTCAACTGCTCAGAAAGCAGAAGCAAGACCATCTTTGCCTCTGACCTATGTAGTGAGTTGGACGCGTGCATGGGATACTAACACCCTGTGTTAAAATAAAATGCTGCAGCAACAAGGATAAATGATTTCTCTTGCTGTTGCCACTACTCCTGACTAGTATTTACTCTCTTACCTGTGTGCCGGTAGTGTCCTCTGACCAAGAGGACATTCATAAGAGAAATCAACGTAGAAGTTTTCTTAGCAATCATACTGGCAGACAACCGACTATCGCTTTTGTTGATTTCTCTACTGGGCAAGATGTACCAGGGCCCACTGCATGTCCACATGTACAATCAAACCTCAAGCAGGAAGCCTAACTTGTAACAGGAACCATTAGATGCTTTGGCATCCATGTTATGTTTGTTCTGAATCCTGTTTTTTAAATGTTGCCCCTAATAATTACAAGTTAACACATATCAGAAAAAAAAAAAAAAGGAAAACATGACTTCAGCCACCCAGATGAAGCTTTCTATAATTCTGTAAGCCAAACTATATTCTAACATATTTGTGCAACATAGTTTATGTTATCTTTCAATGTCTAAAATCATGTCAAGCCTTACAGAAATTTGCTGTCCTGGTAGGACTTAAACTGTACATGTGATGTGGATTTAAAACCCCGTCAATTCACAAAAAGGAAAACAGAAAACAGGGAGCTGCCACCTCTAGTGCCATCATAGGTATACAATCTACACTGGCAAGTGCCACAGAGAAAGATGTAAATTCAATTTGGCCTCTGCCGTTTGTCATGTTGGAATACCCAGGAAAACTGAACATTTTTTTCCCTTAGAGGAGTATTTCTTGGTATTGACAAGGTCTCTTTAACATTGGCATGGAAAACACTTTAAAAAGTCATCCTCCCCACACCCACATTATAAAAGATTCCACAGACACATTATATAGAAATAAACTCATTGGCTATTCAATATCCTGTCACACACTTGGATCCGGCATTTCTCAGGAAGGGCAGCTGATTGGCTGAGGTTCATTTCAATGCAATCAAAACCATAGCCTCTATAACTGAGAAGTATGCGAGAGAAATGTGTTTTTCCGTTTTGTTTAAAAGGAACTTATTATGTGGGCAGCTGCCTTTTGAATGATATTTTAATGCCAAAGTGAAGCTTTATATTACAAAGTAAAATGAGGCCAGCTTTTAATACTGGGCTGAAAAGTATTGTCATGCAGCAAGAGTCGTAACCTTTGACTTCAGCAAGAAAACTGATTTATATAACAAAATGGGGAGAGAGAGAGATAGAGCTTTAAAAATGCTAACACATTCTTTCTTCCTTGTGAGGAAAATAAAAATATCTCTATATATGCTCTAGTAGATGCCCTGCTAGGGGTCATCCCAGTAAATGCTTACACTCTCTGTAAAGTTATGTGAAAAGGCCAATCCCACTTGTAGAGAATGCATATTCCATCAAGCATCCTGGACCAGGACCCAACTCAATTATTTAGGGCAGTGGAGAATGTCAGGCAAATGCACAAAGCCAAGCAGCAACACTGCATATTACAAAGTAGATTTCCTTCCTCAAGACATCAGGTCTGCACATGCGCTCCTCAGGCCAGGATGGGGAGTGGCACAGGGGAATTATCCTGATATCTAAATAGAATTCTAATATTGTTTTAATATATACAGAGGTTAACAAAGACTCAGCAGGTGATCCAGAGGAGAGAAGGCTCATTGTTCAGTGTGTCAGGCATATCTCCGCACTGATCTGTCATTCTATCAAAATTTCATGTCTGACTGCCGAACTGTGTGTGTGGAACGGTCACGCAACTTTGGTGAAGACACACCTAGGATAAAATGCTGGGCCTGTAGCTGCCATTGCAATTCAGAAGGTGTTTGCACAGTGCAGCTTGAAACAGAAGTTTGTTGACATTTCTCTGTCTGTAATAGCCATAGTGCTATTTAATAGCAGGGTACTGACACTGTAAAGGATAATCGTCTGATGTAGGGGGAAATCACCCGAGAAAGACAGGAAAGTTGGGAAACCTTCTGACTATTCCAAACTAGGACATTTACTGAAATATACAGATTTTCAAAGCACATGCCTGTCAATCTTTGTATTCTCTAAAATATACGATGCAGTCCTCACATACATGGAATCAAGAGCCTCTGAGTGAAAACGAAAATGTGGAGGAAATTAGAGATGCTTGAACTTTTGTTGCTTATCAAAGAGTTGTTAAGTACCAGTAACTTCGAGACTGTAGAGTAGGAAATGATTATCCCTGGTTTTGGACTTGGTTTCTCTAAGTCTAGCAACAATTGATGCCAAGTTCTCCCATCTCTGCGTGCTCCATACCCAGGCCATGGAAGAATAGGATGCCAAAGATGAAGTCTGGCCCCTTCAGGGATGCGTTAAAATGCTTTATGGTTAAAGCCTCCATTATAAAGCATGCAGGATAAAATGCCAGGAGCAGCACTACGGCTTTGAGTTCCCAGCAGCTTATTATTTACTTGGTTTTTCTGTGCTGTGTTCCTTGGATTCTTAAGCCTTTTCAGCCCTGGACGATGTTCTCACAAAAGTACCAAGAGGGTCATCCACATGTATGCCAGGATCATGTGCCAAGGCCTTCCTAGTGACCAGCAATTTAATATTCTACAATTCAGAGTATATGTGGCCAAATGAGGCCTATAAAGTCTTTTCTTGCCAAATGCCCTTTTTCCTTAGTGCTATATTGCATCTTGGAAGAAAGAAATGTATATAAAAACAGAGAAACTGACTCCTAAGCCCATTTATGACATATGCTATTTTATATCACTATGCTGTCTCTTGGCTTTGGCTGAAATTTCTCTCCTCACAAAGTATTCAATATTTCTAAAAAGATATAGTTATTAAATGAAAGAATCAATGAAAAACACTAGTACCTAATACATGCCAATTTATCAAATATTTATATCAAATGTTCTCAACCTGTGATTCACTAGCCCTTTGGGGGGAGTCATATATCAGCTATCCCACATGTAATTTACATTGCAATTTATAATAGTAGCAAAATTACAGTTAGGAGGGAGCAATAAAATTATTTTATGGTTGGGATCAACACAACATGAGAACGTAGCAAAAGGGTCACAGTACTGGGAAGGTTAAGAACAGATGATCTACAGGCTGTTTGATTTTTCTTTCATGTGGATATACTGGAATGAGGTGGTACACATACAAAGTTGGAGGTATGGGGGTAGGGTGAGTGGGTGAGTGGAGTTTTGTGCACGTGCATGCTTTAGGGGGTATGCAACATTAATGTTGTGTATATGCTCGGAGAATGTAAGTTCTGTAAAGTAACCCTGAATGCAATCAGGAACTTCGGCTCTTACAGCCTCTGTCAGTTCCCATTTCTTATATTTTCCTCTTCTATGTCCATCTGTGCAGACCATGCAATGTCTATGCCTATATTCAGAGAATCAAATGCAGTTCTTTTTTTTAGAAGGCAACTTGTGACCTGATATATAGAGTTTGGCTTTCCTAAAAAGAAAAAAAAACAACAACAACAACAAAAAAAACAATCCTGGAATTGGCTTTGTCTGATCCCCCAAGCTTTCCAAATTCAATACTCATCTCTCTTTACACACATTCCCATGATAATCTTAATTGACATATTTATATAATAGATTGAAGGATCCAGGTAATGTAAAACAATACATATTTAAGTATATGAATTCAATTAATAATTTATAAGTTCATAAGATAAAAAATTCAACATGTGAAATTTACCTAAGCCAGTAGGCTAGGCAATTCTCTTAAAAGTTAAAAAAAAAATTCCATTTACAACTGTTGAAATAAAGTAAAACAAAATGACAGCAACTTTAAACAAAATAGTGAAAGAGTTTCAAACTGGAAATTACATAACACTGGTGAAAGAAACTGAGTCTGGAGAGAGATCAGCAAGTACTCTTAACCACTGATCCATGCCTCTATCCCACTACCCTGTGATATTGTTCACTAAACAAAAGAAATAATCCTAAATCCTTACAGGAATATGAAGGCCATAAACAAGAAATACAATCTTGAGATAGAAAATAGAAAGAGAAAGAAAAAGAAAAACGCTGAATAGTCAGATTAACCAATTTAAAACATACTACAACAGTGAATGAAATAAAAAACATAACCTATTAAAATAGGTGAAATATTGAATATATATTCCTCTACTGAAGATGTAGACACTGCCAATAGATGTATGAAAAAAATGCTCAACTTTTTTTTTTTCACCAGGGAAATCTACATTAAAACCACTGTGTAATACAATTATGTATGTGGTGGGATCTATTAGCATTAAATTATAGACAGCTGCAGTCAAGCCTACGTCAGAAAGAGCACCAACAAACAGTTGGTAGCATTGTACTAGCGTTGTGCAGCTAAATGAGAAATAGTGTATATCTTAGGAATCCGTCTTCTGAGTGTCTGACTCCTAAGATCATTCGCTCCTCTCACATCTTCACTCACATCCATTAGTTCATACTTGGGTGCATACGTACATGCACATGTGCAAACACACACACACACACACACACACACACACACACACACACAGAGGGACAAAGAGGAAGAGATAGAGAGGAAGAGGGAGGGCTGGAAAGAGAGAGATTAAAAACAAATAAATAAAATAAGTAAAGCTTTTTTTCCCTTTTAACTTTGTCACTAACCAGTGGGTGCCTTATCTGTAAAATCAATCACTGTCTGAGATGTGCTTAGAGATCAGCTGCTGAATTTCACGTTATTTTGACATGGGACTCTTTGTATTTTACTAATAGTATATTTTTATATAAATGTCAGAAATAATTTTTAAAAGACTCTTTCTCTAAGAATCTATATTTCATTGGGTAACTCAGACATCACATGGGCATGTCTTCCCTCTCAAATATTGAGATTAAAAATGGAAGTTTCCCAAGTTTCTCATAGCTTCCTATGAGGCTGACGATTTTTTAAACCCTTAAAACCCATTCCAACAAGTGCAGTTCAGGAGACTTGGGTGTCAGGTCAATATTTTTTTGCCCAGGGTTGGATCTCACTTATCTTCTAAAATGCCATCAATACAACCATTGCCACAAGAAACAAAAAACAACATAAACAACAACAAAAAAAAACCCCTTTTTTTATATGGAACTCTTATTTAAGGACAATTAAAAGGAAATGGAATTTCATTGTTGCAGCGCAAATGATTTGGAAATGGCAAACAGAATATCAACATTTAAGTACTTGTTTGAATATACTTTGTAGCAACCACCTTTCCCCATTTTCCCTCTACAAATGTAGAACACCTTTCCTGAACTTGTCTCACTCCTGCCAGTCCCAACCAGTCCCAACCAGTCCCAACCAGTCCCAACCAGTCCCAACCAGTCTTGCCAACTGTTCTTCATGAGTCCTTAACATATCTTCAGAGCTTGCTCCCTACAAGGAGTCCTGGTGTTAGCTCAGAAAACAGCTTGTCCACAATCTAGTGACGTAGCTCACAATTCCTCCTCACCAGCTTTTCACTTCCTCTAATGAGGCTGCTACAAAACCCCCGATCTTTACAATGGCACCTTTCTCATGTGCCTTGCCCTCTTCCTCTCCCTTACAGAAGGACAAAGAGCAGGCCATGACACATCCACATGAACAAAGTCAAAGGGGCAAAGCTGGGCAGCGGCGACGTAAGTCATTTCATCTAGTTCTCACAGCTGTGTGGAGGCTCCAGTGTATGGGTGTTTTGTCCTAGTAACAACTCAAGACCCTAAAATAACTACCATTCACTTTGTTTTCCAAGCCTTAAAAGAAAAAGAAAAGAAAAGAAAAGAAAAAAAAGAAAAAGGAAGGGGGAATATGGCTATGTTAGTTTGAAATAGATAGTTTATAGCTAGGAGGACATAAGGCAGATCCAGTCACCATATTGTTTTCTTCCTGAGAAGTTGCAGGTCCGTTTTTATGTGCTTGCTTTAGGTTGCTGTTTTATTGACTAGAATCCCATCTGGCTATTGATTCTTCTGAGTTGGTCAATCTTTACTTGGACAACTTCTAGAACCTGGCTTGTGTCCCCCTCATCTCCTGGAAAGTAGATCACTGATAAATTTTTAAAGGTACTGAGGGCCCTATATATTTCAATAAGGTGCACGCCTTTAATCCCAGTACTTGAAGGCAGAGGCAGGTGGATCTCTGTGAGTTCAAGGCCAGCCTGTTCTACAGAAGAATCCAGGGCAGCCAAAACAACACAGAGAAACCCTGTCTCAAAAAACAAACCAAACCAAACAAACAAACAAACAAACAAAAAGGCACAGGAAGTACACTTATAGTTTCCCAACATGGGTCCTGAAAACTTTGAATGAGTACTATTTGACTTTCTGAAACACTAAGAAAAATCAAATACTGACATGTAACTATAGCTTCCTTTTGTGGAAAGTTGGTTGGAACTCACCTCCAAGTTGAAGTAACAAGATTGGACCAGTCACACAGAGGCTGAGAAACGCTAGAGCAGGGATGTTCTCCGAGACTCTTGCTCTGGTTAGACTGGGAGTGTTATTGAAAGGTCCATGTGCTAGAGGCTCAGTCTTGAGCCTGTGGAACAACTGGGAAGTGGAGAGATCTAGAGCAGGTGCAACGTGACATTAGGACTTTAGGTCACAGGGAGCATACCGCCAAATCTTATGTGGCTTTTTCTTTACGGAGTCAATAGTAAAGTCAAGAATGCATAAGTCTTTGTGATGCACTCACTCATGTAGTTAATAAACATCTCTCAATGTGTGGGCTCTCATTACTGTGTGGGATATTTCTTTCTTCTATCCTCTATATATCCTCATGTAAAACATTGTATTTTAAATTTAAATTTTTAATGATTAGTTTTGGAATCTCTTCATATTTTACTGAACTTTCCATTGTATTCAGCTGTACTCTGAAGGTGTATGTACCACCAACATTTACCGATTTAATCTCAATCTCAGTTGTTGTGCTAGAAATGTGGGCTTTGGGGGCAGTGATTAGATCTTGCAATTCATAAAGCTTTAACAACAACAACATCATCATCATCATCATCATCAACAACAACAACAACAACAACAGCATCTTCTGTAATGGGAGGACACAGTGAAAAGACATCCTACCCGGTAACGAAAAGCCAGCCTTGACCAAACAAGGAATATCCTAGTGCCTTGACTCTATACTAGAACCTTGGAAGACTCATTTCTGTTATCATTTCTGCTGTGAGAGGAAGCTGCCTGACTGAATTAAGATGCGCACTGTTTCTTTCTCGAAATTCCTGTTGATAGCACACAAAGTAGGCAGAGTCGCAAAGAAAACTGTGTTTGTCACGCAAAAATCAGTAATAGGTAAGTATAGGACGGTAATAAAAAGAAATAACCACCTCATATGATTGTGATGGATCTCTCTCTCTCTCTCTCTCTCTCTCTCTCTCTCTCTCTCTCTCTCTTTGTGTGTGTGTGTGTGTGTGTGTGTGTGTGTGTGTGTTGTAATATGTGGGATTATGGTAATTTGGGCATGAGTTATGTCCTACTTTAAAATGATTTTAAAAATTAGACTCCTGCTAAGTCACTGGCAATCTGGTCTTATTTTACATCAACAATAACATGTAAGTTATGAATGGAACTTTCTCCTTGAAAGTGCATGCGAACTCTGACAAGTGTAGCCCATAGAAATTAAGAACCACAGGACCACTCTAAGCACAGTCTTGTGTGTCTATATTGTGCACATCTCTCTTCACACAATTTGATTCCAGGTTCTAGAGTCAAGTTCTACACTTTCCACTATTTGATGTCCCTTTTGAACATGACTGAAAATAGCCACACCTCAATCAATCCTTTTAAAACAAAAATTTACCAGACTTTTCTATATAATAAATATCTATGGTTGTTCACATAAGCACATAGTAATAATTATCTGTAGTTTTTTAACCTTAGATTTATTATTGTTCAGTTGATTTTAATCAGCTCTAAATGGAATTAGTAAATTATCTCTGTATTATAATCAGTTTTGCCTTATTGATATAATTAATGTAGTACCACCTCTCAGGTATAAATAACAGTTACTTATTTTATTTGATTGTAGAAAACATGTTGGAGTTTCTATGTAATATTCATCCTACTTATTAAGATGTTTTCCCCATAAATAAACCATCTTAATTTTTGAAGCCTTGCTCTGTTGTGAAAAATCCATTTTTAGGAGGATAGGAAAAGAAGAAAGTAATCAATAGCAACCAAAGAATACAGACTAAAAACCAAAGAAAAGCATGTCCCTGAATCTTGAGATTATTGTTAAATGCATATATGTACATTATATAAATGAAGAGTAACAGTTGCTCAGGAAATAGACTATGTTTGTAATGTGAGGGTCATTAACTAATATAGCAAGTGGAGGACTTATTTGCTTATGTGCATGCTATGTGGGTTTTTATCAGGGATGTCTGAAGACAGCATTCAATTGTACATGTCCTGGTTGCCTTCTCCTGTCTTATCTCCAAAACAGAGCAGCACTTGGCTCTTAGAAATACACACTGTTCTAAATTTCATATCCCTTTGGTTTCAAAATGTTGAAAAGGCCTTGTTAACATATTACACAAAATTTAAACATCATCATGATAAATTAAGGTCAGAATATGGGCTATGATGCATATTGTTCAGTTTCAATTAAGGTCACTATGTTGAAACTGTACAATGGATGCCCTTTCAGAAAAATAAAAATGGTAACACACTGTATACTAATAGTGCTTCTAGAGATGACTTTGGAAGAAATAAAAAATTTACAAAGTCCATGACCCAGTATTAGAATCATACCAGGAACATGTAAGTGTGTGTGTGTGTGTCTGTCTGTCTGTCTGTCTGTCTGTCTGTTTGTCTGTCTGTCTGTCTGTCTCTCTCTCTCTCTCTCTCTCTCTCTCTGTGTGTGTGTGTGTGTGTGTGTGTGTGTGTGTGTGTGTGTGTGTGTGTGTATACATGTTGTCATTTCATTTGGCAAACTAAAAAATCACCCAGACTCTGTCTACTGAATTATCTATTTTTCATTATTTAACTGGTCCTACGCAAAATTAAGCAGCATTTGAGGAAGAACAAATAATATGCTTATATTTTTTAGACTGCTCTATATTTCTTCATTCACACAAAGTTTGGCTAATTAATTATAACTTATTTGAATATATATATATAGAAATGTTTGGCTGTGTGAGAATAGAGACATATGTATTCAATAAGCTTTGAATATGTGAATGGAAGGATGAGACTGCCTTGCTAAGAGAAAGGTTATAATCTGCATAGTTAATATCTTATAAATGGCTTTCCTAGGATATTCAATCAGAATAGGAATCACACGGTCAGGTATTTAATGAAAGTAGAAGGAATAGACCTCAAGATTATTCATAAATTCAACAAACAAAGCCAAACAAATATTTTTATTCATGTATAGAACCTATTCTGTTCTTTTAAGAACAGTGTGCCAACACTAATCAAAGTGCAGAACTGTGGATCCACATCCAAATAGGTATATCTAAAAACTACTGCAGCATCTAAGACTGAGAGAACATTATGGAAGAGCCAGAAAGATTGTAAGTGCCAGGGGACCAGGAAAATTGCATTATATTTGTGTTTCCTTATAACATCAGAAGTTATTCCCATAAAGTCTCACCAACATGAGTGATGCAACATGAGTTGAACAAGGATGACATCAACAAACATACCAAACTAGATGGAGAAAAGCCCAGGTGACCTCAATCCTACAAAAAGAACTATAGGAAAATGACTAAGGCTGGGAGCAGGAGAGGTGGCCCTCTGCTGTTAAGAACAAACCAATTGGTTGTCCAGAGACAAATGATCACCTCTGATACATACCAGTATCATAATATGGACTCAGTAGGTTATATTTAGGAATATATGTGTGTACACAAATACACATATGCATACAGTATCAACTATTTTAAAAAGAGGCCATGATTTTGAAAAGGAGTCAGGAGGGGACTTCGTGGTATGTAAGGAAAAGGGGGAAGCATAATTAAATTACAACATCAAAAACAATAATAATAGATTGAAAAGTGACATGTACCCCTCCACATAGCCATGATATTACAGAACACAGTAACCTCCACGGATCATGTCATGTGCAGAATTGACGATGCTACTGAAAGTTATGTAGAATAGGGAAGATTAGTGAACTCTTGAGCAGATAATTACCCTCCAGTGGAAGGCATCCAACATCAGAATCTGAGACGGAAGCAACAAACAAGGGCCCTGTATTGGGCTGACCTAGGTCCTCTGCATACACGTTATGGTTGTGTAGCTTGGTATGTTGTGCAAGCAGGAGTAGAGCTATCTCTGACTCTTTTGCCTGTGAATGGGACCCTTTTCTTCCTCCTGGGTTGCCTTGTCCAGACTTGACATGAGGGAGTGTGCCTAGTCTTGTTATGCCACCCACGTTCCCTGGATACCCATAGGAGCCCTGATTTTGTCCTGTGTTTGTTTGCATGTGTGTATGTGTTTTGTTTCATGGTAAACAGAGGGAGAGGCGGGAGGTGGGATTGGGAAGAGTAGAAAGGATAAACTGCAGTCAAGCTCTCATGTATGAGGGAAGAATTTTGAAAAATAAATATAAATGGGGTGATATATTTTTTTTAAATGATAACAATTTAAATAAAAAGAAGCAAATGGCAGGAGAAGAGATGGATTAATACTTTTCAGCAAACACTTGCTGGTCCTGCAGAGGACCTGAGTTCAGTTCCTGGCAACCACACGACAGTTCACCATAGCTGTAGCTATAGTTTCAGTGTATTTGAAACTTCCTTCTGGCATTTGTGGGGACCAGGGCTTGTACATGGGCTGTGTGTGTGTGTGTGTGTGTGTGTGTGTGTGTGTGTGTGTGTGTGTGTGTATGTATGTGTGCAAGAAAGTACTCAGAAACAAAAAATAAAAATTAATCTTTTTAAAGAAGGAAAGCTGAATCTTTATTCTTGTTTTTGAATGATGTTTTTATTACAGCTATTTTATACATACATACATACATATACATATGTGTGTATTATATTCCTATTTGTACCCAGTAGAAACTATGCATAGGCCATATTTTACTCTTTTCTCCACACTAGACTCTGGTTTGAAACATATGTACCCAATAGAATGGTATTTTTCACTTAACATCCACTCTTCTGGGTTATAAAGCAGATTTTTCCAATTACACCAGAAAGAAAGAAATCATCAATCTGTATTTTTTCATGATTAGCATGATGCCTATAAAGGAATTGTTTTTCCCGATAAGTAGAACACAGTGTTTTAATGGGGTGTGATTGTTTCTTACTATTTCTTTTTTTCCCCTTTTTTTAATTAATTTATTCTTGTTACATCTCAATGGTTATCCCATCCCTTGTATCCTCCTATTCTTCCCTCCATCCCATTTTCCCCTTATTTCCCTCCCCTATGGCTGTTCCTGAGGGGGATTACCTCCCCCTGTATATGCTCATAGGGTATCAAGTCTCTTCTTGGTAACCTGCTGTCCTTCCTCTGAGTGCCACCAGGTCTCCCCCTCCAGGGGACATGGTCAAATATGAGGCACCAGAGTATGTGAGAAAGTCATATCCCACTCTCCACTCTACTGTGGGGAATGTTCTGACCATTGGCTAGATCTGGGTAGGGGTTTAAAGTTTACCGCCTGTATTGTCCTTGGCTGGTGCCTTAGTTTGAGCGGGACCTATGGGCCCAAATCTGCCTATCATAATGTTCTACTTAATATTTCTTGGTAGGAAACTACTCTTAGGTAAACTTCTCTAAGGCAGACAAAGAAAGCATTCAAATTCTTCATTTGAGAGAAATGTTGCCAGGGATCTTTGAAAATATAACTTTATATACATTTTAAAGAACCTAGTAACATAAAACTTTGCAATAAGAATTGCTATAGGACAAATACACAAATATGTGTGTTTTATTTTTTTAACCCCATAATTTTCTTTCAGAGGGACGTGTTTCTATCCTCTTAAGGCAGTATTCATGTGTGCTCATTGAGTGACTAAAGAAATGTTCCGTGTTTTGGAAGTTGGCTAATGTATAGGGTCAAATATTTGAGATGTAAAAGTTTTCAAGTAATGAAATAGAAATGAAGAGGTGAAAAAGGACACACCAACAGAAGTAAAGGATGTTGAAAGCAGTCTTGTCTTTACCAGAGCTGGGAATGCCTGTCTCTGCTCTTAGTCATATAGAGAGACTAGAAAATGACCAGGTCCAGTGAATGAACTTAACTGTTAGGCTTACTTACCTTTGCCACAAAAATTGCCATCCTCCCAGGCTTACAAGGAACTGAGACTAAATTTGGTACCATCATGTTTTTTTTTAATATTATATTAGTTTTTCTGAAAATATTTCTGAGTATTTCTTAGTCATCTTTGCATTCTTCCAGGAGGAACTGAGTAGCATAGAACATTTTATTGATGAACTTGGGTCAATATCTCAAGTGTTACAAGTGTACAACAACTAGTATCATATTACATTGGTATTACAGAGACTAATTAATTGATTACAGACCAGTTGAGTACTCTGAGGTAGTAACTAAGGCTAACATAGACAACTGACTCTTTCATGTGGTTTGTCCCTTCATTAAATGATGTCACATACATTGACTTTTAAAATTTTATGTCTTATCTCTTTGGTTTGTATACTTTTCTGCCATCACATTATATGTTTTCTTATTCTGATTGCATATTTTCCTACTGGTAATAGTATAATTATAACTTGTTAATAATTCACAGTTTTATGAAATAGTTCCATTTTTGTCATACGTCAATCAGGAGTCAATAAATATCTGTATTTGTTAAGTGACTTAGTAGTGGTCTCTTAATTTCTCTCCCAATGGGAAAAGAACCAATCATTGAATGTCATGGACAAGACAGCTTTACAATAAAAAATGGATTTCTAAGAGTTGTAAAATGTGGAATAGATCCACCTGTCATATCATTCCCCATTACTCTAATGGAACGTTATGATGGTGCTAAGTAACTGGCACGAACGAGGGCGTTGGTACTCCACTGGCCGTGTGACAGTGTTTATATTCTGGAGTCAAAAGCCCCCAAAGCAATCAGAGAAACAATCAGTCGATGGTAATCCTAGACAGTCAGTTTATCCTGGCACAAGATGCCCCCTTCAACATAAGGTTATTGAAGCCGGGTGAAATTCGAGTAGTCAGACCTTCACATAGAAATGGACAGTTTACCCACTGGCATAGATGAATGTCCAAGAGATTCATCAGCAGAAAGCTGACAGTTAGTTGATGTTTATAATCAGGGCATTTTACAGGGAGGAAAAAAAGTCAGATTATAAAGTTTCGTCTACCAAGGTTAGTAGCCAAGAACCTTCTTTCGGCGGGGAGATGGGGGGGAGGGGCGGGGGGCTATCAGGTGCCTACTAGAACAACTAACAAGAAATGAGAAATTGGTCCACTAGAAAGGTTTGGATGTTCCTCTCCTTCATTAAAATTCTTAGTACTGCGCATACAAAAAATATGTTGTGTTCTACCCTCCCAATATATGTGAAATATGAAACTTTATAGAAGCTTAGATAATATAAAAGCATCCTGGGGTTCTCATATTAACACTAAATATCAACCGATATCCCAATATTATCATCAAAGTCTTATCACATCCAAAAACTTTATCTCTCTTTATTCTGCAGACTTCTCGACATATAGCATTCGTGAGGCTTTCCTGTCTGTGGAGTCACACCTCAACCTTAGCAGTTAAGAGGCATCTTAGTGGATCTCTGAATTTTTGCTGTAACTCACCTAGTGTGCCCATCCTCTTCCTAAAATTTACCAGCACCCCACTGAATTTTAAGGTCTTATTCTTAGTTCTTTTCTCCATATCTCTCTCTCTCTCTCTCTCTCTCTCTCTCTCTCTCTCTCTCTCTTCTCGATAACCCGTAAGTTCAATTCAGAGAGATTCTCAAACTAATATTTCTAGTTTAAAATTGTCTCCCTAATACCAGCTATAGTTTTCCTTCCAATGACTAGTTCTAGTACCAGAAAATCAAACACACAATATCTATGCTTACAGTGGTGCTGTCCCTGAGACCTTCAAGCCTATCTTTAGTGAGGGAAAGAAAAACACAAGGCTCATTGTCTACAGGGATTAGCCCTTTCCTCACTTTATTTTCATGTATAACACCCTCACTCTTGCATGTTGCATCCTATCATTTAATTTCCACACCAGCACACTGGATAGCTGCAGTCTCCCTTCTTCTGTACTTTTTCCCTGAGTCATTCAGTATGACTTCCACATCTTCCAAAATAGAGCTCTGATTCCTTCCCTCAACTCAAAGTGCTACAGGTACAAACCCAGTTAATCACCAGTTCTTCAGTCATTCAGTCACAGCATTTTGTGCATTAAAGGAGTATATATATATATATATATATTTTTCATAACCTTAAACCAACTTCTAAATCCAAATTTCTAATTATACTACCCCATTAAGCAAGGCCCGTGCTCTAATGGTAAGTTTGCTTTTCTTCACTTTGATTCTAAAATTTTATATTTGATTTTGGCCTCTTGACTGGGACAATCCACTCACATATCCTTTGTTACTGTAATCTTCATTTTGAATAGTCTCTTCAACTTGTGTGACATATCCCTGCCTTGAAGCCCCAGAACTGAGCCAAATCCCTATATACAGGGATTCTCACTAAATATTTATTAAATCCAATAAACTTCATGGAAATTCTTTCATAGGTTCCCAATAAGAAAAATGTTAAACATCTACTGATCTTTATTTTCCATCTGCTCCAAAACAGCAGAAGTGTTTTAGTACCCTCCTTTCCATCTCAACCATTAATATTTTCTTCTGCTGAAAAGGCACCAACTATAGAGAAGTTTCAAAGACACATGGGGACATCTGCTCTCAGAAGCCACTTGAAAAATAAGGATGCCACGGAATAGGAAAAACAGCTGTGCAGTGTTCAAGAGACTTCTTGCAGAGTTGCAGGAGAGATGCAAAGGCATACAGAGACACAGACTCCACCCCCCCCCCCCAATGAGAAATTAATGACAGCAGGAGCTTCCAGGGCACCCAGTTGGACACCAGAGTACAGCTTTATCCTGCCCTGACTTTATTATTCACTGTCCCTTCAGGGAAGACAGAGGTGCAATCTTGTCCACATATATGAATTTCTGTATCAAAAAAAAAAAAAAAAAGGATGTGCAACTGTAACTTTAGTACAATCTCACAATGTACAGACAGACGCCAGACATGTGCCTATTGTTTTTTTAAAACAGAAATTAATAAACCTTTTGGGAATATTTGTTCTCTGTAGTTTGACTCACAATCAGAATTGTTTACTTTTAAAATAATTTAAATTTTTATTTATTTTATTAATTTTTGTATAAGTGTAGACTAAATCTAGGTCATTTCCCACGTAACCAATGCTCTCTCACCATAAAGACACCTGCTACTGTGACTTGACCTCCGCTGGTCCTTGTTAGAATACAATAAGCAACTGTCTTTTTATAATAGAATATAAGAATGACATAACTTGTCCTCCTCTGTTTTATATATTATATAATACAAATTTATTTATATAATATATAAATGGGAAAGGACAAGTTATATTATACATAGGCAAACATATAGGAATATATATACACATATATATGCACTATTGATTGCTATCACCTGCAAAGCAGGATATCAACTTTGACAATTTGCTGTCCAGCCGTTGAGATTCACCGAACCTGATTGCTACAGGTTGGCTTGATATTCACAAATGGGCTATAACTGGCCTGTGCTTCCTGTTACTCACTTTTAGAATTGTGAAAATTGACATCTTGTATAGCCTGCTCAGGGCACTCCTCTTCAGGCAACTGGAGATGCTATTGGCAGGCATGGATTAAGCTACAACCTGTACACAGGATTGAATTTCCGGGAAACAGTATGCCTACTCCCAGTTGTTCAGACTAAAGGATAAAGTCTCAGAACTAGAAGACACAACATCATCTAAGCCATCCTTCAGAGACTACAACCAAAACAATTAAATCCTAAAGCCAAGACATTTATCCATGGAACACATCTCTCTCTCTCTACGTCTTCTCTGTGGCCTCCTTTGAAAGATTCGGGCTGATGCCCTCTTGCTGATATTCCACACATGCAGAGAACTTAGTTATATTTTTTTCTAAGTCTAATTCAAAGTTTAGATGCTACCTTCTTTTTTGCTCGTTAGAAAGATTTTATCCTGGAAAAGAGATGGATGATAAAGAAGAGTGAGTCTGCTGGTACTACATATGAAAACAAACGTCACAAGAAGGTCTAATTTAATCTTTCTGAGCAAATCTGTGGTCGACGGCTCCATAAAAACGTCCATCAGACATCAGTAGTTCCCTACTCCAACATATGCCGAGATATTAAGAATTATCTAGAAATTAATAGGGCTTTGTTGCAGTGGAGAGGATGCTGGCCTTAAAGCCATTGATTTGGAGCAAGAAAAATGTTAGGGATGTTCTAGAGAAATTCTTAGAATTAAATTTGTACAAATTACTTCTTTATTAAAGACAAGTTCTTCTCTTACTTCTCCAGAGTTGAAAGTGACAAAAAACAAATAAATTAATGTAGCTAATAACATTGCAGTCTAGGGGTGAAGGACCTTCTATCCTTTTGGTGTAGCACGGTCTATGAGCAATTCTCAGGCAGGGAAGAGCCAGAGAAGTAACAGCCGGTATCATGGCCCTTCATGCCTGTTCAATAGGATGGACTGGATTCCATGCACACCAGGTCAGTGGCTTAGTGAAAGTGGAAAAGTAGCTAAGAAGGTCAGTCATTTTCTAACTGAATCCTATCCATTTCTCAAAGGAGAAGTAGAAGACACATTTTTATTCTCATATAAGCATAAGACTTGAAGGATACTCAACAAAATATATCTTTGGTAAGTTTGTTTTCTCATTTCAATACTTGACAGTCTGTAACACACTTTGCTGTACTTCATTATACTATCTTTTTTTTTTTTTTTGCTGTATATTTATCTTCTTCAGGATGTTAACCAGCGTGTAACAAAGATATAGAGAATAGCTAGGCTGTGTCCTCTATGATCAGTGTAACTCAGTCCCAGTCCATTGTGAGAACATGCTGTTAGGGTGAAGAGAAAGGAACCATGAGAATTCTCCAAGAACAAAACATGTCTTAGGATGTTCATATTTGCTGTGTTTTTACTTAGCTCCCTCGCAGACCCCAAAAATGGGCCTCTGGGGACCTTACAGCTATATAAGTACACATATTTCACTTGATCTCATACCCTAAGAAAAACATCTTTCCTACACAGATTGGCACCAAAGGATAGTGCAACTATTTTCTACTTTACTATGGCTTCCAGGTGGGTTGATATTCTCCTGAAAATATTCTTCCTTACAGGGTGAAGAATAAATCTTTTGATATTTAAAATATTTTGAGCTCTTTAAGATTGGAAAACTCAGGATAAATTTTAGCTATTATTATTAGTATCATTATTATTTCTCACTCATTTAATATGCTCTGACACATTAAGTTCCCTTTAGGCTCATAGAATCTCTATTCTGAATTATAGTTTATAAAAAATTCACATGTAATAGAAAATTCTATGACTGGAAATTTAGTGACCCTCATTTTTTTTTTATAGAAAATCTGTCCCATATGATCATTTAAAAAATCTATTTTACCTTGGATGTTTATATTTCCATCAATGAAGAGTTTTATCAGAAACAATCTGAGATATACTTTTAAAAGGGGTTAGTGGAGTAGAAATAAGATTGTGCTACACAATCTGTTTCTATAAACCTATCTTGCATTTCAGGATTTCTTTCAGAGGCATTAATTTTTCCATATTTTCTTTACAAGTCTGAAATTGGTCTTTTTTGAAAAAGGTAAGAACCTTTTCAAGAGGTGCCATTTAGACTCTAAGAGTATCAAATTCAAAATTGAGGAATCTTTACAAGGAGTTCATAATACCTCAGTTTCAATTCATTGTGAAGACTAAAGTGAATTGTGTGTGATTCTTCCAAAGTGGTACTTATTAGTACATTGGAAAGGAATAGGAAGTGTAAAACGAGTGAGCATCTTTTCAGCATGTAAGTCACTTCCTGGGAATTAGATGCTTAGGGACACCTGCCTATCACAATGTTGTTTCTAACCTCAGCACCACACTAAACTAGAAAACGGCTAACATCTCTGAGTCCAGAGAAAGTACTCAAGTAGCATAGCACCTAAAACTGCAGAGCTCTACACTATCTCTGAAGCATGCACGGAATGTCAGCTTCCCTCCTGGTAGAAAATAGATTCTGGTGCATCCAAGATCTGTAAGTAAATGGTGGTAGCAAACTGGCATCCAAAGTACCTTTCTAGAACAAACTATTCTTGAAAGAATGAGACTTGTTCTCTTGCGGCCTAAAATTTGCAGATTTCAAAACAAATACGGGCGTATAAAATTTGCCATCCAGATGTCAGCTGTCCCACATGCTACGCCCAATTTTATCTTGTTCCAAATTCAGTATAGTACTAAACCTCTCCTGGTAGTCACTAAAAAGAAGCTCTGATACCAGAAATGATATTTTTATAGTTTTTGGAAGAAACTACAGACTGGGTCTCTACCCAACATCTCACTCTCAAGATTTTCTTCAGGTGTCATATCATCCTCCCCTTTTTCCCCACTGGGAAGGGTAATTCTGTAGCTAAGCTAGGCAAGGTGTTCTCTCCCATTCCTTTAGGCAACGGATTTCTGACTTCAGCTTCCTCTATTGAGTACATTCTCAATGATTCCTACATCTTTTAAAGTTTTTTTCAGTAATTGCTCTCTCAGTTTTATATCTGGACTATTGCACACACACATATTATTAGTCTAAATACCCAACATCCCTTATAGTTATATAATTTATAAAAACAAATCTAAGACACAAAACAACTCTTTAAAAAAATTACATATACCTTAGAGTGCAGAAAGTGAGAAGAGAGATTTTAATTTACTCCTTGGCGGTAAATGAGAATATCATGTAGAGCCAATATCAGTAACATGTGTAGATTCCTCCAACATTTTAATCTTTTGGGTGTCCTCAGTAGGGATGGAAGTGAGACGGTCACTATAATTCTTCTTAGAATTATATTCATGGGAAATTAGAAAAGTAAAGTTAACCTGATTTTCATACATATACATGCAAATATATATCTCAGAAAATGGCAGCAGTGGTGAACATTGGGGAAAAGATCAATGAGGGGGTGAAGGAAAATCCATACATAGTATTTGCAAGCTCTGTGTCAAAAGGCCAGAAGAGCACACATGTCATCTGTCTACATGTTGAACTTACAGAGAAATGAACTTATAACCTCTTAAATAGTCTGTGACCTACTTTGTGAAATTAGGTACATGACCATGATTTTGCAATGAAGTGTCCAAAAACCAAAGGAATTTAGTGTGCTGGTGTATTTCTTATGGACCACATTGGAAGATTAGCAATGGTTGGGCAAGTAATAAAGATTTAGGTCACTATATTCATTGCACAAATAAAAATACATAGGCAATTTCGATCAAAGAACCAAAAGCAATGAAGTATTTATCCATTAATTTTGTTAAATAAACAAAATGTAACAGGTTTTTTAGTATTCATTTCATTGTATCCTCATATCATCATTCATCAAACTTAGTAATTATATTTTTATGATCAAAATTTTTATAGCAAGAATATTCTATCAATAGTAATTTTAAATTGGTCAGAGTTCTTCAGCATCCATGTGCAGCTGTGGAGAACCCACATCAGTTCATGGTTATTACCTTTTTACTTGAGCACTACAGAAGCAAGGTAAGTATGGGAAATAGCTATCTGGTGCTATTGGGAAAGAATATGTCATCACTCATGAATCTGTTAAAACCATGCTATATGACCAAGTGTACCCAGAAAGTCAATCCCCATGTCTTCTCTTTTATTTAAGTGCATTCTTTTCAAAATTTGAATGGACATTCAAGTTATGTCCATCTCCACTGTCCATTGTGATGCAATGCACAGATCTATGAGCATCGAGCATAGTTGCTTTTACTTCAAAACATTCAAGAAGACGAACACCACATCTCTGGGGCATGTGTTATGAATATGAGGTTAGCTTTGATCCAGGAGTAAATGTTAGGACCAATAATGGGAGCATCTCATCTTTTTTTTTTCAGTAAACTTATATCTGTGTGTATTTAAGACCATCAAGACCCTCCAAAGCTTGACCATTTTCCCTGGAGGGGGAGACCTGGTGGCACTCAGAGGAAGGACAGCAGGTTACCAAGAAGAGACTTGATATCCTATGAGCATATACAGGGGGAGGAAATCCCCCTCAGGAACTGTCATAGGGGAGGGGAATAAGGGGAAAATGGGAGGGAGGGAAGAATGGGAGGATACAAGGGATGGGATAACCATTGAGATGTAACAAGAACAAATTAATAAAATAATATATATCTTGAAAAAAAAGACCCTCCAAAACACATGAGGTGGGTGTGGGGCTTGAGAGTTGGCTCAGTGCTTAGAAATACTTCCTGATCTTGCAGAAAACCAGAATTGAATTTCCAGCACCCACATGGCACCCCACAAGCATCAGTAATTTCAATTGTGAGGAATCCACTGCCCTCTTCTGATCATTGTGGGCTCCTGCATACAAGTTGTGCACATACATCCTCTTAGGCCCACACATGTACATATAAAATAAAATAAACATACAAATAAATACATATTTAAAACTTAGGAGTAAGTTCTTCTTTTTCTAGCTATTGTTATTTAGTATGTTTCTTTGCTAGTTCTGCTGAAGTCAGTGTAGTAAAGAGAATTACTTTTCAGAGTAAGCTATATCCACATCAGTTTTCACCCTATGAATCTATAACCAGTTGAGAAAACACATTAACATGTGTCAGAGTTGCTTAAAAGCACTGTCAACCAAGTAGTGTTCATACGTAGTTTAACAGAACCTGATCCCAGGGAATTCTGCTAGAGATATAGGGAGTTCTGTAGGAAAGGAAAGGGAGCCAATGGTGAGGTGCCCAGTCACATTCACAGCTATGTGGGTAAGTGGAGCATGACCCCACTGGGAATTCTTGTTTGCCTCTCTCACTGTGTCAAGACTCTAGCACTGATACTGGTAAGTTGAGCTGGCATATTTCAGCATTGTGTGTGTGTGTGTGTGTGTGTGTGTGTGTGTGTGTATGTGTGTGTGCAATTGAGGCAAGATACTGACGTGTTTTCACTTAGATAAGAAAGGTAATATTCAAGCGGAACCCAAGTTAAAAAACAAAGTCAGAAAGAAGTCCTTTATTTTCAAGGTCACAAGAGACACCATCATCCACTATAGGGAAGGACATACATCAATGTTTCCAAATTCTCCGGAGTCTGATACCCACTGGGTGCCACTTGGGGCTGAACTTACATGCTTTTGTACCATGTAAAAATAAAAGTAAATTGCAGGATGTGTAAAAAGCTTGATAGTTTTGGCTACTATTAATGGCTGCATTTGTAAAGTCAACAGTATCTTTACACTATTTTTCCCAACATCCTCTAAGGGCCGTTATAAACACTTTGTATACATTTGCTTACAAAATCCTTTAAAACCAAATCAATGTTTTATCTTTCCCATGCCTCAGGCCAGGAAAACTCCACAAATCTCTGATATTATACAGAAGTTCATCTGTTCTCCATGGGCAGAAGCAAAGGGGTGTGTTCACCATCTCTCTCTCTCTCCCTCTGTCTCTCCCTCCCTCTCTCTCTCTTTCTCTCTCTCTCTCTCTCTCTCTCTCTCTCCCTCCCCCTTCCTCCCTCTCTCCCTCCCCGCATCTTTTTCCTTCCCCCTCTCTTCTCTCCTCCCTGTCCTTCTGCTTCTTGCTACCTTCTTTCTTCCCTCATCTCCAACAAATATTTAAATAAAGAGCTCTTCTTTAATAGGAAAATTACAGTTTAAAATTATTTTTAAAGCAAAAAATCCTAATTTTGAGAGTTGATATTTCTTGATAGAGCCAAACAGAATATATACTCATGTTCAGCAGTGATGAGTGTAGGGACCTGACTCCTGCTCAATCTACAATACTGAATATGCATAACCATTAATAATAAATTTGTTCCATCAATTTGGTTTTTTTTTCTATTTTAGATACAGATGAATATCTTTCTCTTAGTTCCTGGAGCACATTGTTAAATGAAATAAATATCTGCTCTTGGAAATTTTAATTATAAAAACATCATATCATGAATTGTGCTTTAGAACAAAATGGACAGATCAATGATGGAAGTAAATACAACCATTGCTGATAGAAATGCTGTCTGTTGCCTGTAGCTGTTCAAACGTAGTTGAAAGATTTTGCTCCACTGATGAAAATCACTCCGACGACATTGTATCCATATGTAGAAATATCACACATTTCCTTGTAAAAGCTTCCCCTTGGTTTGATTTTGTTGTTGAAACAATACAGGAAGATACTACCATCTCTATGCATTCAGCATCTGACATAAATTATCTAGTCGTCTCCTCATATATCAAGATAATTTTATTAGGAATTTAACTCACTGAATGCTTTCATTTATGTCCCTCTTAAATAAAAGGGTCCACTTGCATCTAAGAAATTTCCTCCTTGCGGTAAGATACTTTGCAAAATGAAGGAAAGTTTCCTATGGTAGGCAGCAAGCTGCTGCTTTGCACTGGTAATCTGGATACACTGCTTCAATATAACTAAGGGCAGCAAGAATAACCTTGTTTAAATACAGAATTGAAACACATAAGAAATTTACAAACACAAAGGTAGTTATGAATTTCTACAAAACCCTTTCCGTCCTTCCAGCCACAGCACACAATTTAGAAGCAAACTTGATTTCTACACATACTGGTCATTTGTACTTTCTCTTCCCTGTTCCAGAAACTACTCCCATCTGGTGATTATCCTTCCATCTACTACAAGGGTCCTTTGTGGCAAGTCACATGGTGACTGTACAGGAACACCATCAGTAGAGGAGCATGAATTCAGGAGTACATAAAAATCAAGAGGTAATGAGGCTAAAAACCATTAACATGACAAATTCTATTGTCAAAAGCCACACGCAATAAATACGTTAAACAAAATCAGATAGCAGTTCATAATTGGTCCTTGGTACTGCTCTCTGGAAGATTTCCTCAGGTTTTATAATCATAAAAAAAAAGACACTCTTATCTCTGGGTACAGTATGAGAACTCAGGACATCAGCCCCAGCTGGTCCTAAGATATTTATAAACACATTGCCAAAATTAAGACAGTAAAGCAAGAAGATTTCAAGCAGAGAGTGTTGATTCTTTACAGAAAGCCTCAGCCTTATACAGAGAACTGCACTCAACTTAGAAAAGTCAAGAGTGGGAGCAACAGCCATCCCCAGGGAAGAGTACACCACTTAGTTACCTGTTACCAAATGGTCAGCTATAAAAACATATATACAGGCAGGAGCAGTGGTACATGCGAGTAATCCCTGTACTCAGTAAGGCAGAGGCAGGTGGATCTCCGTGAGTTCGAGGCAAGCTTGGTCTAAAAAGTGAGTTCCCAGACAGAGAAACCTTGTCTCAAAAAATTAAAACAAACCAACAAACAACCCATAAATACAAGTAACATTAATCAGACTGGGCAGATTGTACTTATAAATATACATGTACATACAAATATGAATATACTAACAATTAATTAAAAACAGAAGCATGGATTTTAAAGAGAAACAAGAAGGCTATATGAGAGGATTTAAAGTGATAAAAGTGAAAGGAGAAATATTAGAATTATATTATAATCTCAAAATAAAAATATTTAAAGTGCGGCCACTGTGCTTTCCATAGGCAGACTTTTTCAAAAGACTCCACAAGGTCTAAGTTACAGAAATGTTTTGAAAGGTACAGACAAACATAAAATGCCATGTTGAATTAGGATGACCCTCAACTCTTCCAGAGAGGCATTGGCTTACTGACAAAAAGCAATATTTAATATTAGTATCAAATACTTCCACAAACTGTTACATGAATTCCATTTTGTTCTAAACTCCAGCTAGTGCTGTTAAAAATGCCTTGGAGTCAGTTATGCTGGCTTGCTAGATGTCCAGTTTCTAGCTAAGTGAGAAACATTTAGGTTGTGTGTCCCAAGGCAAAGTGAAATAGAGAGCTAAAAGTAATCTCTGGAGTCTGGATATATTAGGTCAAGGGGAAATGCCTCCCACACTGGGGGGCTGATCTCTTGAAAACCAGAGCTCCACTTGCATCATCTCAGCTAGCTACATAATTGTTTTAATTATCCAGCCTTAATATCTCTCTTAGATTTCTTGTGATAACTGTCTAAATTCTCTTGGATGTTTGTAAATAGAATTTATATGTTTTCAACCCCCATTTTTTGGCAAAATAAGGCATTCATATTATCAAAGCCAATTTAAAGAGAAAACGGAGGTTAAGAACAATAGCTCCAATATCTAAAATACTCAGACTTTCCACATTCACCAATCGTAAAAAAGTTCAAAGTATATTGTACCTGTACTGTGCTGTTTAAAAAGAGCCATCACACATGATTGAAACCACCCTAGTACCAAGAACCGAGTCCTCAACTGCTTATCAAATAGTATCACTCAAAAAAAAGATTCAATTAGATTAAAGAAGAACACAAACAAATATGGGTCCTTAATTTATTAATAGCCTGATTGTTACTAGGACTTTGAGAATGTGGGCTCTGTGGCAGGGAGACATGCACACACAGTTCTAATTAACACCAATCACACACGCTAATGGTAGAACCTACTGCTTAAGTAAATGAACATCCTTACCCCCGCTGCTCTGAAGAGCCTGATAGGCATGCACTTTATTGACAAAGTAAGCTAATTTACAGAGTGATTGTCCAAGAGGGAACTGCTGTTTATTTGCAGAGTTTTTCCCATTGAACTCACAGGGCAAACATAGCACTTAAATTGTTAATTAAAATATCAACAGATAAAAACGTAAACATTGGGTTTTCTTCAGAGTTGAGTGACATATCCTCACTCAGAACCAGATCCGGATGGATCCTGATCATTGATTTCTGAGGACTAGAGTAACATCTAGACAACACACAGGTGATTCCACATGTGGTTCATGGACAAATGGAAGAAGTGACTCTGACAAAAACCATAAAGCTTCAGTGTGCTCATGCTCAGAGCATCTAGGAACCTAGGGAGCCCTCCACTCCCTTTGTTCCTTCGGTGATACCCATTTGCAGGTAGCACAAAGGAATATCCTAAATTTAAATATCTGAGGGCTCATCATAAACAGTACGCCCTTGATGTGCTTCTTTAATAAGTTATCCTAAGATTTAGGAAAGAGTTCCAGTGTCCACATTAGCTCCAAATGGGAAGTGCAATTGAAATCTTAAGTGAAGGGTTTTGGAGCATTATGCAAGTGTGGAAGGAGATTCTGTAAATGAAGGCTGCATTGCCATATTGTCATCAGAGGACACATGCTCTGATACTTTGATTCATTTGGGTTGGTTTCCCTACTCAAGAGAAACCTTTACACCTTTGTTTTCTCTGAAGGAAGAGGGAATATCCTTGTTATCCTGAACCGCGTCTGGTTGGCTCAGGCAAGACCTATCGGTAGGGAATCTGACCATCGGTCCTGAGAAACTGAGTACTTCTTGGGCCTAATTTTAATTTCCAAGCTGTATTCTTTCTAAATATTTGTTCCAATTATAATTTACTTACATTACATCTCAACTGTAATCCTCTCACTCTTATTTTGGGGGGGGGATAGTCTGATGTATTTTGATGTGAATTACTGCTTACTGTCTCTGTGACTTACCTTTGGCTTAATAAAAAGCCATCCCATCTGAGCAGGGCAAAGAATATAGGTGGGACTAGAAGAGAGAGGAATTCTGGGAAGAAGAAAGACCACCACGAGGAAAAAGGAGGGAGACCTGAGGAGAGGAGAGGAAGGCTGCCGTGGGTTAGCTGGAGGAGAAGCACATGGCCGGCAGCGTGGATGGAGAATCCAGTCCAGATGAAGAACATTAACAAGTATTTGGGATTATGGATGGGAGGTAGCTTGATAGAAGTTATTGGAAGCAGATGGCATGGGATTGAGACAGGGATGCCATGCCTGCCCCACTATGGGAAGTAGTTTAGAGGATTGATATCTTCCCTGCTCCAGGTTAACTAAGGCTATTTTAAAATATAACAAGTGTCTGTGTCTTGGTTGATTGCTACCTGGGCCTATAGATAATACATGTAATTTTAAAAAACAATACTCTCATCTTTCTGTTCCCACCCTTCCTCCCTCTGACCTGTGGGGTCCTTTCCCCATGCCCCCACATCCACCCCTCTGGGTCTGACCACAGCCCATCAGGTCTCATTTGGATGACCTGCATCCCCTTTCCTCTCTATTTCTACAGAGCCTCTCCACCAAGGGGCAGCGATCAAATTGCTGGCACCAGAGCTCATGTGAGAGGCAGTCCCCTGTTTTCCCCTCCCCTTCTCCATGTGGAGAATGTGCTGTCCATTGGCTACTTCTGAACAGGAGGTCTAGGATCTCTGCTTGCCATGTCCTTGGTTGGTGCATCAGTTTGTGCAGGGCCCCCTGGGTCCAGATCTGCCAGCCTTGATAGTCTCCTTTGTGGAGCTACTGGCAAACTGGACTCTTAAGAAACTCAGACTTTTTATTTTAGCAGTGCAGTTGAAGGTGGCCTGGTCTTGGGATTGGGAGGGATAGGCGAGATTCCAACATACCTCTTTCCTTGCATCCTTCAGGTCAGCCAGATTTTATTTGTATCTGGCACCGTCATTCAAACCAAAAACGGCTAAAAGGATTCCAAGGCTGGGTGATGAGGGGTGAGGAACTAGATTAGCAGGTGAGGGAGGCAGAAGATGCTGCTAATGCAGAAGTCTTCCGCTGGCCTTTAGCTTTGACGTTCATAATGAATGAATTTGCCAGCTATTCTAAATGATGGAAGTCTTCAGACTGCCAGCCATGCATATGAGAAGTCTCTCGCATGCACACTCACTCACTGGAGTGTGTGTGTGTGTGTGTGTGTGTGTAAATACAAACATATCTGAACAGATGGGCATCCTAGTTTACATTATGCTCCTATCCCATGGGAAGTATGATAGGAGATAATATAGATTGTTTTTGCCATTTCTCCCCAGTTTTGTAGGACCTACTAAGCCAAGAATTTAGCCAGGTAAAGCAGACGCTGCACCTTGCCCAACACTTTTCAGTGAATTAAAAAGCCAGGGATGGGCTTGTGGAGGGCTTTTGTAAGGATCAGATGAAATGCGTCAGCAGGTGCAGCATTTGGAACTCCATGAAGCTTTTAAGCCAGCCCGTGGCAATGAAATTGGAAAAGTCACCACTGAAAGCCACGTCTGTAATTGCAAAGGTTCTATCAGTCCTATTTAAAAAGTTTTTTTTTGTTGTTGTTGTTGTTTAAAAATTTTAAATATAGCTTAGTCACTTTACATCCTGATTGTAACCCTCTCCCTCATCTCCTCTGGTTCCCTCCCTCCATCTCCCCCCGCCCCCCATCCCTTTGCACTGGTCCTCAGAAAGGCTGAGCCTTCGGGCCCCCTGCCTACCATCTGACTCCAGCTTATCAAGTCTCATTAACAATGCCTACATCCTCTTTCCTTGTGGCCTGGGAAGGCCTCCTGCCAGGGGGAAGTGATGAAAAAGCAGGCATCAGAGTCTATGTCAGAGGCAGCCCGTGTTCTCCTTACTAGGGGACCCACATAGAAACTGAGCTGCCTATCAAGTACATCTGAGAAGGGGTTCTAGGTTCTCTCCATGCATGGGTCTTGATTGGTGCATCCGTCTCCACAGGCCACGCCCCTTGGGCCCCAATTTGTTGGCTTTGTTGGTCTCTTTATGGAGCTCCTATTTAAAAGATTTAAGAGGCAAAATGAATTCTAATAATGTTTATCCCATCTTAAATACATCATCAATGGAAAGATGCTCAAATTTCATAGTTTTTAAGTAAATGGTTGGAGTCTACTGTGTATTTTATACTTGTCTCAAACACAGCAGTTGGGCGAAGTCACATTTCAAATTCTCAACTGCCACACATGGTTCACGATGCCTCCACGAAACCATAGAACTGCAAACCTCGGGCCAGAGCCTACACACAGAGAGAAGCTATACTAAAACTGAGTTTCATTTTTCTCAAAAAAATATAAGAAGGAAGAGCAGGGCCAGTGCAGACATTATAGTGATGTGAGGCTTAATCAAGGCCACCGCCAAGCCAGAGGCACTGGAGAGCAGAGCACTGAAGGGTCTCTAAGCTTGGTGGGGCATATCAAGCATCCTCTTAAGTACTGCTAAAGAACTAGCATTCTCCCATGCTGCAACGGTTGCAGAAAAACATGTCAGCTCACAAGAAGTAGCTGAAAAAGAAGAACGGCACCTGAAGCTTCAACCCTTTCCCGACCAAAAAGCCTATCGATTCTCTGGTAGTTGAACATTTGAAGTTCATATTTGCTTTGGATGAAATCTAAAGCGCCATAACTTACGCCCCATCCCCCAACCCTCATCCCAGCCCGCTCTCCGTGCCTGCCCAACGCTGTTTCCGTGTTCTGCTGTACCTGCCTTAGCTGCCATTCCAGTGCTTACGCACTTCCACCCCTAATTCTATGCTGGGTCTGCAGAGTACAAGGACTGTATCACTTTCAGTTCCTTTCATTTATATTTTAAAATTTTTAGCTTTACATTCCAATGGTAGCTCCCTTCCTCCCATCACCCCCTTCCACGTATTCCCCTCCCCCAACTGACTCCAGCCTATCAAGTCTCATCGGGACTGCCTACGTCCTCTTCCTCGGTGGTATGATAAGGCTGCCCCACCAGAAGGAAGTGATCAAAGCGCAGGCAACAGAGTCCATGGCAGGGACAGCCCCGGCTCCCCTTGCTAGGGAAGCTATAAGGAGCCCGAGCTGCTTATCAGCTGATTTTGAGTCACATGACGCAGGTCCTCTCCATACACCAGGTCCTTGGTTGGTACATGAGTTTTATGTGCAGTCTCACTCATAGGAGTTGACACGAGGTATGAACTCATTAAACATCAAATAAATATTTGCCTACTTGAAGATAATTTGTATTTTTAAAACGTCAGGATAAAAAAACTAATACCAAACATTTTATAACATTTTTCTTACTAAAATAAAATATATACTTGTTTTAAAAATTATGGACAAATAATATATATTATATGTATATATTGCTGGTACCAAAAACTTATGCTTAATGTCATCTTATCTCAGACATGTTCCATTTCTTTGTGTAGATTAAAAAAGGCACTTTTCAAAATTTCAAATTATACCATATTCAGTTTTATTTTATTTTATTTTGTTGGTTGGTTGTTTTCTTGTTTTATTTTGGTTTGGTTTTTGCTTTTTTTTTTTTTAGACAGGGTTTCTCTGTGTAGCCTTGGCTGTCCCAGACTCACTTTTTCGACTAGGCTGGCCTCGAACTCACAGAAATCTACCACATTCAGTGTTTTAACCTTGAAGTTTTACCAATGTTAGGAAACAATTCATCAGTCATTACATAATATCCATCTATGCTGATTTTAAAAAGTACACTGTTGCTATGAAACGATTTAAATATTTACAAAATAAAAAATAATATAGTTAGCTTAGATGTATGCATTTTCCCTAAATTCAATATTATTACTTTTTCCCTTTGTTTTATTGGATTATTTTAATAACTGTTAATCAACTTTTGATATATTACTTATTTAATTGCTCAGTTACATTTGGCATGAGAAATACTTTGTGTTCTGGTGTTTTTAAAAACACGGGAAAAACATTTTCAGCTGACATTTTGCTCATGCCAGTGTTTCTTCCTTTCTGAAAAAAAATTTTTTAAAGTGAAACTTTTAAGTTAAAGGGCTTGAAAAAATTATGTGTTTAAAGGATGGAGAAATAGCCCAGTGCCTAAGAGCTCTGGCTGAGGACCTGAGGTCCTCTCCCAGCACACACAGTGGGTGGCTAACAGCTGCCTGTAACTACAGCTCCAGGGAATTTGAAGTTCTCCTTGGCCTCCTTGTGGTATAAGCACACACACACACACACACACACACACTTGAGAAAAATTGTATTTATATAAAAATATGCTTTTATAATTTACTGTCAAAAAACAAAACAACTATATTTATATTCTATTTGTAATTATTTAGTTTTTGTGAATTTGACTATTTAATTATTACTAAAATTTATAAAAATGGCTTATAATTTTCTGTTTAGGAAATACTTATGTATATTTTCCTTTAAGAATTGTTCATTTTTATCTATTGGTTATTTGTTCACTGTGTTTTCCTTAATAATTTATAATAGGCATTCATGGTTGATGGTTAATGTTATATTTTATAGGACAAATTATAAGCATTTGGGACCTTATTTGTCAATAATTTTATCAAAATAGAATTACTTAGTTATAGACAGTAATAAATTCCCATGGAATGTCTGGTTCTTATTTCACAAACATATTTTTTCACCTAATAAATACTTGCTTATTTTTTCTAAGTCTTTTACTATTTTTGGCACTTTTTAAAATCCGGATTTCTTTTGATGCAAGTTATAAGGTTAGGAGCAAATGTGTTAGTTATTATAGTTACTAATGATTGGTACCAATGCAATCTATTGAGCCTTCTACTCGTTTCTCATCTTTATCATACATTAAATGTTCATGTTTCAGTGGGATTTCACACACATACTAGTGTGATTTATTTTTCTCATCATTTATATGGTTATTACTTTATATATTACAATTGTAAATCTTATGCTGTAACATCTGGCTAAACACTTTCTCATTCTTAGTCCTTTAGGACTTCCACTCTTATTATCTTCCCAGAGCAATGGTAATCCCCAATGCTATTTGCATTAGCACACTCTTAGCTACACTCTTTCAGCTCTAAGTTTTTTGGTGAAAACTCTTGTCTTCCTCTTCACCATCCGCACATCTCATTTGCTAAATCCAAGATCAGCAGACTCCAACATTGTGAAGAAGAGAGCGATGTCACCCCATGCCATTTATGCATGAATCAATTTGAGAAAAACTGCCCTCATGCAATGGTCCGTGTGGTGTTCAAATCAGAGACAGAGTCTTGGATTGCTCCATAAGTAAAGCAATGAACATTTGCCTCAGCATAGAATTTCTTAAATCCTCTTTGCCTACCCTTTTGACCAACTAGGGATCTTTTTTAAGAGCTGTCCACTTCCATGAAGTTTCTCCAATCAGTAAAATCTCAGGGGACAAAACCCCATATGCCCTTTGAAGGTCCCCAGGTTACATCAATGTCCAACTCCAATAATCAATCAACTAATTAATATTGGTGTTGTTTTCACTGTGATCTAATGCTTGACAGAAACAAGTTAAGAGTATTGATTTAGCTTATGTTTCAGAGGTTTTTCTACATTATGGTAGGAAGGTGAACTCCTTAGATCAGATCAAACCATGATCCCCAGAAAACAGAATACAGCAGGAAGGGTCCAGGCCCAGACACAGCACTCATGGATACACCCTAGCGAAAATTTCTCTTCAGGTAGATAGGAACCCCAACTTTTCACCACCTCCCAATAATGCCATCATATGGTGCATCCACCAATGGGTCAACCCATTGTTTGTTTCCAACCCTCTTAATCTAATTCTCTCTAAATAGGACCTGACAGGCTCACCCTGAGTTGTGTTTCACTAATCTGGGAGGTTGTCAATCCAATTGAGTTGACAATCAAGTTTAATCACTACAGTAACCAAGACTGAGAAGCATGACTTTATCAGGATTTCCCTATCTAACGATCAGCTTAGGAATTAACTTAATGCCCAAACTTCAAAGTTTTCAAGTTTTATAATATAAAATGAATTTCTCTGAACCTTCACTTCCTTACTAGTATAATACGCTTTTGCCTTATCCCAGCATTTCTAAAAGTATCCTTAGAATTTCCCTACTTCCAAATCATCTATGAATGCTTATTCGTTTGTATTTATTTTTTTTTCAATGTGTATTTTTTCTTTTTTTATTATATTTCTTTTTTAACATACACATTTATATTATTACACATAAATAAAATAAACTACCTACAGCAGGAAGAACCAGAAAACAATCAGGAATTATATAAATGTTACATTCATAGTGATTTGGCTATTTGCACTTGGCAAACTTGAAGTAAGCATCATTCCTATCTTGTTGAGTCTAAAATTATAAATGAAAACCAATATCTATCATATTTCACATCTATTAACTTAAAACATCTATCTAGATCTAAAAACATCTTAACCACTAAACAACTAAGTTTCATTGTAAGACTAAACTATCTGGTCTTCAACACCATCAGAGACTTGAGAAGGAATAAAACTTAATTAGTGACTATACAGGGAGTGCAGGTTTACAGCTTCCCAAAAGAAAAAAAAAATGACAGAGATAATTTACTGTCTGAAAAGTCACCCCAAACTCTCTACAGCACTGGAGCATCATCTTCTGCCTTCTGGACCAATTTATCTGACAGACATGTTTGCGAGGCAGGAACTATTGAGGATTTGCTTTCCCTGTCTTGGCAGAGTGTGGCCGCTGACTCTGCCTTATCCAAGCTTGCCCATTTTTAGGAAGAATTCTGTCTGTGTCAGAAATGAGGACATTTTTCCCAGTGGCTTGTTTGCCACATTTGAAGCCTTCTCCATAAGGAGGTTCTTTGATGCTCATCATCTTCTTTGAGGTAGACTGGGTATTGCCAGAAGTTAACCTGTCTTCTTGTCAAAGAAACTTTAAAATAATAAAAA
This sequence comes from Acomys minous, assembly GCF_964271855.1. NCBI lineage: Eukaryota > Metazoa > Chordata > Mammalia > Rodentia > Muridae > Acomys > Acomys minous. The sequence goes on along the minus strand of NC_140498.1, from coordinate 32,088,274 downwards.
CCATCTTTAAATGCCATATTCTGTAGGTCTCTGAGGCTTTTGAAGACCTTATCTAACTATTTTACCTTAGCTATCTATAGGATCATATCCATCTGTTAAATCTAGGATGTATATTCTTGTGATAAAAAATAGACCAGTAATTGACATGACCATGATTTGATCAACTAACAATTAGCTTGTGTTACTTCATTATCCTGAACAGCCTGCAATACAACTTTCAATGCATTGGAAGCACACTCTGTATTATAACTGAGTTAGAAAGGGTACAATATCTCATATTAGAGTATAAATATATATAATGTGTGTGAAGAATAATGTTAAATTTGAATTCTATATCAACGTATTAAAATTAAACTTATTTTGCATCAACATACAAAATTCTATACCAATGAATTAAAAATAACCTTATTTGTTAGTAACAATTAAGGCCTTAAGTTGAGAAATAGATTCACTAATCTACTTTTTGTTCTATCATCCCTATATGTTTCTATATTCCCCTTTCTATCTTTTCAGCTCCTATCTCATTACCAGGAAAGAAAGATAAAGGAAAAGAGAGACATCCCTGACTCTAAACTCTTTTTCTCTATATATAAGACAAATAATAACTTATAACCAACTCCTGACGAAAATGAGCATCTGTAGCCCAAAGAGGGCAAACAGAAACCTACCGAACCCCCCTTAGGGGAAATGGGGCAGCATTGTCTTAAAGTTTTTCAGGCTGATTTGGGGCAAATAATACCTTTAAAGGGGCCCATATAAAATTCTGCCGCTATATCAGTATGAGAGTAAGTCTACCTTCAGACCCAGCCATGTCACTTCTCGGCATATACCCTAAAGATGCTCTGTCATACAAGAACATTTGCTCAACTATGTTCATAGCAGCCTTGTTTGTAATAGCCAGAATCTGGAAACAATCTAGATGTCCCTCAACTGAAGAATAGATAAAGAAACTATGGGTCATTTATACAATGGAGTAATATTCATCTATCAAACACAAGGAAATCTTGAAATTTGCAGCAAATGGATGGAACTAGAGACAATCATCATGCATGAGGTAACCCAGACCCAGAAAGACATGCATGGCATATACTCACTCATAAGGGGATATTAGCTACTTAATTCAGGATAGCCACATTAAAATACTGATGAGACTGATGTGCCAACCAAAGTCCATGTAGGATGTGGACTTAGACCCTCTGCTCAGATGTAGCAAATAGACAGCACAGTCTCCTTGCGGGTCCCACAATATGAGGAGTAGGGACTTCTGACATGGACTCGGGCCTCCTAATGTGATCACTTCCACCATGGCAGGGTAGCCTTGCCAGGCCACCGAGGAAAAGGACAAAGGTGGTACAGATGACACTGGATAGGCTGAGGTCATATGTTATGGGAGGAGATCTCCTCTTTCTGAAGACTAGGGGAAGGAGGGAGAAGTAATGAGGAAGGGTGGGATCATGAGGTGATGAGGGATAGGGCTATAATTGGGGTGTAAAGAATTCAAATTGTACAACAAGCAGGTAACTTATACTGCTAATCCCATGACATGGGAAGAGCCCTGAGCCTGGCTGAGGCTTCGCGTTAGTCACAGGATCCCTGTAACTTATCATTAGATGCCACTCTTTATATGGCATGAAGATTTGCAGATGCCCTTACAAAGAGCAGAGAACCAACCTTAATTATTCTGTGCATCCTGCACACCTCATACAATTTTAATTTTAGAATTGTATAAGGCTTCTGAGAAATAGTAAGTTTTCAGAACAAAATAACCTGACACTGACGCTGGATCAGACCTAGCAGGATTCATTCCTGTCAGCATGCTGGATGCTGACATCCTGCAAACTTCATGTGCTAGCCCCAGACGCTTCAGTTGCTGTTACCCATCAGAACAGGACAGCTTCCTAGAAAGCTTCTGATCCCAATTGGTCCAGCATTTCAGACTGTCCCACACGGGACTCCTATTAAGCCTGGAATATCTCATCATTTAGAAACTGGACCACAAATGCTATCCCTGGCTTGTTTAACCATTTCCCCAAATTTATATGTGCCTCTTCAAAGGCGGATGTTTATTAAAAAAACAGATCACTCATCTCCTTCACTCTCTTTGATTGTTTACTCAGTGTCCCAACTGTGTCCATGTACAGTGCCATCTGAGTTATCCTGAATCCTGAAAAGTTGAGGAATGTGTAGTGGAAAAGAACATGACAAGTTATAACAAGGTGGTTATAAACAGTAACGCAAGGAGGCATTCCAGAAATCCTTCTTGAATCTACCAGTGTTCACATCTCTTTCTAATGCTGTGTTTTGTATTGAAATGGACAATCCATTCCTTGGTCAACAATAGACTATAAAAGAAACAACTGTTTTGTGTCCTGGCTATAGGCATCTGTTGTTTATGGTATTTAGGTACAAATAAATAAAGTGCCGACAAAATTAATTTAGAACCAATTCCTGCTGCTAAAACCCCTTCCTCCTTACCAATAAAACTGAGAGTGAGCTTTTAAAGGCACACACACACACACACACACACACACACACACACACACACACACACACACATATATTAGTTTTTCCAGGCAGGGTTTCTCTGTGTAGCCTTGGCTGTCCTAGACTAGCTTTGTATACCGGGCTGGCCTCAAACTCACAGTAATCTGGCTACCTCTGCCTTCTTGGGTGCTGGGATTACAAGACAGCACCACGGCGCCCTTCAAGCCTAGAAATATTTTTAAGCAAGGCTTCAAAAGTCTGACTTAAAAGGTTATCCAACTCACAAGGAAACCTCACACCCAGTGGGAAGTCACTGCTAGATTTCACACCATACCAGATGCAGATAAGGACAGATTTCACCCCTACCCTCTATTAATCATTTGTCACCTATGAAACTATAGCAGCGATTAATCACACACACAATATCCAACAGTTCTTCTATTAGACTCCTAGCCTTAGTACAAATTATGTCAAGTATTAATCCATTTTATTTTTCTTAATCTTCTGTTTTCAATCTCTCTCTCCATTTCCCCCAACTGCACATTGTTTACTCAGCTTTTGTGCAAAAGGATCCAGTTGTCTGTTTGACACCTGGAATCTGAATGATTGATACCATTGAGGGCAACTTGACCAAGGGTTCAATAAGCATGAACAAAAACATTGAGTCCAAGGTCAGCACAGGTTATGTGGAAACTTTGTCTGTCCACAAAAGCAAGAGAAGGAGAGGGGGAGGGAGACTGAGACAAGGGTAGGGAAGAGAGGAAGGGGTTGGAAAAAAAGGGAGGGAGTTAAGGAAGGAAGGAAGAAAGGAAGGAAGGAAGGAAAGAAGGAAGAAGGTAAGGAAGGAAGAAAGGAAGGAAGGAAGAAAGGAAGGAAGAAAGGAAGGAAGGAAGAAAGGAAGGAAGGAAAGCAGTTTCTTCAAGCACCGATATCTATTCCCTGAGGACAATCCAAACACAGCTTGTCTGGCCATTTCCCTCCATACAGGCACCTTCTGTTATTAGACTTGCTGTGTTTGCCACCCAGTCTGGTGGAACGGCCCACTTCAGCAATTTCAAATCACAGTTAAATGCTGATGCCCCCAGGGCTTTGACTACTGCAAACAAAGTGAGCTCAAAAGTTGCAGAAGCTTCCCTAAAGTGCGCTGTAGGGCTGTAAATTTCACATGATGGCTATTAAGGGGGCAGAAGTTGTACTCAGACGATCTTACAATCAACTCCCCTCCCAAGCTTTCCGGTCAGGGCTGAGAAGGCTCCTAGACCAAAACTAGCCAGCAGCAGTGTGTAGTATTGATTAATTAGGGGCCAGGCCATCCAGTGTTTGAAACTTTTATGTATTTGATGGAGGACTGTGTTTAATGTAAATGATAGATCTTACATTGCAGGAAGAATATTTTAAACAGCGGGACTGGTGCAAAGCCACACGCTAACAAACGCTCGATAAATATCAATTAATGATGAGGACCTCAGAGGGGCGGCTCCAGTAAGTGGAGAAAGGAAACCTGGCCACTGTGTGGGCGAATTAGACACCACGAAGCATAAAGTAAACCTGGAGTACAATTTTTTTAAGGCTGGTCATTATTTGAAGAAGGGTGTGTGTGCTTCATTAAGTTATAAGGCTCATTTTGCCTCAACTCAAAGTTTATAAAATACAGGGCTCTCTCATCACTCAGGAACATCAGTGTGGCTATGAGACAGACGCCACAAGTTTGTGTAGTGGTAAAATGCATAAAGTATATGCCTTAAATGAGCCCATACTTGAGAGGACAGACAATCTCCCAGCAATAAAAATCAACACATCTAGCTCATTAAAAAGTCATCTGAAATGTCATTTTGACATTTACCAGGGATTATTTGAAGTGGTGAAAAAGTCTTTAGAACACCACCATTTACCTGTCAGTCAGCATAGAGCAAAGCGCATTGCGCAGCTTAGGTACAAAGTATTTCCTGGCCATGCGACATATTGGGCAACATTGGAGGCTTAATTGTTTAAAACTTGAGACAATAAAATAAGACCCAGCATATCCATGACTCGGAGAAGCTAAGGCAGAATTTAAACAAAAATTAAAAGTATGGAAAAGAAACTATTTTTGGCAAAAGTAAGCATTATTTTGAAGTTAATGAATTACAAACGCATTTCTGAGATGTTGATAAAGACAAGCTAATACTTCTTTTTTGTTAAATAAAAGTTTCAACATTCACATTCAAGTTCATGAAAATACTTTAAATGATAATTGCTAAACATGCCAAGTGCATTTATAAAGCCAGCATATATGTTGATAGTAGCAAATGTCTATATTTGGGAAGTTCTATACAAACATAGACATTCGGTAATTATCACATTTGCTGTTAATTTCAATGGGAGGAGACAGCACAAATATAAAACCAATGATTTCATTTCTGAATCAGAAAGGATGCTATTCAGATAATATTTCAACCATACGTTATAAATTCAGAGTAGCCTATACTTCTTTATACTTAAATAGTATTGAAGGTGCACATACATCATATATTTGTAGGGCCACCTTGAAATAATTTAAGGAGGAAATATTAAAATTTGGGGGAAGGTCAGGCAGGAGGGTGGCCAAGGAATTACAAGTTCAAGGCTAGGCTAGGCAATACGCAAAATCTCATCTCAAATATGTATGTGTGTTAGGTGAGTGTATACATATATAGGTGTATTACAAATATATATGTATGTTCTTGTATTATTATGTATATGTATGTAAATACAAACAATGTATATATATGAGTTTAATAAAGTCTTTAGATACATTTATTAATGAATGAACTTGGCATGTCTTCTGCACTAGCGAAAGTTCTAGCTTCTTTTCTTTTCTCTGCCAAAATCACAAGATAGAATGTAGAATCTTCACTGCCCCCATACATGTGCCCTATACATGATTCATCAACACTCAGTTCTAGAGCAAATATACCACAGACACAACAGGGACAGCATTAACAGCACACCCTTTAATGTGTTACTATTAATCCTGGCACCAAAATGGAAGCACATACTTATCAAAAAAAAAAAAAAAAAAGCCCTGGTGTGCATTTTTCTTGCATGCTCTAGACCAGTTGTCCTATTCTTTATTCATTTTACACTTACTTGTACGTGTGTGTGCATGTACCAGAGCACACATGTGGAGGCGTGAGGATATCTTGCAGGATTCTGCTCTATTCTTCCAAACTTTGGCCTCTGGGTGTGAAACTTGGTTGCTTGGCTTTATATCCAGCAGCTTTACTTTTCTTACAGGCTGGAAGATCTCTCAGGACCAGCTCCTGCACTCCGAATTTTGTCTTTTTGTGGAACTGTATCTTTATTTCTATTTCCACTCCTCTCCAAAATTAAGTATTGTAGCATTCCTGAGTGATAACACTTTGTACAGTCCCTTATAAGAGACATATATATGTATATATATGAATATATGCATGTATGTATGTACATATCTATATAATAAAGAAATACAAAAAAAAGAATCTGAGTTTGGATTCCTAGAATCCATGTGAAAATCTGGCTATTGGGGAAAATATTTATAACCCCAACACTGGTGTGGCCATGATGTGGTGGTTTAAATAAGAAGAGCAGCCATTGGTTCATAGGCTTAAATACTTGTTCCCCAATTGCTGGAAATATATGGAAAGGATTATGATGTGTGGCCTTATTGGAGGAGATACAATTCTCAGTGTCTCTAAAACTCTGCCCCCTATCTAAAGACCATGATGTGAACTATCCGTTACTGGCCTAGCTCCATGACTGCCTGCTTGCCTGCTGCCATGGTCCCTGCCATGATGGTCATAGACTCTAACTCTTTGAAACCTTAATTCCTAAATTAAATGTTTTATTTTTTAGATGTCGTCTTGTTAATGGTATTTTATTACAGCAACATAGAAGTCACTACAACAAGTGATTCTGAAAAAATTTGTGGATCCCCCATGCTCATGAGCCAACCAGCCTAGACAAATCAATGGGACCCTTTTCAAAAAGATAAAGATGAAGAGCCACCAAGGAACGGCAGTGGACATCTATTTGTATTCTCCATATGCATCCATACACATATACAGCTTTGTATATACCTGCGCTAGTTAGTGCATATACCACACAAACACACAACAAACACAAACAATTAGCAAGCAGTCTTCAAAAACTACTCTGGGATTCAGTGCTGTACTTCATTTAATTAATTCCTACAATGGGTTTTTAAATTTTCAAACAGCGCAGTTTAATAATATTCATCCTCTATCCAAATTCCACCAGATCCACTGAAACTCCAAACCAAGCTACTTTGTTTCATTTCATTTTACCCTGTTGAATCTAATATGTGCTGTCTAAATACTTTCTGCTTGTGCTACCCCTGATAATATGGTTGACTTGTCAAGAGGCACACCATTAAAGAAAACTGACTCCCAGAAGCCATTAACACCCCAGTTACCAGTGGGAAATCATGCTCACTTCCCCATGTCATGCTGGGATTCTTTTCTGGCTTAAGCTTGAACAGATTTTTGTACATTTTGTATATTTCTGTGAGTTAATATGAGCAACTGCTTCATTTTGTACAGAAAATACAGTCTTGTTGTAGTTACCTTCTCCTTCTGGATCTTACAGGCTCTCTAATACCTCACCTATGGTGGTTACTGGATCTTGGGAAAAGAACTATGATTTAGATTTCCCATTTAGAGGGAAGCATTCCACAGACTTTTATTTTCTGCCTGTTGACCAGCTGTGGGCCTCTTTAGAAATCACTATCTTCTGTAAGAAGCCTTTCTGATGAGGGCTGAGAGATGCACTAATCTAAGAATGTAGCAATATGTCACTACGAGTTGCTTTAATCCTATGGCTATTTAGAGAAGTAATAGTAGTTGGTTCTCCCTAGATCTTATGACATACCTAGACACAGGATTTTTGCCATAATAACAGTGCCAGGTATAATGTGGGGCTGTCCTTTAATACAGTCAGAATATGTTTAGTTACATCCATAACAATTGTTCCACTGTTGCACTAGTAGGCAAATCTTGCCAGGCAAGACATTGTTGTAGGAGTCACAGCTGGATAAACTGATGCTTGTTTTTCTTCTCTGGTAATGTATATAGTAGTTTCCAGTATTATGGTAGCTAGCCAGTGGGGACGAAGCATTCACGTAATTCCCAGGTTGACTTTTATTATGTTCTACAAACCAAGTATGTGATGCCTTCAGCTCAAAATGGTCTTGTTGCAGGAGAGCAACCAAGAGCAATGGCAATAGGCTGTAATGTTCGGGTGTGTTATGGGATATTAGCGCTCAATAATTCAAAAAGAGGTAGCTAAATATTTGTATTGGGGCATACAAGCAAAGTTTGCCCTCTAGATTTTATCATTCATTCCAATGCTTGTTTGTGTTTATACATTCAATTATACGATGGATATTTTTCAAGAACATACCAGCCTCAAATGCTATATTTATTGACATTCAGCTAGCTCACTTAAAATGAAAATTATAGTGAAACCTTTGCCACAACCCATTCCACATGTCCATATTAACTGTTGATAAATTCTAACTGTGTACTCTTGTCTGGTTAATTACTGTATCAAAAAATGCATAATATCATAAGGACGAATCTCTTACAAATCTGTGAAAGGAATTCATAAGTATTTAGCATCTGTCATGTAGTTGGAACTTTGTAAAAGCAATAGGTTCTAAGCAAATGCTTTTGAGAGTGAATCGTAGATTATATTTACGAAACGAGACAGCAAAAGCTGGATGAATATCACCTGATAAGAGCTTCTCCATTACTCTTTATTATAAGATGGTCTTTCTTTTGCCATCGTATTGGGTGTTTTCTCTTTTGGCAAATGAAAGGGAATGTTCTCGTGTGGACATGTAAATCATATAGACAAAGCAAAGTTGATTAGATGCATACACAACTCATCTGAAACACCAGCTTCAAAGCACAGGGAGATGAAAGGGCAAGTATGAACATTGATAGTGGAAGGCAGGTCAAAAAATGGAAGCTGGGAATGTACTAGAACATGTTGGCTGATGTGAGGAGAATAACCAAACAAAATCCTGTCAACACTTCAGTATTCCTATCTGTATGTATTGGAAAGCCTTGCATTGGTCTTCAGATTGCTAACAGTTGTGGGTTCATAGTCATCATCACTGTCATTATCACCATGACCTTTAAAGGTACTGTGAAAATGTGCTGAACAGCCACTGACAACAGGTGACCTTTTCTCTGATTCATTTTGGTTATACTTCAGAAACAAAAGACACCTCCATGGTAGCTTAGCAGTTGTTACCAAGTTCTTGGGAGTTCATGGTGACTTCACTGACCACCACAAAGGAGGCTGGAGTGAAGTGGCAGATGTATCTCAGAACACAAAATTTCAATCACTTAATGGCTGTTGATGAAAATCATTGTTTTATTTTTGTTTCAATCGTATACCTTCAACAAAATATTTTATTTAAAAGCATTAAAAATTAAAAACATATGAACACAAAAAGAAGGGAGGAAGGGTGCTCAGCTTGCTGAAAAATAAAAAAGAAACAAAAGCAATAAATTATTTTGTAACAATGGAATTTTTTTTTTTGGCTTGGTGCAACTACTCAGTTTGACAACATACTGGGGGATATGTCATTATAACTTTGTCCAAACCCAAAAGATATACTATACCAGGAGTACATTTTTTACATAAATAGAGACTTTGAATGGCAGTGGTTCCAAATGTGCTTTGCTCTTTTTAGGGCTGATTATCGGAGAAGCTGTGCCTATGTACTGGAAGGGTTTAGGGGAATTCCCAAACCTTCTGCTCACACTATAAACTTAGAACTGGTTTCAAAAACACAGTCTTAAAACAATGCTGCCACCACATCTGCAAAATCATTGATGTGGTCTAAAGCAAGCATAGTCTCAGAGAGGTGTCTCACCGTCAGTCTCGTAGGGTAGGTTGCCTGAGCCTCTAATTTTGTTTTGTTTTGTTTCAATAAAGAGTAGTTGATGTGCTTTTATTTTTTTTTACTATAAACACATATTTTATTGAAAAATAAAATAATTCATATTATATTTCATTTGCTATACTATTCCATGCATCCTCCCATTCCTCCCTCCCTCCTGCTTTCACCCCATTCCCCTTCCCTATGACTGTGACTGAGGGGTACCTCCTTCCCCTGAATATGATTGAGCCTCTAATTTTAATAAAGTAAATATTTAAAAGTGAGCTTCCTGGAATTGTTATTTTAATGCTGTTTAAAGACCCAGTCACACTCCATGAGATGGTGGTACCATCTTTTGGTTGTAAATAATATTTCTAAATCTCACATGAACATATATGCATCCCAAGCCAGTGTTTCTAACACAGGAGATGCAGCCAACACTTCTACATTGCATCTCACAACTTCAATCAGCTAGGACTCCTAGTAGAAGCAGGAGAGCCTTCAATTATTATTTTTTTAATTTTGAATATAATATCAAATATTCGTTACAAGGTAAGTAGGATCCTCAATAGAGTTGGTAATGGTACGCAGCTCAAAGCATGAGGATTATGGGAACAATAGTGAGAAATGGCCTATCTGAAGAGGTGAGAAGCACTCTGGAAATTCAGAACCCTAGGCACTGCAGCATGCACGCAGTCGCATAACACACACAAAGGCTGCTGTCCCAAAAAGATCCACAACACGAAGAGAAAGAAACTGACTGATACTGGAAGATAAGGAAAATAGCAAGTGATTTAAAACTGATAATTTAACAAGTACATATTTGCTAAATGTCAGCTGCATTTTCAGTACGTGAACATCTTCATCATTATATTAGGAAAGTCCCTGTAACAATAAAACAGGAAGCTGTTTAGTCCACAGAGTAGTTGTATTTGAAAAATAGACCGATAAAAACAATTTCATGAGTGGCCATTTTATTTCATTCCTTGTCAAATAAGAAGATTAAAACAAAGCAACTATCAAGGATGAGTAAACAGAAATGAGTTACTATATATAGGTTGATTTTCATTAAGTGATTAGAGTTTCAGGACATAACTATATTTTACGAGGCAGTGATAAATATGTTATTTTTGACATGTGCGAATTTTCTGGAAAAAAATAACATAAAACATGCACATAGTGAAACAGAGTGGGTCCAGCTGTTACCCCAGTGATTAAGTTAACATCATTCAATTTAAGGAATATTTTCAAGGGGATGTATGATGGTGCTTTGAGGCTTGGGCTGGAGTCATCTTAAGAAGATGAACACACAAAGGTATGAGAAACAGGACTATGTCACTTAACCCTGAACGTTACAGAAGATCTGGGTGGACTCAACAGAGACTGAATCCCATACCATCACTATCTAAAGTAATGAGCAGCCCCAGGAGGAAAGACCTCAAACTGAGTTTGTAATAATGAGAACCACAGATCCCAGCAGATAGGGAAAAAGAGTTGGTCCCAAGCATGAAAGTTCCCATGAGCAAATTCAAATGACTCTATGATGAGTAAAGGCAGGGAACGGCAAGCAATTTAATCTGGCTATAATTGAAAGACTGGCTCGGGTGGGGGTAAGTGATTAGGGAGAGGGGAACGCAATCCTGCATTTTTGAACAGGGGGAAATGTATCCAAACAGCTAATTCTGTTTAATACAATCTTTTATTGTGGATAAACTTTTTTTCCCACTAACCTGGATCAACAAGTAGGACAAGAATGCTCAATTATTTTTGTCAAAAAAATGAGCCTACCTTTCGGTGGGAAGACCCTTCCACTGTGAATGACATTTCCTAGCATGAGATCCTGACCATACTAAAAGGAAGAAGCTGAACACAAGCATCCATCACTCTGTATCTTTATTGCCGATTAAACATGGCCAACTGCCTCATACACTTGATGCTATGATTTCCTTGCCATGGTGCACTTCAAACTGTGAGCCGAAACAAGCATGTTCACCCATAAAGTGCTTTCATAGATGCATTTTATCACCCAAATGGGGAAAGTAAGATGGTACCAATGACCTTTGATGCATTTTACCTTTCTTTATTTGACTAGCCTTCACTTCCTCTTCTGGATGTGGCTGGGAGTTTGGCTCATTCAGGAAGTTTCTTGCTTCTAGAATGGTCGTGTTCTTTTGATAACATGGAGAAGACTGCATCAATGCATTATCTGTATTATTGCATTGTTGTGCATAAACATGCTGATTTCTCATTAGACTGCTTCACTTCCTGTTGTAATCTCAGTTCTCAACACAGGTTTCTATATATTCAGCATTTCATGTATAGTGAGATAAGGATTTCAAGATCATGAAAGGGTTTTGAGTAATTTTTTTGCTAATTGTTAGTGGTAGAGAATGCCATATCCAGTTGGCTATATGCAAACTTTCATTGTTATATTTTAGAAATTAGATCAGATAAGTTTATTGTAAATACAACATTGTTTAAATTTTAGAATTTGTTTCCTAGTTCTCCATTCAATTCTATAAGATTCATAATGTTTTATAAATATTTCCTTTTTAAAATATGTGCTGCATCTTTATGGAAACGAATATACAAACAAAGCTCTTTTTTCTTGAAACTACATTTTAAACATTATTCAATGTGCATGCTTATTTCGCCAAGTGCTAGGTTAGTTGCAGTGGACACTCACCTTCCAGATTCAGTAGTTCATTAAATATATGTAGCTGACCACCCACTTACCATTCCCTGCCTAGAAATTCTATCTCTAAAACAGAGAAGGCGGTAAATCAATTATGGAAAGCTTAGAACACATAGATATTATCCACCATCACATTCCCCTCTAGGAGGACCACTCACAAAATGAAGGTGAGATAGCACTGACCAGTGGGTAGAAGAGAAAAGATACAGAAAGGAAATCCCAAATTTATCCGTGTACACGATGATGCTGAATCAACCGTCTTCTTTTTCTTTAGTCTCCTTCTGTACTTAAGAATCTTCAGAACGCACCCCTCTTGTGCTTAAGTCAGCCAGAGTTGGAGATTTCTCACTTGGAGCAAAGGTCCAGACTCTTACAATACACAAGACAAGGTCAAAGTTTCTCCTCAAATTATGCATTTCAATGATTTCTCGGATACATGACACATTTTCTTAAAACATTTCAGTTGGGTAATTGCAAACTTAATTCTAGCAACTAATTAGTGGAAAAGCAAGGTCTGTGAAAAACAACCATTCCTACACTGCATGTGTAAAGAGGAAATTAGAGGCAATTTAGAATTGTAGAAGCATAGAAAGAAGGAAGTCAAACCCTAAAATTTGATATTCTACTTCGGATCCAAGAACACATTTAAAATATGAGAGCCTCAGTGTCAAGTAACATCAAAGGGAAGGCAAAAATATGATTTCAATCAAAAGAAAAATACATTTGGAAGTTTGGTCTTGTTTTTTGTTTGTTTGTTTGTTTTTTGTTTTTTGTTTTTTTCCTTTTCATTATTTGCCTGCAGTTTTCCATCACCTTTTCATTTGGTTTGGATGATGACTAGAGAATTTCGTAAAGCCTAATTCCAGTAATCATCATTTATCATTGCCACTGGAGAGTGCTTCCCTCTTCAGCACACCTCACAAATATTTCTTGATTAAACCTTCCAACAATTCTTACAAGGAAATTGGGTGATATTTTTCGTGACTGCATGGTCTCTGAGGAAAGTGTCTACCGGGATAAGCCAGTCGTGAGGACTGTAAGTGTATCTATCAGCAAAAAGATGGAAATCACAACATCCTGCAAGCTTTATGTTCTATTCATCAAGCAGGAAATGGAGCTAAGTGAACATTTAGCTAGGACCCTCATGGAGGAATGGCTGTGACACCGTGATCATAGCAACAAAGGCATACAAACGCAGAAATATTTTTCAAAGCATAATCGTGAATGATTAAGCATTCCAAGATTTACATATCATTAAAATATGATGTATAAGAACTTTTAAGGTGGGGCCACTGTCAATTAACTTTTAAAAAATGGAGCAGGGGTTGGCAAGGGAGGAAGCATAGATTATTATGGTCACAGTCTACGTATTGTTCTCGTTAACATGTCATTCTGTCCAGTTAATACCATGAACTGCTCATTTTTATTGTACTGCAGTTCAGTATTATTTTATAGTTTAAAGGTCGTATGAGAGGAAATTTAATATACTTTGAAATGCATTTTTGGAACATACACCTCTATATAAAACCATTCAATAATTATTTTAGAATATTTAGAGTTACACAGAAAATATATGAAGAATGTTATAATTAAGTTAACCACATTATTAATAAGTGAAAAGAGTAGACGACACTTTTAGTATTATCTAATTGCTTAGACAAAGTAACTAAACAATCTAACTACTGTGAAGTTTTTGGTGGAGTTACAAAATTTCAAACTAAGGAAACACAAATACATGTGGTAAGTGGAAATGAGGATGAAGAAGGGGGCACTGACTTTCAAACATTCACATGGCAAGGTAGGATAAAGTAAATTCCATGCTTTCAGAAATGTGTTGACGTGCTGCTGCTAAGAAAAACACCCATTAGATGCCAAGAACTCACCAAAAGGAAAGCTATTTTCTGTTATAATATTTTAAATGTCTAATCTAGATTAAGTAAAAATGACTTATACACACATTCTCAGAAACTAAAGCATTGGGAAGAATACAGTGCACAGTGTTGGGGAAGGGACTACTTCAACTACCCTGAAGGACTTTTGCAATCACCCAATGCTCTGTTGCTTGGCAACATGGGCAGGTCCAAATGCTTGTTGCGAATGGTACAGTAGAAATGCCTGAAAACTGCGGGTGAGCTTATCTCCACATTCCTATGCTGATGCTGTTTTGGCCTGCTGAGAAGTTGGGCTTGATTCTATTTCTCTGGTGAATAAATTACTGCTAAGTCTAATAGGCATATTTACTGATGCCATGTAAAATGGTCACCATCCATTGGAAGAGTGATCTGAATTGGCTGAGGTGTGTCCCCAGAGGTTCCTTTGTGGGAGGTGCGCTTTTCGGGTGGTCATGCTGAGGTGATGGATCTAGCTAGCAATGAATCAGGACTGCTTCCAGATGTAATTGATGCTGTATCTAAGAGTGGGTGGAAACTGAGGTGGAAAGGCCATTAAGGGCGTAAATCAAACTCTCTCTCTCTCCCTTTTAAATGAGACAGTTGCCACTCTCTTATACCTTTCCAACATTGTTATCAAGCCAAGCAAATCACCTGAGCTCTTGTGACAGCCACATTGTGACTAAACCCAATACAACACCAGTGTTATGCTCTTGAACCACTAGAAATGTGAGCTACATAAAGCTCTTTTCTACATGAAATATCTAGCCTTGACCATTTTGTTACAGCACCCCAAAACAGCCTAAGATAAAAAAGTCAGCATGCAGGTGCATAAATTCATATTAGTTTATAATCTAAACAAATAGAACAAAGAAAGAAATAAATATTAACAAATATAACTAGAGGAACATTGAACAACAGTGAACACAAAATATTAGCATTAGCTCTTGAGAGATGATTATAGTACTTTCTATGGAGGCACAAGCTAGTGCTATTATAGGAAAAAAAAACATATGCTATTATTAACCTAAGCTGATTACACACAGTTCTACAGAGAAATTTCTGTAGCACCCTCTAACCTCTTCTCCATTCATTGGAGCATTTAATGACAAATAGATTTTTGATTGATTTCTTTATTATTTGTACATGCAAACATCATCTATTCATTCCCTGCTAGAATATATCTGGCATTTTATTAATATTGAGGTAAAAATACAAACACAAGATAATATATACCCATTATTTGTTCACAGTCTAGCAGACACCTGAAAGATGGAAAAGCAAATGCTAGAATGCTGACGTGATGAGATTATGAAAAGCAGGTCACAGAAAGGCCTTGGTTACGAGAGGCTCCACATCACCTCAGAATGTGTTCAGACAGAGAGTCCCAAGTCCCTTGAGGCCGAAATGCTTCCCAAACACAAAGCTTTCTCATTGTGAAAGAACATATTCAATCCTTTGTATGCTCCTCTTACTTATATTTGCTCTTTAGGATTTAAATGGAGACAAACTCTAAAATTCTATCCCATGTTGGACAGGTGTCTTTGTCTCTCATTCTCAGCTTTTCCATCTTTAAAATGGAGATGACAATAATTATTTACCTTGTGTTTCTTGAACAGCATATGTATAATAGTCGCCTCTGGTTGACTGATCTTGTTTGTACAAGGTTTAAGAAAAGTACTGACTGATTAATAACTAACTGTGTTCTTTAAAGCAACTGAGATTATTCACAGAAACTGAAGCAATATGTTTTTCTCATTTGAGAGTCTATATCACAAGCACAAATCCACAATACACACCAATAAGTTGTTTTGAGGAGGTGAACTTCATTATATATTTCCACATAACAGTCCACCAGGAGAAAGTCAGGCCGGGAACTCAAGCAGGGAAGGAAAATCGTAATAAGACATGAAGGAGTGTGGCTCACTAGCTTGCTCTACAAGACTTGCTCCACCTGCTCTCTAATCATAACCAAGACAAGCAGCTAAGAAGCTAAGAAGTGGCACTGGTCCCTATGAGCTGGGCTCTTCTACATCAACTATCAATCAAGAAAATGTACTACAGAATTGCCCAAAGGCCAATCTGTGGGTAATATTTTCCTAAGGGTCCCTTTTCCCAGTGGACTCTAGCTTGTGTCACGTTGACAGAAAACTAGCCAACAGATACACATTTATAATTTATACACAGCTATGCATATCTCCATATCTGCATAGCTGGGGAACAAAGATTGCACTGTTTTCAATTCCACATCACCTGTGCTCAGTGTAATGTATAGCTTTCCCGACTCCTCCTCCTCTTCTTCCTCTTCCTCCTCCTCCTCCTTCTTCTTCTTTTCTCTCTCTCTGTCTCCCTGTCTCTGTCTCTCTCTGTCTCTCTGTCTCTGTCTCTGTCTCTGTCTCTCTCTCTCTCTCTCTCTTTCTCTCTCTGTCTCTCTCTCTGTCTCTCTCTCTCTCTCTCTCTCTCTCTCTCTGTCTCTCCCTCTCTCTCTCTCTCTCTTCCGCTCTCCAAGAGATAGGGCTTCTCTGTGTAGCTCTAGCTGTCATGCAATTTGCTCTGTAGACCAGGTAGCTGACTTCAGACTCAGAGATGCCCCTGTCTTTACCTCCAAATTGCTTGTATTAAAGGTCAATAACCACTGCTGGCTAATGACTTCTTTTTTGTTCTTTTATTGAAAATAAATTTTTTTTCTCATATAATATAACCTGTTCATAGTTTCCCATTTCCTCTACTTCCCCTAATTTTCCCCACCTCCCCTCCCATCCAGATCTCCTCCCTTTCTTTCTCTCATTAGGAAAAAATAGGCTTCCAAAAGATAATAATATAATATAACATAATAAATATAATATAATTAATATAATATAATGATAATACAGAAGCAAACACATCAGAATAGGACAAAACAAACAGAAGGAAAAGAGTGCAATAAAAGACACAAGAAACATATATGAACACAGAGACACACTTATTTTTACCTGCAAGAATCTCATAAACACATAAAACTGCAAGGAGAGAGAGAGAGAGAGAGAGAGAGAGAGAGAGAGAGAGAGAGAGAGAGAGAGAGAGAGAATATATAAATGAATAGTCTTAATATGAGTTTACTTTGCCACTTTGCAGTTATGCAGACATTTTTGCACTTTTTCGTGTATGACCTGATTGCATCATTTGAGGACTGGAAATAATCAACAGCTTGATGGAGTGACACCACTAATGAGATGCATATTTATACTACTTATGGGTGAACTTGTTGGTTACTCCTGACTGTGTTATAGTGACCACCACCATTGCCCAGTTTTACTCATAAGAATTAACTTTTAGGGAGAGGAGGAAAGCCTGCTGGACTGTGTTGAAGAATTGCTGACCTGCGTCCAAAAATCCTTAGCATCTCCAATCCAACACGAGAATCGAGAATTCCAGTTTTCAACGGGAGCAAAAGGTGCTTAAGTTGAGGCTACAGAAAGGACCAATCATTGTAAACATAGGATGCCCCCAAAGTGCAATCTATTCCCGTGTGTTTGGTTATTACCTCAGAAATACTTCTATGGGCCTTTTAATATTATGTTTAGACAACAGACACAGTAGAGTTCTCTTTAATGATAATCTTGAGCCAGAAGAATTTAAAATTAGAAGTCCTGGCCTTTGTCCTATAACCACGTAGATTCTGAGAAAGAGAGTCATGGAAACCACGTAAAGTGGATCTTTGTTTTCTTTCCTCTTCTTACATTTACTAAGAAGTAAGCAAAATGAAAACTCAGCTGAATGACACCCTGAAGACTCTCTCTAAAAGGAGAAAGTATACAAAAAATAGCTTTTCCATGATACAATTGATTTTTTAAAAAAATATGAAAAATAATAATTTCTAACACCAACTGAGTGTTTGCAATCTGACAAGAATTATTCAGTTCATTTTACCTGTATTGTTTCTTTGAGTGTTTAGAAAACCCTAGTTGGCAGGTAAGATAATTGTGCAAAAGAAGAAATGTAAGTATTGCAGCAAGCCACACTAAAGCGAAGAGGTGCCTCTTGCTAAGCAATGCTGATTGTGCTAGGCCTTTCCCTTTATGTTGGAGATTACACAGAAGTTGCTAAGATGTGCCTAAGTTTCAGAGACATAGAACCTAAAATTCAGTACCCTCTGTCCCATGAGCTACAAACTTCTAGTGATCACTATTGGACAGGGCAGGGACCATGATGTGTCAAAAGAGTTGTATAAATTTGAAACATTTAGTCCTAGGAGTCTATTCAGAAATGCTCTTGTAATGCTTTCAAATCCTCCCTTGAACACAGGTAACATTCAATTGGGCTGGGGAGGTGGGATAAGCAAATAACAGTTCTACTTAGCATCCTCCAAACACAGGTGCAAGCTGACTTTCAGAGCCAGTCCCCAGAGAGGAGCAGCCATTAGATCACAAGGGATGTCATTAGACATACAGGAGGTAGCGTGAAAAGCCTAATTTATTCACAACATGACATTTGATTTAGGGCAAATAGGCAATCTGGGCATTTTCTGGAGGCACTTTCAATAATATAAAGGCATGTGACTGACACAAGTCAGAACACCTTACATTGTCTCCATGGCACAAGTCCCTGTTCTTTGTCAGTGACATCACAAATAAACAATAATGAAAATAAGATTTGTAATGCTTAGTAATCTCCCCAAAGAACACCCTCCTCCTCAGGCCGTTGGTCCATGACACCTGGCCTAGCCACATGCTTTAGAAGTCAGGCTACTGTTAGTCATTTTTAGCATAGTTAAACATCATCTCTCCAAAGTGATTTTTTTCTTACCACAGGAGCTTTCATTTTTTTAGAGCTGCATTAATTTACTCTTACTGTCAAAGGTTAACTACTATAGTGAATGGTGTTCTCAGTAGAGCAAGAGGTCACTGGACAGTCTTGCTGTTTTGGCAGTTTCTAGCTGTTTATGGTAGCCAGCTATATTGTTTGACAGTGAGGTCATCTTTAACTATTAATGGTTTTATACATTCTAATCAACCCTTAAATATTAAATAACTGCCATATAGTTCCAAGGGAAAACTATATAACACTCATTCATTTCATAATTTTATGGCTAGGTTTGTCGCTGAATATATACAAAGCACATTAGGAATCAAATGATATATTTTGATGAGTGGCTGTCAAGCACACAGCATAACCAAATGTAGCCAAGTCAAATTCTCTTTGAAATTGTGAAGGAAGTAAAGTCGGTCTTCTCTCCCTCTTTCTTGCCATGCACAGACTCGATACACAGCTAAGCCTTAATACTACAGATCTCCCTTCCAGAAAGCTCTGGAGAAAGAGGTGAGTCGCATAGCTATATTTGAATGCCATGGTCCACAAGAGCCTCGGATACTGAGGCAGTGCCAGGTGTATACTTTTTAAACCATAGAAACATTGATGGTTAGCCTCTTCTGGAACTTATTTTTTTTAATTAAGTCAATCTGGCGATATAAATTTCTTTGAGAACTGAGAGAAAAGGTCTCTAATTGTGGATTTCAGATGCTGACAAGGAGAGGTATTTGAGGTAGGATATTTTGGTGCCTTCCTTTTATTACACTTTGGATCAATGCCTGCTGCTAAAACTAGACCTGAATGTTATCTAACTTGAAAATAAAACTAAAATCTTACCTCCCATGACTATGCAAACTACTCGCATTGCATGCCTCCATGCTGAGAAAAATAACAATTCTTCAAGAAAAGACTTCAAATGGTTGCAAAATATAAGCTTCATAATTAGGAAGCTGGGAGAGAAAAATCCACCAAGCGTTTCATTACTGTGGCTGCTGGTGCGTTTTGTTACCACTGTGGTGGATGGCTTTAGGGTCCACACATGGCCAATCCATGTGAGTTTTTCAGGACATATCATTTCCTCTAAATAGAACATGGTTACTGCTGTCACGCAGGTTTTCTGAATACCGCCTCTGAATGTGGAACGCCACCATTCAAAGAAAGTTTGAGGCATTTCTCTACTAGCCTTGTGAGAAGCTTTAGTATAATGGAAGCATCTGCTAAAGGTGAAGGCCTGCTTTGCAATGAAAAGGGAGCCTACAAATGATGGCTTGCCAGGAGCTGTGTTCAGCATGCAGGCTGAGCAGAAGCGGTCTGCCCAAGACACTGTCTCTTGTCATCCCCTTTCTCCTGAGTCAGCAGGGACCAGCATGTACAGGGATCCTCTGTACGCCTGCTATCAAAGAGCATGGATTTGTTGATGCTGCTTCCCAACAGTTCACAAGAAAAGAACTATCCACAACAGAGACAGGCAAAGCACATTTGAAGTTCTTTTTTCCTAGAGGACTTCAGATCATGCCCCAGCAATGTGAATCAATTCTAGGGCTCTAAGAAACCAACAATACTCTTGGTTATATTAACTGAGAAAAGCATCCAGAATAAAAAAAAAAGTGTGTGTGTGTGTGTGTGTGTGTGTGTGTGTGTGTGTGTATTATTGGATCTTCTCTTCATGTGTGGTTAAGAGGAGTGAGTGCTGGTTTTCCAGATGAGGCAAATAAGTATCTGGAAGATACTAATATAAATTCAGCCAACCCTCAATGGCATTATCTTGTTGTTGTTTTTTTTTTTTCTGAAATGTGCATGGAATGGATACCTTTTCTGTGCTTGAGCTATTGCTCTGATGTACATGTCTCATGTACTTTGCTGCCATCCTGCAGGAAGGACAGTTATGTCGGCCATTGCTGATGTGTTTGTGATCACAAGTAGAAAACCCCCACTATGATTATCTTGAAATACTTGCACTTTAGGAACAAAATAGTATCATTTTGAGGAAGAACAGCAGTTACAACAGTACACTTAATAGTCAAATAAATGTAAAATGGGAAGCCCTCCTAGAACACATTTACTTATTGAATCTTGCCTGTTCCTTACTCATCAGTAAAGTCCGCTGAGAACACATTAGGAATTTGCAATGGTGAAACTCATTCCTCTATGATATCACTGAGTGATGCTGATTGACTATTATGTGGCAGTTTTATTGGACACAAAAATCTAACATGCTTAGATATACTTTTGAGTGGGGTTTTTTTGTAATGATAATTAGGAGTATGCTTGAGGACAATCTAAGTGATACACACTAAAGTCCTGTGGTAAGACATCTTAGCGCGGCGTAAAGGTGTCCATACCATTAACTCCTAGTAGAGGATATGGGTACCAGTCATTATTCTTCAACAATAGATTTCAATATTTTTTTAATTCCAGTGAGATCAGTATTTCTTACAGCCTATTTCAGGGACTGCTGCTACAGTCAGCAGTTATGGGGGTGTGCTTATGTGTGTCTGTGTGCATCCATGCGTTCGACCACCAAGTTATAAAACCATAATTCTTTGTATTAACATGAAGGGTTTGGAAACCCAGCCATATATCCATTGCTAAGATGGCAAACAATGGGAGTCTTATATGTGAGTCAAAAATGTTGAATAAAGATTAGCCTAGCTTAAAGCAGCATTACAAATATCTGATTCTGCGTTTGTTTTTCAATTGTTCATAGTTACTCCTTTATTCTGTTCTCTGCATGAGACTTCTATGTGACCCTAGATTGTTCATTATTACCAGAAACACAACATAAAAGCCTCCCTTTCAGGTTTTAATATCCACCAGTAAAAACTCTGGAGTTTTATAGAAATAGATCCACGTATTGATTTCTCTCCACAAAGATCATAGGGAATTCATAACTTCTTGGCCATTTTAATTAACATAGAGTATACTTTTCTTAGTGTAATCACCATATCTGAATCTTTTAAAGGAAATTATTTTAACTACCCTAAAAACAAAATAATCTAGAGGGTCAGGGTAAAATTTTCTTCTCTCAAAACCCACATGCCCAGAGTCTTTAAGCGAATGCGAGGCCACAGACTTTCCATTTTTGTCTCCATGGCATTGCAGTTAGTTTTCTGTACATTTAAACCATGTCTACAATTGATTGAACGCTTCAAAGCAATACAATGTTATTATAAAGCTTTGGCAAAGCTGTGAGGATGTTTGTTTTACCCTTGTACATTACTTGTCAGTGTGGAAAATGTCGCAGTACAAACACTGAGATCTTAGCAGACTAGAGAGGTTGTTTCCAAGTATGAGCCTGGGACAAAGAAAATTTCACACTGAATTCCAAACTATAGGGTCTCATTCTTGAGAAGGAGGCTCTTATGTTACCGTAGTGAGACATACCATTCAAGTTGCTTGGCATTTAAGGATATCTCTTACTTTATATTGTCAAGGCATCATCCTCAAGTGGCTAATACAAATTTTCCCTTGATGCAATTAGTGAAAATGGATGCTATCCTCTGACGCTGGAGCCTTTTCGTCTCCTCCCACTTTCGCTTAGGCCTCAGTGTAGTCAGATGCCACTGTTTCCCACAAGCTGGACTAGAACGCTTTTCATTGATAATGACATTTTAACATAACCTGTGAAACGTTTCCTGTTCGAGTATCTAATTGACTTGTATAAAGGGATAAAGATCTGCTTGGATTAATCTGACTTTAATATCATTTTTAATGCATTCAGTCTCTATGTTTAACAAAGAAAAGGCCTTATTTAAGCTGAAAATTTTAGCTTTTTAATTCTGTTGTTGGGTATTTTTTTTTTATATATTTTTGCAGAGACATCTCATAGTATGCACCCCTTAGGGTTTTCTTTTTCCTTGGAGTAGAGACAGAGACATATTTAAAGTTTATCTTTTATTCATATAAACTGCTAAAGTTTAGACTAAAGTTTCTTTTTCTTAAAGAATAATTTGTGGTTTTTTAACAACCAAAGACTACAGTTTTATTCTATAACAGACACTAAAATATTAGATGAACATATTATTTAAATACTATAGAGAAAGTAGTAATATGATGTGGTCTTTCTCATGAAGTTAGAAGTAGTGAAAGATGAAGGTGATATTGATGAGAGAAACAATGCAAAGAGAGCTAAGCATTTAATTGCCAAATGAAACAATTGACTTCCTTTTATTGTGATGATGAATTTGAGCCGAGATTCATATTATTTACTGAGTTTGCAGAAAAATAAACTGAAATCCACCCAACAAGCTCTATGGCATCCAGCAGTCAGGAGATGGTTGATATTCTGGCCATGTGGGTATGTATTTTGACTGCCAAAACTCAGGACGTAGAGGCAGGAGGAATACAAGTTAAAGGGTAGCTTGGTCTACAAAAGAAGGCCTTATCTTAACAAAATAATAAAACACATACCAAACAAACAGGTTTAGATGAATTAGGAATATTAGGCACCAGAGAAGAATGCTTGCCAAATCAGATGTATGAATCTCCTGGTGAATGATTGAGAAAGTTATAAGGAATCATATATTATCTATTTGCTTAAAATTATATGTAATTTATGAAGACCTATGTATATATACATATAATTTAAATGAAGTTTTCCCATTGAGGCTGGCAACATCCCCAACTCCCAAGGGCCATAAACTAGCAAAATCCTTAATGCCAGGCATGAGAAGCCACCTAAAGAGTTGTGAGTCATGGGAGTACAAAAGACTCTGAAAACATTATAGGCTACACCTTTTGGCCTTAGTTATCACCCATAGGTGGAAGGTAAGTTCCTACTAACTAAAAATACAATGCCCTTTGGACACATGACACAGAGACCTGAGGTGGACATGATCTAAACGCCTCTTCCTTGAGGACTAACATTCAAAGTACCAAAAGGTGTAAAGCAAACTTCAAAGGAGGGAAGCAGTCCTACTATGATGCCTATGAATTATGAAAATAACAAGTATAGAAAACTAAGCCTAAAGGTGTAACAGTGGCATGCATACATTGGCCATAAGCAACAGTTCTCTAATTGGACTTAAGCCTTGCTCAAACAAGAGTGAAATCATGCCTGCTAGTAGAAACCTAGCCAACTATTCAGGGCTAGTGCTGTCATGAATCTTGAAGGAAAACCTACAACCATGACATTACTAAACCAGCGTAATTCCTAACTGCATTCTAAATAATTACCTTTATATGCACAAATATGTGTAGCCTGCATTCATCAACAAAGATTTTGTTCAACTGACAGAGACCATTATAGAAAATTACAACTTATCAAAATACAGAGAATGAATGATTGTGTGGTAACCAGCCTAACTGATTCATCTATATCACAACTCCTGCACGAACGGCTCAGGGAGGGAGGTTGAGAGAGACAGAAAGAGTTTTTCTCTTGGAACATCCCAGTTGGTTATGAAATACTAATTAGTCAACACTGAAACCATTTCCATACAAGTGACATTAAATGTATTAAGGTATTAAGCAGGTTATGTGTATGTATATGTATATATATATATATCACTTATATAAATATATTGATTATATATACATACATATATGTGGAGAGAGAGAGAGAGAGAGAGAGAGAGAGAGAGAGAGAGAGAGAGAGAGAGACTATGAATTTGAAAGGAGAAATAAATGAATGAGACGTTACATGGCGTTGGGGCAAGGGAGGAGAGAAAAATGATGTAATGGTCATAGGAGTCCCTAGGACTGCATTTGTAACAAACCTTAAGGTGAAGTCCTGGCAGTCTAAATCATCTGGCCACAGGAAAATTTGTACACCGATCTCTCACTAGAACTTAGGTGATAAAAGGTCCTTGGTAAGAAGACACTGGAGATGAACCAACAAGCTGAATTGACTTTCTCACTATTACCTAGACTTTGCAGCCTAAAACTTCCTGCTACAATTCAATGGAAGTCTGTGACACCATTATAGTAAAAGGCATGACTACCCTGAAAGCAACAGATTGCATACACAGGAGGCAGAGCAGGGACGAATGTCACGAAGATATACGTTTACATGGAAATGTCCTGACCTGAGGGCAGAAACATGCTGGAGAGCATATGGGGTTAGGACAAGTGAATAGTACTGAAGTCTTATCATTACGAGGGCATGCAGGGACACATGGAGGAAATGTATGATGTGTTCCTAGACACAGATTGCAGTACTGGTGCAGAGAAAAGACAGAGGAGTGATGGGGAGGGATTTCAACTCTCCAGGCATCTGCCGGAAGTCTCATTGGGATAACAGCAGACTATCGAACAGGTCTTTGAGTTGATTTGCTAACAGCTTCATCTCCCAGAGGAGAGAATTTCCTGGCGGTACTGCCATCCTTTACCCAGTTTTGGCCAATCAGAAAGAATTAGTTGGCTTTTTTTTTTTTTTACCAGTATTAGGTGATTTAGGAATAAGACATCCTATCACTTCAGAATTCAGGAGAAGGTGGGAGGGTAACGATAATCTCGTGCATCATAATTTAGGCAAGCGTTGTCCAAATCAGCTTTGAATTAGGTTTGTACCTCTCAAGTGTCACTCTTTCTCTTTCTCATTTTTAGGGTGTTCTATGTGGGGCTGGATTTTACCCTGGGGCTATGACACCTTGTTGAATGACTAATTAAAAATCATATTGGGGTCTCAGCTTAACCATTATACAGTGGTTCCAGGTGGGTGTGGTTCCCACAAAGCAGCCAAAATTTCACCATCATCTAAATTATATTGTTTAGATGCCCCACCCCACATTGCCTAAAAATGGTTAGTCTTATGGATCTTATTAGTTTTGTTCCCAGGTTGTTTCTACCACCTAATCAATGTCTGCTACATGGTAAATACTCAATACATGCTAGTTATATACATAAAAAAGACTAAATAGACATTATTATTGGTCCTTAAATGCAAGGTCTCTGAAAAATCTATGTTCTTGGATCTTAAAAATGCCAGTTGTAAGATCAATAACTCAACTGACACCACATGCTGGCGAGGATGTAGAGAAAGAGGAACACTCCTTCATTGCTGGTGGGAATGCAAACTAGTACAACCACTTTGGAAATCTATCTGGCGCTTGCTCAGAAAAATGGGAATAGGGCTTCCTCAAGACCCAGCTATTCCACTCCTTAGAATATACCCAAAAGATACTCTACCACACAACAGGGACATATGCTCAATCATGTTCATAGCAGCCTTTTTCATAATAGCCAGAACATGGAAACAGTCTACGTGTCCCTCAGTAGAAGAATGGATAAAGAAACTGTGGTACATTTACACTATGGAATACTACTCAGCTATTAAAAACAAGGAATTCCCGAAATTTGTGGACAAATGGATTGAACTAGAAATTATCATAATGAGTGAGTTCACCCAGAAGCAAAAAGAATTAAATGGTATATACTCTCTTATATCAAGACACTAGTCCAAGGGGTACGTCCCCATGAAAAACTTTACCTACCAGGAAAGTTGGTCAGAGGGGAGGACATCCTATTGAGACTTTAGGTGAGAGAAGCCTGGGAGAAAGAGGAAATAGAAGGATCCAGAGGGTCCTGGAAAACTACAGGCGAGTCTGAGCCCTGGGTTCCTCCTCAAACTATGGCACCAGCCAAGGAAAATATAGGCAGTAAACTTCAAACCCCTACCCAGACCAGCCGATGGACAGGACATTCTCCACCGTTAAGTGGAGAAGGAGATCTGACTTTCACACAAACTCTGGTGTCCCATATTTGACCAGGTCCCTTGGATGGGGAGGCCTGGTGGCACTCAGAGGAAGGATAATAGGTCACCAAGAAGAGACTCGATACCCTATGAGCATAATCAGGGGAAGGAGGTCCCCCTCAGTCACAGACATAGGGGAGGGGAGTAGGGGAGAAAGCGGGAGGGAGGGAGGAATGGGAGGATACAAGGGATGGGCTAACAACTGAGATGTAATATGAATAAATTAATAAAAAAATGGGAAAAATGCCAGTTGTATATGAAAATACCTATTTTTATTTGCATTTACTTCTTTTTCCAACTCCATGTTTTAATTCTAGTTACTTCCTCGGAGGGAAATGAGGAGGACAGATGAGCATATCAATTTCTTTCCTGAATCTCTCGTCATTCTCCAAACACATACCTTAAGTATAATATAATAAGGTATATTTGCGCCTCGAATAAAAATAATTTGAAACCCATGAAGATGGCTCAGTTGGCAAAGTTCTTGCTGTACAAGCATGAGGACCTAACTAGATACAAGAATCTACATGAAGCCAGCCACAGCTCTGGGTGCCAATAAACCCAGCACTATGAGCCAGAGACAGACAGGGCCCTAAAGCTCAGTGCTAACTAGCCTATCCTTGGCAGAAGACTCACATTCAGAATAAGACCCTCCTGCCTTAAGAAGTAAAGATGGGAGGAGTTATGTTACATCAATTTCTAGGCACAGCAGGGAGAACACGTACACATGTACATATTCACACCCAGAATCACAAGTATGTACATACACTCACATGTCATATACACACCACAAAACAGAATTTAAAAAATGAAAACCAAAAGTGGAACAAAACGTGTACAAAGTGCTGTGCTAACTAGGACTCAGCTTTGAGATTCACAGCCGAAAGAAAAGGTATTACGGCATGGTCTGGTGCTTTTTATTCAAATGTTAACTTCCCCTGGCCCACAATTATTACTGTTCTATGAGGAGACTACCACGTACCAGAAATGGCGTTTGTGAACTTTGTCTCCCAATTTTTCTCCAATTGGCTGATTAAATGCCTACACCATGGCAGGGCAGAAATGACGTAGGAAGAGCCAAGGTTCATGGGCATGGAGGAGAAAATGATCACTAGAAGAAGAGGGCAGGCACAGGAGGAGAGAAGAAGAGGCAGAGCCTCCATGGGTGAGTGTGAACGAACAGCACTTGCACTGAGGATCTGGGATGGAAGAAGGAAGTATTTATGGGACAGTGGGTGGGAAGTAACACAGCTAGGAATTAATAGAGCAATTGCCATGGGATGTGGGGCTGGGAGGTAAAAGATAGCTGGGGGTAGTTCCTCCCAGCCCTACAGCTAAAGGAATATTTCAAAATCTAACAGGTATCTATGTCTTTTCTTAATACGGTAGCAAGGAAATCCTAACCACTGTAAAAAGAATATATGGATTACTAGTAAACATCAATAGCCAGATATTTTCTACAACAACGATTAAAAGTGATTGTTATACATCCAATAAGGTACTAGGGGTAAAAATGTCCCCATCAAAACGCATTTTCCAAAAACCCTCCCATACTGGGTTTCTTCCTCTGCCTAGGATATGAGTGAGTGATACCTGAAACTAAATTAAAAGCATAAGAGTGGGCACAGTCTCTGTGTGCAGATTTCCCTTGGGTCTTGGGACATATGTAGGCCTAAGACAGAAATTCCAAGCCATGGAGATCAGACTAGGAGGCCCTTTTAACAGGCAGAATGCTTTAGGTTGAAGAGAAGTTCCCAGTAAAGATGAAATTTAGATCCCCAATTCTAAAATTATTTGCAAAATATTCCAATATTAGAAAATAAAATACCAACAGCCAGGTGAGCAATTTGCTCCAGTAGGAATGAAAACACAACAGTCTTCACACACACACACACACACACACACACACACACACACACACACACACCAAAAATGACTTTAAATTGAATGTGATTAGCATGTTTCAAAGATAAATAATGAAATCATGTCCAAAATATAGAATCAAAATTATTCTAAAAATCATGCAAAGAGAAAATAAAAACAGGTGGGAAATTAAAAAAGAACCAATTAGTATGGACAAAATGAAAAACAGTCAATTATTGAAAAACAAAAACAAAAACACAAATCTTGTGGGGGAGTTGAAAGAATAAACAGGTAATTATATACTTTCTTGGTGAATGCCGCTATGGAGATTAGCAGATGGCATGCTACATGCCTTCACACATGATCTGGTTGGGGCTCTGAGGGGAAACAAAATCTGAGAAGTAGGTGCAATTGCATCAAGTCTTAAAAGAAACAGAAGTTAATAGACAAGGAGAGAATTACAGCCAGAGGAAGTAGGGGGGCGAGTATTGAAGAGAGGAAGTGTCTGCAAGGCAGTGTTATTGGGACTGTGAAGAGCACAGGCAGGGAGGACGGTGAGTGAGGCTGTGGATAAGTCAAACTGTGAGGGACCTGTGATGCTCTTCTCTGCTCTGGGTTTATCTCATGGTAAGCAGTGCAACCATCAGAGGATTGAAATGTGGTACATCCAGCTTTATTTTTGAGACAGGTCACTTTTAATACCTCTGTAGAGATTAGATTAGAAGGTTTAGCAAGATTGGGGCTAAGAAAAAAAAAAACCCAAGAACCCTCTCAGCACCTGTGTAAAAAGTGATGCTATAAGGAACTTTTTCCTTCTTCACCTTTCATTCTAAGCCCTCAGCCTAGAACCTTGAGTCATATCTGAAGAAGTAAACCCCTTCATCATGGAAGTCAAATCATTTCCAGAACTGACAATGATGAAATTACTCATAGATCCAGAGCAAAACTGAGTGTGTCTATAAACAGATCAACTGGGACCCTCATCAACGTAAACACTGTGTGCTTTGCAGTCAGATAGCCGGATGAGATCTTGCTCTAAATGACTCATTTTAATCTCACAGTCCTGAAGATGAACTGGCCATTGGCAGAAGACTCGAGTCGTATTGGTCATGACAGGATCTGATCTGGGACCAGGACTGCAGGGCAAATAGACAAATGATATGCCAAAATGTCAGAGAAGCGCTCTATCTCACAATAGCACGATAGAGAAGAAGTCGGTGGGAGAAAAGCACATTCTATTTAGAGGGTAGAGTGAAAAATAATGGAAAGATAAATATGTATAGTGATTTTAACACCCAACCTGAAGGCCTGTGTCTTTGCGTGTATACTGCACAAGGGGCCTTCATGCTGCTACCTATTAACACTGCCATAAATGTAAAATATTAGTAATAATAATTACACTTTGCATATGCTTAATGTCTATCAATATGGCTACAACTCTTAAATTCTCTTAAGCTTCTTTCCATTAGAAGCAGTTATATTAAATATATAGAGAGAGTCAAACAAATTAAATGCTGCTAACAGCTTTTCTAATTTGTAAACACTTGAATAAACATGAGCTTTATCAAATGCTTAATTAATCTGAAACGCCAACTTAAAAAGTTGAAGTAATGAACAATAAGCATCGTTCCACCTCAGGATGTCACTCCATCTGGGTGCTTTCTCCAGGTGCAAAGATATGTTACTACATTAACCACTTTGCATAGGAAATCAGTCTGCTCTCATGGCTTGAGTTGAATTTGGAACTGACTGAAAATGGATAGGCTTCTGTATAAACCATGCAATTTAAAAGGGAGGGTTTTTGATCTCTCAATAAGACAAGTATCTGTAAGTCAATAGAAGTGAAGCCTAGATTTTACATGTCTGTTTTTATGTGTCAGAATCAAACAGCCATTTTGCCACAGTCTTAGCGGTAGATGCATTCATGTATAAGATCTTAAGTGTTTTAGACTTAGGGTTTCATGTTAACCTTGCTTGTATTCCACAATATATGGCTATTCTATAATTACTGACTTGCAGATGTTTTTCAAATACTGGGTATTAAGACTGTAGTCCCACACAGGCTCAGGTAGAGTGTTACATCTAAACTATATCCCCAGCCAGCAATTGGTAGTTTTCCTTTAGGGACATGGACTCAGAAAGTTGCCAGGATGTATTTGAACTTGCAACCTCCCTTTCCTTGCTTTGGGGGCAGCTGGAGTTACAGGCCCTGCACCACCACACCCACACTCACACACCCCAAATACTGATAGGGATACTATGTGTGGTCCATGGATGCTAAGGGTAGCTTCTGACAAATCATCCTTAAATTATACTCACAGCCCACACATTAGCCATTCAAAAGCACGCCAATAACTACTATGCAAATGAATAACCATGAGACATGAGAGCTCCCCTAAAAGGAGAAAAGAGGACAACGTCTCATGTAGAACGTTTGTTTGGTAAGTGTGGGTAAAAATAAGAGGAACAACAAATAACACATATGGAAGTCTTCAACTGCAACAGCTCTCTCATGAGGAAGTCTCTAAAGTTCATTAGTCAAGAGGTCATATATGTGTAAAACCAGAGTGCACCAAGAAATATCTCCTCTAAACATCCCCAGCTACAGACCGTGGCATTGTGGTACAGAGAGAGGAAGAAGGTACAGGAAGCAACAGTGGTTAATTACAGACAAGGCCAGAGTATTGCTGTATCCCCACTTTTGATTCCTTGATTGCTGTTTCTCCAGGACTCTGTGAGCTACAGTGTGCTAATGCCCCTGAAAACACCCCTCTTGCACCACAGACCCCTCCTGCTGGGGCAGTCTCTGGGCATTTATGCCTCTTCCTGCTAGTGGTTCTCCGTGGGCCAGTCCTTCCAGCTACTGAAGAGAATGTGGTACAAGAGCGAATCCAAATGAAGCCATGGTGAATTGAGGCAGATTGCATCTATTGCTGTCCCTTTATCTCATGGTCTGCCTCTCTATTATAGAAGGAAATTAAGTTGGTCTGCCATGATTCACTCTCCACAAAACCCTGTTTGCTACTCAGAATCCTGTTCCTTTCTAGGAGATTGCAGTACAATTTTTAAAAATATTATTTTTTACTATCTTCTTGGCAGTTACTACTAAGCTGACCAGTATGTAATTAGTGGACACTTGCTTTTCCAAATACCCACTTTGTAAAAGTACTCTCTAGATGAAAAGTACTCTCTTCTTTTTTAGACCCTTTCTATGTATATAAAATGTATATAAATTAGTAATAGTTGGCAAAGAAAAATATCATTAAACACTACTGATTTTTCTATGCCAAATTTTGTCAAGTGTGTTTCACAAATGCTTTCTCTCTTTCCATTCTCTCTGTCTCTCTCTGTCTCTCTGTCTCTCTGTCTCTGTCTCTGTCTCTCTCCCTCTTTCTCTTTCTTTGATTGTATACTCTATAGATAACACTCTTGATTATATGTTTGAAGTAAACTGTTTCTTAAAGGTATAAGCAAAGAAAACAAAAATACAAATAAGACATAGTTTCTGAGGCATCTATGTGTGTTCTTCATCATTTGACAGTTATTAGATGTCTTTCTCCTTCTCAACAGCTAACAGCTAATTTGATTCTGTTTTATATCATAGAAAGGAGGAACAATCATTATCTCCTTTTCCTTATCTATATTTCATTCTTAGCTGTTATGACTGATTTGCTTTATTTTGAGTTTTTATTGCTGCTTGGAGGAAGGATCTTTGCATTTGGCCTGGACTGGCTAGGACCTCCTGTTCCCTCTGCCTCAGTCTCCCGAGTGCTGTAATTATAGGTGTACCACCACTGCCATCCCTGGCTTACAGGTAAAGAACTTTACATCACTTTAATGAAGGATAGCATCCTGGTACTAATCTTCCTACTCATGTGGTTACTGGGTTAAGACTCTGGCCATCTTACCCTGCAGCTGCAGGGACAGAGGTAAGTGTCATTCATTCATCCTCTCATATTCATTTATGCAAAAACTGCCACTGAGCACTTACTGGTAATATACTGGTGAGTTTTAAGGCAAACGGCTTTTATAGGATGAATTCTGGGAGACATAAAGACATGAACAAATATCTATCCCAGATAGGAAACCAATGATCTACCAAAGAAACAAGCTCAGCCAATATTAGTTGGTTGAACCAATGAGTCATGGAGCATGAGTGAAGGGTTACCTACAAGGACATCACTGACTACGACAGCTACCTCACTGAAAACCCCACCTCACCTTGGGTATTGAGTCACAAAAGTTGCATCACTTGGAGCTCCTTGAACATCTTGCAGGCAGCTCCACCAAAGGATTCTTCCCTTACCACTAGGCAATTGTTTTCTGCATATAACTTTTCAGCAGGGGCCCTCATGATCCTCGTAAGTCTTTCCATGTCTTAAAATTCTTTGGTTAGCTTACGAGCTCATAGACAGTTTCATTGCAGGACTTCAAATATAGCATTTTAAACTCGGCTTTGACACTGATCCTTGCTTGTTAATCTACAGTCTAGATTCTTCTGTTTTCACAATCTGATCTTAAAGTACTGAATATGAAGCCCACAGTGTTGCTTATGCTACGTATGTGTACAGTTACTAAGTTATACCTGTGCCCCACTCACAATCCACTTTCTCCCTTCTCCTTCTAGGGAGGAGTGTTTCAGGCCAAGGAAATCAATTCACTGTGAACTGGACAAGGCTCTCAGAAATTCCTTGTTAGGTGGATAATATGCGGTGTGGTAAATGCACATAAGGAAACATAGTCTTGCCCAGTTATAATCTTATAAAATGACGAAGACAGAATAATATGCTAGAAATGTTTCCAAATGAGTGAGATCAAGAAACACACACACACACACACACACACACACACACACACACACACACACACACACACACGACACTCCAGTAGTCATGTCTTAGCATACTCACTGGGTTTTCTCAGCATCCATGGACCAGTCTCTCCTCAGGCATGTACATCTAGAAGCCTCTGTAAGGCTTCTTTCCCCACTTAAAGCAAGCAAGGAAAGACACCTGAAGCATTTCCTTCACTCTCTCACTCTTTATTCTTCCTTCCTATAACATGTGATATAATCTAAAGATTTATGTGGAAGAAGGAAGACTCTGGATTAGCTGGATTAGGCAGTTTAGCGTTTTAAGTTTTTCTTTGATATTTCTGGCAACTGTGTTTCTAAAACAACACTGCTGGTAAGATTGGATGAGTCTCCTTTTATTGGCCCTCAGACCAAATGGAATCTACTATATTTTCCCTTAGGTGCCATTTATTTACATATAGCCATGTGTGCCTGAAGCTTTACAATTGACGTGAATATTTCATTATTTTGATTCTATGAAACTTAGCCCACAACGAAGGTAATAAACTCACTCACTGCGACAACCTACACAGCTTAGGAATTAGAGCCACAGGGAGGGAAGCAATCACAGACATGTATAGAAAAACTCGGATGGGGAGAGTCATAAGCTCTGATAAAAAAAAAATACACCAAGATCGGCCCAGAAATTAAGGTATTTATGTATTACATCTAAATCAAGAAGATAGGTTTAGCTGAATGAGGAGGTAGGTTTAGGTAATCTCTACAGATGATTTCTATATGGAGGCAGCCTCCAGCTGCAAACATCTGAGAGGAAGAAGCTGCAGCTCTTTCTACTTCCTGCACACACTGGAAACATACACACAGGAACGAGGGGAAGCCTTGGCCACCTCCTGAGTCTGACTTGGGGAAAGTTTAGCCATTGCCACGGGTCTGAGGCATTGTGGTGCTTGGCATGGCCATGCTCGTGTCAATGACATACATTCATTCACTCAGTTCTTCATCTGCACCCATAGCCCACCGCTTCCAAATGTAACCCACCACCTGGCATTTGTTTGTTTTTATACCCTCCTTTCCAAACTTTACACATGCACAACTGTGCTAACTATAGACAAAATAATATATCGCACATCTCTCGAATGCAGTTATCTCGCATGACAAACTTTAAACCCTCAAAAAGCAGCACTTTATGTACTCCCAACAAACAGGTGACCACTCTGGTTCTAAGACAGGCTATTCTGAGGACTTGTGTGGGTGGAATCATGTGTTTTAGGGAATCTGTGCCTAATTTATTTCTCCTAGAACAATGAACACCTGCTTTACTCATGTTGTCACAGAAGCCTTCCCTTTGCTTTCAGCTGAATTAGTCAACTCTTAACATTTAGCTTGTCTTCTCCCTCTGTTGACCATTGCAGATACTTTTGTTTGTTTGTTTATAAATATTGGGTATTGTGAACAAAGATGCAATGAGCCTGAGAGTATAGCAACCTCTGTGAGATCTGAATTAATTTTGTTGTTTGCTGTTGTTGTTGTTGTTGTTAATGTGTCCAAAAGTAGGATTTTTGAGTTGCAGAATCAGGGAAGTTGTATATGTAATTTCTGGAAGAAAAAAATAAATTATTATTTTTTCCATAGTGCACCATTTAATATTACTAGCAGTGGGTTTTAAGCCATTTAATTTTTTGATATCTCACCAAAATGTTAGCTTCATTTTTATTAATAGTAGACATCCTAACAAGTGTGATGTGGTATTTCATTGCATAGACAACTCCTTTGCATGATAGACTGTCATGACATCCTGAGCTGGACCATTATTTTCCCATAGAAGCAAAACCTCCCGTCTATCCCACTTCCCTGGTAAGTGAAGACTTTCACAGGACATGCCCCTTGGGCTAGTGTCCAGGTGAGAGAAGCAAAGGAGAATGGGGAAAAAGAAGGATCCAGAGGGTCCTAGAAACCTACAAGATCATTATGATGGGCAGATCTGGGCCCATGGGTCCTGTTCAAACTATGGCACCAGCCAAGGACAATATGTGCAGTAAACATCGAACCCCTACCCAGACCTACCCAATGGACAGGACATTCCCCACAGTTGAGTGGAGAGTGGGGACTGACTTTCACACGAACTCTGATGCCCCATATTTGACCACTTCCCCTGGATAGGGAGGCCTGGTGGCACTCAGAAGAAGGATAGAAGCTACCAAGAAGAGACTTGATATCCTATGAGCATATACAGGAGGAGGTTCTTCTCAGTCACAGTCATAGGGGAGGGGAGTAAGGGGAAAATAGGAGGGAGAGAGGAATGGGAGGATACAAGCGATGGGATAACAATTGAGATGTAATATGAATAAATTTAAAAATACATTTAAAAGAAAAAAGAAAAAAAAAAACCTCAAGCTTCAATAGAGACAATAATAAAATCTGACAAAGTCATTCATGATAGGCTCCACCTTGTAGTGATAACGTCCTTCCCCACAGGTGTGTCTGGTCATCTTTGGCGGTAGCATCCTTGCTTTACACCCACTGGACAGTAACTCAAGTTGTGACAACTAAAAACCATTTCCACACACCACCAAGTGATCTACACTACTGCCAGTGGGTGATTCCTGGTTGAGAACCAACGTAGTCACTGGGCCAAGATTGTAAACCTGAGGTCAGAGCTACTGTCAACACATCAATAAACACTGTCAGTTACTGAACATTCTGAACTGGAGAAATCCCCTGTTCTGAAATTTTCTATGATTTTTCTTTGTCTTCTTCCTTTTTCTTTTCTTTTTTAATCTCAAGTTCATTGTGAAATTACCATTTCAGTCACTTATGACTTCAATCCTTTGTGTAGCACTTGAAGCAATTTTGTTATAGCTCTCAGTAAATACCTACCACTTGTAAAAGGGAACAGCCAACATGTAGTTTTTTTTGTTTTTTTTTTTTAATAAAATCTGTTTTGCATGGATTTCAAGCCCTCCAGGCACCCTGGTATCTGTTGTTGTTTTCTTATTTACACTCACTAGAGAATCTCAAAACCCAGAGATGATTCCAGAGACTGCTGTGAGCAGTTAGACTTGTGTTTATTAATTTTTTGTGCATATGCCCATAGGCCTTGGGGCAAAGAGTTCATTTAAACAAATATAAATGATACATAAATAACCACATTGCCCAGAACTTCTCTCTATGATTATTCCTGCAGAACAGCAGGACCATTTTGTGATCCCACCTGCATGCCGTTAGAGAAATATGGAACTGTACTCACTGTCAAGGGGACTTCATGTATTTTACCACAATGGGAGGGAATAAATCACATTTATTCACTTGGACAATGATTCTAATCACCTTCAGTCTCCCTTGTATTCTGCTATCTGTTGTATCGTTACATTTTGTTTTGTTGCTATAAGCCAGAGAAATTCATCCTATCTAGGTTAAGATGTAAATTTTTATTAGAAAAAAAAATAATAAAAGAATAAATAATAAAGCAAAGAAATTAGGAATAGGTACAGACAAGAGCTTGAGGTGATCTTTTTTAAAGATTTATTTATTATTTATACAGTATTCTGCCTGCACATGTGCGTGCATGTCAGAAGAGATCTCATTATAGATGGTTGTGAGCCATCATGTGGTTGCTGGGAATTTAACTCAGGACCTTTGGATGAACAAATAGTGCTCTTAAACTCTGAGCCATCTCTCCAGCCCAAGACGATCTTCTTAACAGACTCTATGGCAGTGTCTGTCTAGGTTATCCAGGGAACTGGATGGATTTAAGCCTTCTCGGTAGTTAGACCACTTTACCTAGGCAGACATTTGTAGTACAACTGGCCTTTGAGACGTCATATGACAGCTCTTAGAACAGAAAAGGAAAGAATGTCTTATTCAAAGTCTCTGTGAGACTCCATCTGGTGAAAGACATTGGATTACTATGCTGCGAAATAAAAATTTTCTCTAGTGACATGCATTTACTATGCTCTGTAGTCTTTAAATTTATTGAGGGAGGAATTCTGGTCACTATATATGTGATATTTAAAATACCTCAATGTAAACATATAATAGAGAGTGGGATAACCATTTCACAGAACAGGGGGATTGGAAATTTCATTTAAAGACTGTTACAATACATTCACTGGAAGATATTAACTTATTATACTGGGAAGACAAAAAGTTTCTTCAGTGTTATATGTATCATGTACCCTGAAATCTTTGAATGTATTGGAGCACATGGCCAAGATGACTGAAATGTGTCAATCAGCTGACTTGAAAATCAAGAGATTAGCTCTTAATTGACATATATAAAACCAGAAGGCCCTATTTTATATGCTTGGCCTTCATTCAGTCAGATAAAGACCTGAACAGAGGAGAATACTGACTCGCCCCGATAAAGATTTAACCCCTTTGTCCAAGTGAAAGTCACATTTTCTATACTGTTTATCCACCCATCCATCTGCCCACTTCTCATTCACTCATTCATCCTTCTAGTCATCCATCCACCCACCCACCCATTCATCCTTCCAATCATCCTTCCATCCACCCTCCCACCCATTCATCCTTCCATCCACTCACCCACCCATTCATCCTTCCATCCACTCACCCACCCATTCATCCTTCCATCCACCCTCCCACCCATTCATCCTTCCACCCACCCACCCACCCATTCATCCTTCCATTCACCTACTCACCCATTCATCCTTCCACCCACCCACCCACCCACCCTTTCATCCTTACATTCACCTACTCACCCATTCATCCTTCCATCCATCCACCCACCCTTTCATCCTTCCATCCACCCACCCACCCATTCATCCTTCCATCCACCCACCCACCCATTCATCCTTCCATCCACCCACCCACCCTTTCATCCTTACATTCACCTACTCACCCATTCATCCTTCCATCCATCCACCCACCCTTTCATCCTTCCATCCACCCACCCACCCTTTCATCCTTCCATCCACCCACCCACCCATTCATCCTTCCATCCACCCACCCACCCATTCATCCTTCCATCCACCCACCCACCCATTCATCCTTCCATCCACCCACCCACCCTTTCATCCTTACATTCACCTACTCACCCATTCATCCTTCCATCTACCCACCCACCCTTTCATCCTTCCATCCACCCACCCACCCATTCATCCTTCCATCCACCCACCCACCCTTTCATCCTTACATTCACCTACTCACCCATTCATCCTTCCATCCATCCACCCACCCTTTCATCCTTCCATCCACCCACCCACCCTTTCATCCTTCCATCCACCCACCCACCCATTCATCCTTCCATCCACCCACCCACCCATTCATCCTTCCATCCACCCACCCACCCATTCATCCTTCCATCCACCCACCCACCCTTTCATCCTTACATTCACCTACTCACCCATTCATCCTTCCATCTACCCACCCACCCTTTCATCCTTCCATCCACCCACCCACCCATTCATCCTTCCATCCACCCACCCACCCTTTCATCCTTACATTCACCTACTCACCCATTCATCCTTCCATCTACCCACCCACCCATTCATCCTTCCATCCACCCACCCACCCATTCATCCGTCCATCCACACACCCACCCATTCATCCTTCTATCCATCCACTCACCCATTCATCCTTCTATCCACCCACCCACCCATTCATCCGTCCATCCACCCACCCACCCATTCATCCTTCCATCCACCCACCCACCCATTCATCCTTCCACCCACCCACCCACCCACCCTTTCATCCTTCCATCCACACACTCATCCATTCAACCATCCATCCAAATGAGGATCCCAGTAGTTCTTTTGATAATCTCTCTAATACACTGTGTAAGCAAAAGGGGATTCTGTGATCATTGAAATTTTTATTTTAATTATGCACACACAGTTAATGCAAAAAGCATCAATTACTACCACCCTGTCAAGTTTATAGAAAAATAACAAACTCATCGTTATTTTTTAAAATACAAAATGAAGGAAAAGGGAAGTATAGAAATTGTTCCTTGTCTAATGTAACTGTCCTCTTTCTCCCTTCCATCTTCTTTATTATCTTTCTCTATAGACAGCCATGCCTTGTACATGACATCTCAGTCAGAACTGGCTCACTTGTGTGATGGAATCCTGCAAGTGTACATAACACACTTCATTGCAATAAGCAATGTCCTCACAATGCCCACTGACTATATACCATTTAAGACATTTCCTGTTTTAATGCAGTCAGCAATAAACAAAGGTATTCCAATAAGTCCTGGGTAAAGATACTGCTGATCCAAAATGTCAATTTATATTTATTCGTGGAGCCATTAAGTTGCTATTATTAAGTGTCTGATAAGTTGGCAACTAGGTACCAACTTTCCAAAATGGATTTTTGAAGATAAAAGAGACATAAGTCACAAAAGGGACACAGTTTCCATGATGGCTGTTGGTTATAATGGGAAAATTCCATCAATTGAAATCTAAGACTACTTCTACTAGCAAAAGCCACCAGATGAAAGATACAATTGTCAGATATTTAAAAGGCCAGGAGATTACTTTTTATTCACTCAGGGCCCTAGTCTTGGAGTCTCTTGCTTTCACCAACCAGTTTTAGATCACAGTCTTTGGCTGAAACTGATTCTCTTTCTCTTGTCACCTGAATCACATATGTATCAACTTGAACAAAATGCTAAATCGCCTTTCAATAGGAGAGGTATTTCAATCAAATCATTAATTTGGTGGGAGTTATTTTTAAGCGATTAATTTTTTCATCATGTTACAGACTGAACCCACCCCGCTTCTTCCCAGTCCCACCCTCATGCCGCTCATCCTATTCCTTCCTCTCCTTCTTCTCAGAGGAGGGAAGGCCCCAAATGGTCACCTCAAGTCACAACAGAACTAAGTCTATCCTCTCCTACCGAGAACTGACAAGGCAGCCCAGCTAGGGGAAAGGGATCCAGAGGCAGGCAACAGAGTCAGTGAAAGCCTCATATTTTAACTATTTAAAATACTTCAATGACAATATATCTTTAGAATCCATAGAAATCATTTAATTGAAGAATGCACACTATGTGTATATTGTATGTTAATGCTAATGTCTATATAAATATACATTACATAGAATTATACAGGATGAGATTTTTATCTTTCAGTTCCCTATAAGAGAGAGAAATTCAAAGACATTTAATCTATATTCTCTATTTTTCACATGAATAAATTTGCCAATCTCTATCAAGTGTCAAATGCAAATTTATTATAATTTTAAATTGGCTCTATAATGGGCTCAGTGACAAAATACATGATTTAATATTCTTCATCATGGTATTGTTTATGTTCTATTGGAAAGTTTCTTTATTGCTATTTAACCACATTAAATTTCCCTAAGGAGCGTGATTATCCATTAATGCTCTAAAGAGATGCATCACCCTTGATTGATGAAGAACTGAGTATTGCATTTGACATAGACCAGACGATATTTGAGAAAGGAAGGGGAGTATCTGTCATATGTCACTTGAGTGACAAATCACCTAGGGGACAGGGGTATGGGGTAAGGGGGCAGGGACTAGGTATTTTCAAACTTAACAAAAAAAAAAGTTAGACCTTAAAGTAAAAGGTAAAATTATTCTTAAGATTTTCTTGTTCACTAACCTAGGTGGAGAAGATAAACCCCCATACTTAGATTATATGTCTTCATCATAAGCACCGGTAACCTTCACTAGAGCAGGACCTGTAGTCAATTCTTATTAAACTCTCTTCTCATTACTGAAGAATCAGTTTCAGGTACAGGCGGCAGTGAAGTCCTGAAGATTTATGTTGAATTGTTAGAGAGACACAGTAAAAAGTCATTTCTAAAGTTGAAGTGGGAATTTATTTAGATTTTTTTTTCTTTTAGGTGTTTTCTTGGCACAGCCTTAAAAAAATAAGAGCGAAGGAAATCACTCCTTGTAAATCATTCATTTCTCGAACTAAACATGCAATAATTCTCAAGTAGAATACATCCCTTGGCTTTATCCATTTGACTTTATTTTTTTTTTTCCAGAACAATTCAAACAGCATTTTTAGCAGTCTAGAAGCTAGGTCAGAAATCTAAGCCCTTGAAGATTTTGCCAACACATCATTACAGACTTTCTATGCATGCTCCCATTTATCTATGAGGAACAAAGAGCACTAATGCAGACATTACTATTCCACTCAGAGATTCACCCAGTGTGTATCTCCTGGGTTCCTGCATGGTGTGGAGCCCTTGGGAGATAATAAATGTACAAATTTTCATTTGAAGAGAAAGTGGACACTGGATTAAGGCTACCTTCTTCTCCAGACTAATTTATCAATTTCTGTTTTTCCTTGGCTCACATTCTATTGGTCTCATGTCTTCCAATTCTCTGCCTAAAATTCAGACTTTTGTCTTGTCCTTGAACTTTGGTGGCTCTATTTCCCTTATGTAGAATATTACCATGCAGGGTTCAGTGACTTATCTCCTCAGATAACAGCTGTATCCATCTTCTTCTTATACACTTTTTGACCCCTAGTTTAGAAGATTTTCCCTTATTATGTTCTTTTTTTGTAAACTGTAATTATATGAACTTTAATGTGATACTTTTTTTATAATATCTACCTCTCTGTCCATACTCTCCATGAAAGATGGGACTCAGACTTCTTGTAGGCTGCTTTTTCGTTGTTCTATCTGAGCATGCTCCAGGGACAGTGAACAGAATACTTACAGAGTAGTTGGCAAACTAAACTCGTAAGCAATGGCCAAGGTACAATGTGACTGGAAGCCAAGACGTTAAGACAACAAACTGAAAGATGAAAACAGAATGTGGAAGTATCTAATTGGGTGAGCTACGGTTGATGAATCCATAAATGATAATATGAATAATAAAGGCTTCAGAGAGTTCAGTCAGTGATGACAAAGTGCTGTGGGACGAACAACGCCAAGGCAGAGGCGTGAGGGTGCACTCTTGTAAGATGTAAAGAACCAGGGCTGGCGACAGGGAGGACGCTTTCTAGATGCTTTGTAGCTTTGCTGCGAAACCTCATCGTAAAGAAGAAAGGCTCAAGGTGGACCGCAGAATCCAGAAGACTGCTTGTGGAGGATGATGGAAGGGTAGGCGTGAATGTTGAGATTGGGCCACGTTGCAGAGTAGCGCAGGCAGAGAAGATAGGACGGGGGATGCCTTTGAAGAGCTTCATGGGGGAAATTAGAGGCCTTTGCCGCATGCACCTTACGGAGCAGTGCCAGGGCACATATGTTTTAGAAGAAGAAAATAACAACGCTAAGAGTTCACATTGCTATGCACATGATTTTTATGGACTAACAGAAAGCACAAGCACGTATAGTAATCACCAAGAAATGTAAACAATTATTTACAAGTTTATTTTAGCCTCACCAACATGAGGGAGCATTACTACTGTTCCTTAAGAGTTAGGATAACTCGTTTCCGAAGTCCTACCACTCACTGAGAAGCTCAATTTGGAATTCCACTACCCTGTCTTCAAATACTGTGTGTGACATAGTGAACTATGCTTTCTGTCATGTAGCGGTTAGGCCATCACATAATTAATATTAATCAATATCAATCTAAGTGAGTAGTTATTGTATGTTACATATGATTACATACTGTATTATCATCACTATATAAACATATACTATTATTTATATTAACACAATATTAACACATAGTATATTTAAAACATAATATATTAATACTGTATTGTTGGTATTTAATCAATATAAATATATTAATTAATGTATTGTTTTATATTTAATATGATATATTAATTACATATGGTATTTAACTTCCATATTTGAAAATCAAATGACAATGGAGCATATTAGAAAATTATTTCAAGTAAATAATGTTTGCATAGGGCTTTATGTAGGCAATTCTCCTAGTACTTTTGTAGGCAGTACTTTACCCAATACTGCCTTTCAGCTCTCTAAGATGTCCCTCTTGCACCAACATCATCCACATGCTGTATAAATTCTATCATTTATATATCTAGTCTCAGACTATGTATTCAGTCAAAAATTTTCCCTCTTATACTTGGCAGGAGATGACTTAATATTAAAGTTTTAGTACTTCTTAATCAGCCTTTCCAAAAAAAAAAAACAACTCTGAATCTTAATATTAACCCTCTTGTGGCATTGAATAATTCAATAATCACTTAGAAATGATTTCATTTACCAAGTTTCAATATTTATAGACACAAAAACTTGCCTGTTAAAAACATAAAAATATCCAGGCTCTCACAGATATTATGGCTAGAACTTTCATGCCTATCAGCTGAATCAAAACCAATAAGCCACATGCAACAAGCAGTTCTGGTTGTTTGATTAACGCATATGAAACTTCTAGCAAGGCAACTGTGAACAGGTGAGTTGTAGACACTGGT
Organism: Acomys minous; assembly: GCF_964271855.1. Classification (NCBI taxonomy): domain Eukaryota; kingdom Metazoa; phylum Chordata; class Mammalia; order Rodentia; family Muridae; genus Acomys; species Acomys minous. Next base: position 32,044,799 of record NC_140498.1, on the reverse strand, counting down.
AAATAGCGATTACTAGGTAGATGGGCAGGAGAAATCCCACCATCCCTAGAAATAGGAACAGCACAGGCCAACACTCCTCCCAGACATAAAAATAAAGATATACCTGGCTTGAATGAGTCCAGGGTATTGGCCCTCAGTTTAATCAAGAATTCCTGGGACACAAGTTATTTGCAAAGGTCTTGGATCTGTAGGAGCTTAAATAGTCTCTGTGAATTTGGGTGATCAAAGGAGAAAATAGAGATGGATGAGCCCTCCACGGGAGCAGGTGGTTTAATCGGCTGTGCTTGTGCATCCTGGTGCCACCTGGACTTAAATGTCCCATGCTGAACACCAGTGAAAAATGGCCTTTTCATTTCACTTAGGATTCTCTCCTGATTCTTAATGTCTTCCATAATTAAGGAGTAACTACCAAGGCGTGGGGCATTTCCAGGGGATTAATGGCCAGCTGGGAGAGTTGATGGCCCGGAGCTGAGTGGGGACTCATTAACCTCAGCTGGTCATTAATTCCTTAGGCACTGCCTGGGGTTGGGGGTCCTGAGGACGAGCACTTTATTGGACTGTATTTCAGGGAAAGAAAAAAGTAAAACTTGAAAAAACACAAAGGCTCAGTCCATCTCCTGAGGCAATGCAGAATGCCACCCCTGGAGTTCCCATGGCATTGTGTTCTCACATCACCTCTCTCTCTCAAGAATTTCCACCCTGGGTGCTAGTAATAAAAGAGAGCTAAAGTAAATGAGATGCTTCCCGGAAGTTGGCAACTGAGATGAAAAGCCCAGAATATGCTAAATGACAAGGTTAAAAGGGTAATGTCTCATGACAACCAGACCTCATCTTTGCCCAAGCATACACAAACCCATGTAAGGACTCCGACAGCATGTTAGAGCCTTTCTTCACTAGTGTTAGCTCCCTCTTTCCTGACTGCTACATAGAAACAAGTAGAAGGTGGTTAATAGCACCACCTCCTTCTGAGACGGAGGAAATGGCCATCCCTTATCTACCTAGAACAAGAGTTATTTGGAATAAGCAAATGGAGACTTAATTGGACATTTGCTATGAAATTTTCCAATGTTCCTGCCCTGCGGTACAGAAGTCATCTTCTCAGCATTGTTTCTAGGAAAAACTTGGGATGTGTGACTAAGGATATGACAGTCAAAGGCTCTCACTGCAACAATATACACAAGAGCAAAAAAACCCCACCTACCTAACTGTTCCTTGTGGGAGAATGGAGAGATGGCATAACATCACCTTTTAGAAAAATCAATCAATCAATAAAAAATAAAAATAAATAAATAAATAAATAAATAAATCACCATCTTTTAGAAGGTCAGCCAGCCATCTCTTAAAAGATTAGAGTGAAAACAACACACATGCAAAGCTCCTTAAGTCAGTTACGACAGGGAAACCTGAAAGGGACACACATACTGTATGATATAACAAGGGCGGATGCAGCCCACTATTCGATTTGATTTCTGTGGGTGCACAGAAACAAGTCGGAATGCAGAACAGGTCTGGAAGTAAAAAGAGAGGGCTGCACAAGACGCTAAACTGACACATATACAACCCGGAGAACACAAGAGCAGCTATTTCTGGAACCATGACATTGTGGAGACATCAACTTTATCCGTAGCTCTGTTTTAACTTTTTGTCCCCCAGTCTCTGTTCTCATTGAGTACTTGCCTGTGACATGAACTCTGGCGCCCCCTATTTGACCACTTCCCCTTGATGGGGAGGCCTGGTGGCACACAGAGGAAGGAGGAGCAGGCTATCTGCCTGAGACCTGATAGGCTGTGGTCATATGGTGAGGGAGGAGGTCCCCTTCTGTCAGAGGTCTAGGGGAGGGGAATAGGGTGAAAGAGGAAGGGAAGGTGGGAATGAGAAGATACAAGTGAGGAGATAACAATCTAAACTGAATAAATTATAATAAAAAAAAAAGGAAAGAAAAATATTTTAAACTTGTTATCACTGAGCAGGATCATATTACTGGGTTCAACTTTGGTATAATGGCACACTACTCACAATTAACATTTGGCGGGTCTACTACATTGTTTACATGGGATAATGGAAAGAAAAGTACCAAGGAAATAATATTTGGATGAGTGAAGTTTTGATGCTGTATTAATTTAATTCGTTGGAGACATCTAAGTATATCAGCCCTTCTAAGGACAGCAAGATCCTTTTGTAATGTTCAGAATTTAGCTTTATGTCAGCCTCAGGAACTTACCAGGAGACAAAATAATGTGTTTTTCAAAGAGTGTCTAAAACCAACAGTAAGGGTCTGGAGAGACATCCAAAAGCTTAAAAGACAGGGCTTCTCTTCCAGGGGAATGAGTGTGATTACAAGCACCCACCACACAGCTCACAACTGTTTGCAAGCCTCATCCCAGTGCATCTGGATTCTCTGGACACTAGGCATGAGTGTGATGAACAGACATATATACAGGCAAAACATCCACACACATTAAAAAAAAAAAAAAAAGAAATTAAATTCAAATAAAGCCAGGAATAAGAGGAAACAACTTAGAAGAGGTGGTACATGCCTCCAACCCCAACACTTGGAAGGTTAAGGCAGGAAGATTCCTGTGAGTTTGAGGCTCACCTGAGCTTCAGAGTGACTGTAAGGCCGCCAGGCCTACATAGCAAGAACTATATAGTCAAGGCCACAGTAGTAGGATGAGGCATCAATGAGAAGCAGAATGTATCCAGAGTTGCTAGGTGGCAGGCAGATGGCTAGTCTTTTCTCTATGAGCAGCCCATCCATAGATGCGAAGTTTTTGGGGTGTAAGGGGCTAAGACTACCAGTAGGCATCCTTCAGCCTCAGGAGGCATCCTTCAGCCTTAGGAGGCACCACTTTGGATCCCCATCAAAGCAATAAGGCTCCGAGCATGGCCCCAGGACACGAAGCACCTGCACTCTCTCCTACCCTCCAGAAATACAGAGGGTAGGGCTGGGGCCGCATCCAGACCTCCCGAGTTGAACATTCTTCCGCTACGCCCCTGAAGACTTTTCATTTTTAGAATCCCCAGGTGATTTTTGATGCATACAAAATTTCGTCCACAGTCACACTGGCAATTATAGATTATCAAAGCTCCTGTTCCTAAGGGTGAGAGAAGGCAGGCTCCATCTCATTTTGATGAGGCTCGGTCACCTCAGGGTCTGAGTACTACTAGTTATCAAACTGGTTTTAAAAATGTGAGAAACTCTCCTCTTTGGAACTCTCCAAGTTTAGTATTTCTAAAGAGATTACTTAATGTCACTGCCTCAACTTTCTAAAATAAATGTTGAACGGTTCCTAAAACCTGGGAAGCCAGCCTGTTGAGTCCCTTGGCTTGTCACTTTTCCATTGCCATGGAAAAATACCAGTGATACTCAACCTAAAAAGAGGGAGATTAATTTTGGCTTATGATTTCACCTAAAAGTGGTACTGGCCATGGTCCCTTGCCTCCATTGCTCTCTCAGTACATGAAAAGGAGGTATGAGGTAAAGGTACCTATTAACTCATGGCAATTGACTAGAAAAGAGAAATAAGGTGTGGTGTGGTGGAGTGCAGAAATCCTGTCTTCCTCATTCAAGGGCTAATGTCAGGTGACATAACTTTCTTCTCTTAGGTGCCATCATTGGCCAGCGGTCCCTAAGCTGATGGTTAATTCTGTAATGAGGAAGCCTTAAGGATACTCCACATCCAAGCTATAAAAATCTTTCTGGATTTTTTTAATTCTAGCTCTTTTTTTTCCCTCAAAATGAGTAAATCTAGACTACAGAGCAAAGCAGCTAACAGTATAATTAACTGAAGCATGCTCCTGAAATACTTTATACTGAAGAGCTCACACTGTGCACTCTTTAGAGAACCTGGGATAACTGAGGTGGGGTTTTTCCTTCCTCCATTCTCAAATCACAGAACAACAACAACAATAAAAAAGATAAAAGACAAAAAACAAATAGGGAGGGTTTGTCCGGACAGAGCAAGAGGCCATTTCCAGAGCTCTTACTGGCCTATTTAAAACATTTCTTCAGCGGAGTTCCCGGCAACAATTATTACAGCTCATTTGCCTGCAAATGTGCTCTCCGTTGTTAATCAGTCAGTCATTAACCCCAGTAATATCAATGTATTGTCACCATGCATTTCAAAGAGGCAAAGGAAGATGGGCAGAGGGAACTGCTAATTTGAAAGAGCCCCGTTACATTATTTATTCTCCCAAGGTAAGCCCTCAAAACAAAGAGTTTTTATCTCAGCACTCTAGCCAATGGCCCTTTATTTAGGTTCATGCCCAGGGTTTCCTCTGATTGCCAAGGAAATGGTCTCGCCCGACCAAATAACACAGTTGGAAAAATTGGAGGATTAGGACAGAGATGAAATTCAGGCGAAGGTCTACAGTTAAGGGGTCTGAAAGAGCAATTGTTCTTGCTTTCTTCACAAGCAGAAAACTAGGGGCTCAGACAGAGAAGCCAGGAGAGGCCAAAGGCGAATCATTAATTATCTAGAGGATAAACTCTTAACGCCCTTAGACTGCAGTTTTTCTCCTAAAGGTGGTCATTTAGAAATCCTTGTGGACACGAGGCCTGCTGCCTGTCCTTACATCCATTTTCCAAGCCCCAGGCATCCTGCTCCTGCCCTATGGTCCTCCGGTACACCTGTCTCTCTATACAATTCGATGAAGTCAGCAGAGCCCCTTAAGTGATAGGACTACTGGGAATTTTTTAAAGGAGGAATCCATACATCTCATCAAATTTATTTATAGGGTTACTAGATAGTCTTGGCATGTAGCTCTGATTTCGAGTCCTTGTCTCTCATGCACACAGGCTTGGGCCACCTCTCAGGCGCCACCTAAACTGGTTACGGTGAAGCAAGTCTCAAATCCCAGTACTCAGGAAGGATAGGCAGGAGGGTCACAACCTCAAGGTCAACTTTGGCTACATAGCAAGTTTGGGGTCAGTGTGAGCTACAGGAGACCATTTCTTTCAAATAAAATCACAAGAAAGACTATCCCAAGCCACTTCTGATGCCTACAATTCAAATGAAATTGTATCTAGTAGAAACTTACAAATTAGTGAGTTGAATATATTCATTCAGTTCTATATAAATGAAAATAGTATTTCAAGGTAACAAACAGTGCTTAATAGTATAACTGAAAAATAGTAATAAATCCTAACTAGTTGGGATCACATTATGTGTGTAGTCTTTGGCCTCTGGGCTAAGTGAGATTTTTTTTTTTTTCTAGAATCAGGTTTTTAGGGGTATTTGTGTACTTCACCCATTAAGCATCAACAGGAGAAATCTTCAAATGTGAGCCATCTCACTTCCTAAGACAGTGGATACTTAGCTTCTAAACATTTAAATATCTCCTAAAAGTGGATCTGGGGGAGGGAGGAGGGACTGTGGAGAGAGGAGGGAGGGAAACTGCAATCTGGATGTAATACTGGAGAGATAATAAGTAAATAAGTAAGTAAACAAACAAATAAACAAATAAGTAAATCCCTCCTCAAGAAGATGCTCCTGATAAGAATATAATCCCGCAGAGCAACAGGAAAGCACACTGGAAGCCTGCACATCTGCTTAATAAAGAATGATGATTATAGAGTACTAGACTCGCACGCAACCCCTCCAACCTCATTTTGCATACTCCCTTCTTCTGTTATGGCAATTTACATACACGGAGCTATCAGTTTCATTAATTAGGCTTTAAAACTGCTATTTAAGTAAGGTGAAACTTTTTTTTCCCAGATAAAGCAATGCAACTAAATTATGCCTGTTGTCATAGACTGCCTAGCTGCTACTTTGCTAGAAGGCTTCAAAGCAGAACTTTGATGTGGAAAGAGTCTTAGGGAATATGCATATGAGAAATGATCTTAAAAAGAAAACTTTAACGCCACATCTTAGAAAAGTAGAAAAATACAACGAGCCAGAACCCCACCTCTCTTACATGACAGGCAAAAAAATCAAAGAGGATTTATGCATTTGGATAAGTTTGAGAGCCATAAAAATATATCTTTATTTGGGTCTCAGAATTTCAGACACCCACTGTTTCCAGTAAGCCAGACAGAAAATTCGCTGGCTAGTCACACATGCTCAGTAAGACAAAGGAAAGCTGCTGGGGTAATCACTGTAGGAGATCCAGAGATTAAAAAAAAAATTCTGACCCATTTGGGGGACAGTGTGATGTTACTTGATAATGCAATGACTGAACACGAGGAAATAATTGTGGTGGTGGCAGTAGGGTGGCAGCTTAGTGACACAGATCCCTGCTGTAGTTTACAACAGACTGAGGCAGTCAATCAGAGACCTCCTCCTCTCAGACAAAGCCAGGATTCCCCACATTTCATTCCAAGAAGGGATCTCAGGATAAGTCAGTTGGAAGTTAGAGTTCATTGGGTTGGGGGGTATGGGGGTGGGGAAGAGGGGGAATTTGTGTCTGTGTATATATGTGTTCCTAAAGATGGCATCACCTTGGGGTTTGGTTTTGTTTTTTCAACTGAGTCTCTTGGCCCTGGTCAGATTCCCTGCCTCAGCTCTGCTTGCTCACCGAGGAACTCCAGGAATCCTATCTCCACTTTCTCAGACCTAGGATTACAAACAGGAGCCACCATGCCAGGATTTCCCCCATGGGATCTGGGTACCAAAGGCTTGCTGTCATGATTGCACAGCAGACTTTCTGGACTAATCTCACTCACCAGCTCACAGGAGAATTTAACATAGATTTAAGCACAGGATTTAACAGAGAAAAACAAAGCCAAACAGAAAACCAAGTATGTTCAAGGGAAAAAAAGCCTGGACCGGAGAACAGGGACTTGGACTTCTTAAGGGGTCTGGACAGTGTACACAACAGCCATGTGTGTTTGGAGCTTCTGTAGTTAAATCTCAGAGGAGCCTCAAGAACTTAAAGGAGATCACAGGATGGCTCCTGATGACAACATGATGAGGCAAGCCCTATGTCACAAGGATTGCATGGGAAGTTAAGATTTTGTGCTATAAACAACAGTTATGCTTCGTGAGAGTCCCCCCAAAGCTTCAGATTTTACTTTGGGAAAAGACTATGACCATGCACAGTTAAGCCTTAACCGTGATGCACTGTCATTTTAATATTCTTTTGTTTTGGTTTTTTTATTATAAGTCATTCACATTACATCCGGATTGTAATCCTCTGGCTCTTACCTTCCTGTTCCCACCCTACCTCCCTCTTCTGCTCTATTCCCCTCCCCTAGACCCCTGACAGGTGGAGTCCTTCTCCCCCACCATCTGACCACAGCCTGTCTGATCTCATCTGGATAGCCTGCACCATCTTGCTCTGTGTTTCCACAGGGTCTCTCTGCCAGGGGTCGGTGATCAAATCACGGGCATCCAATGGCTGAGAAATACTTTAAGAAATGTTCAAAATCCTTAGTCATCTGGGAAATGCAAATCAAAATGACTCTACTGTTGCTAGTAGGAGTGCAAACTTGTACAACCACTTTGGAAATCTATCTGCCACTTTCTTGGAAAATTGGAAATAGTGCTACCTCAAGACCCAGCAATACCACTCCTGGGCATATATCTGGAAGGTGCTCTCCACCATATATCAAGGACATTTCCTCAACTCTATTCATAACAGCTTTAATATTCATAACACTCAGAATCTGGAAACAGCCTAGAATGCCTCAACCAAAGAATGGATATTTTAATATTCTTATTTGAAATATCTTTCTATAAAAGGAATATCATCTAGACACAGGCAGTCTTTCCACCAAACATGGCTAACTGTGCTGAAATTCCTTACCCACAGTTGATAAGAGATGTCAGCCAACCAGAATCAAGGTAAGGGGCTCTTTTCTCTTCCCATTTCCCCATAACTCTGCTTGTCTTCCAGAGGAAAACCATTCCTTTCTGATGGATCTCATGTGTTATGACTTTTAGAAGATGTGGGGACTGTGGTCGGGTGAAGTAACTAAGACAACACATGGAGAAGACATTAATACAGGCCTGGAGTTTCTGCACAAAAAAAACCAAGGCTTGTGAAAAGAAAGACAAGCAAAAGAAAACGGAATTACACCAGACATACTGGTTGTGAAACTGAAGCTCAGCACATGAAGAGTCCTGAGAGAAGGACAGTGAACGGGCAGCTTGGGATGCACCAAGATCAGTGTGCAAAACGAACATCTATGTGGAGAGCCAATGCTAGTTTGGTTTCTATTGCTTCATCTGCTTTCAGTCCAGCATCACAGGCTCACAGGGTTAATGTGGTACCTTGTGTTAGTGATGAATGAATTGGTCTCCATAAGAGTTCATTTCTTCCCGATTCCCTCTCTCTCTCTCTCTCTGTCTCTCTCTCTCTCTCTCTCTCTCTCTCTCTCTCTCCCTCCCTCCCTCCCTCCCTCCCCCCTCTCTCTCTCCTTCCCCCCTCCCCCACTCTCTCTTTGTGTGTGTATAGAATAAAACTTTTGACTGTTAACTCATTTCTCTTTGCAGGAAGCCACTCTAACAAAAAAGATATTGTCAGAGGAATACATCCACATGGATTTTTTTTTCTGTAGCTGCATACTTTAGTCTTGATGAAGTCTTACAGTTGTCATCAAAAGGCAGCCATAGATTGCTGCTGCAACACAGTGTCTGATAAACACCTTCCACTGCCACTAGGGAAGCAGCAGAGGTAATCTTTAAAATAAATAAATAAATAAATAAATTCTAAAAGAGCTCAGGATGACTTGATAAGGGTAAGGCACTCTTTAAATGAGAAAGCCTTTCCTGGGAACTGAGACTAAGACACCACACAGCTCCCATCAAATTAAAATGCTAATCGGAGGGTGGCAGGCTGCTGTACCTTAGATCACGTTTTAGTTTTCTTTGGTTTTACTTTCTGTCAGGGTTATTCTATCATAATGTATCAGGAAAAGCACTGCGCTCACATCAAATCAAATCCTTAATGGAAAGGGTGGCAGCCTAAAGTACTCTTGATCCAACTGCTAATTTTGTTTTATTCTTCTTCCTCTTTCAGCTGTTCTCTGAAATGAATAACTCTGCATTCGAAAGAGGTTTTTTGAGAAAAGCTGGGCACTAAAACAGATTAAGATGAACCGAAGACACAGAGAACCATTATGTTCACAGAATAAACAATTTTAGTCATTTAATGTTATAATAAATGCATTCTGCTGTGACGTGTGCAGCTTTCATGCTAAAAGCATTCCTGTTAAATATGTACATGTCTCTGCAGGAGACACTGATACCTGCAGGACAGCCAGAGGGTGACAGCCCCATGGCCCATTCTCAATTTGACATTTTGAAAAGCAGATAACTGTTTAAAAAAAAAAAACATTCCTCTGATCAAAATGAATAGGGAGTAAATTTAGGACGGCTGAAAAATGTCGGATTTGTCACTTTAGGGATCAAAGTAATCAATTTATTTGGAGGATGGGGAAAGAGCCAGAACAGCAGATTCTACATTTATGTCTTTGATGGCCAGCGCTCTGGGCAAAAGAGGTTTGCCAGTGAGTCCATCCACAGTCTTTGGGGATCTGCACTGAGATTGGAAAGTTAGAGCCCTCGCTGGCCTCTTGAAGAAGGAGGCAGAATGCATATCCAACAGGGATGTGACAGAAAGGATCAACTGACATCTAAGTCTTCTTTGACCGTTTCCCCTATAAAACCTTTCTTCTAAGCACAGGAAAACAAGACCATCCCCATGCCCACCAACAAAAACTACACTTTGATGAGCCTCTGACAAGGTGGATTTGGGTGGTGTTTTATTTACTTTGGAGTCAGTCTGGCCTTGCTGGTTTTACAAAATCCCTTATGTGACAGGCAATGTGTTAAGCATTTATCTTCACATATCCAGGGGAAAGGGAAAAAAAAAAGCCAAGCCACAAGAGAAGCAGTAAAAACCATTGTTAGCACACCCCTGGCAACTCAGGACACAGACAGAGAATTTAACATCATCACACTCTGTTTTGATGTGGTCTAGACAGAAACACAGGACTCCCCAAGGTTCTAACAAATAAAAAAAAATATTATTCTGTAATATATGCCTTGAAAACTTCACTCTTAGTTTCCAATTCATTCTACAATGAGTAACTTGGGTGTGTTCCCTATTAGAAACCATTCTTGCAATGAGAACACATTAGTAAGCAGTGATTTCACTCTTCTGTGTTTGAGATGTTGCTCTTATGTTTTCATGCTCCTTGTATGTGGTTAATGCACTCAGAAATAAGCCAGCTCAGACATCACTTTCCAATAGTATCAAAAAGACCTACTGATCTCCCCACAGGTCTGGTAAATTAAAATAAAAGAGAAGTAAGAGCCACAATAAACATTTAAAATAAATGTTTTGTATTAAGCGGTCTTCCTGTTTGTTTGTTTTTGTTTTTAAGGTGGGATCTCAGCCAGTTAACTGAAGCTTACCCTGAGCTCTAAATCTGCCTGCCTTCTGGTTCTGGGATCATAAGTGTATGCCAACAAACCTAGTTCAACTCACTGATGGGATGGAACCCAGGATGTTGTACCTGCTAAGCAAGCACTCTGCCACCTTAACTGACCTGTTGTGGTGTTTTATTGTTGTCATCATTGTTTTTGTTTTTATTTTTATTTTTTAAGAGATGTGGGGTGATCAGAACCTAGAACAATCAACTTTTTCCAGAGAAAATGATATCTGAAATTGAAAAGCAACTTTGATACATCATTCGCAATTGAGGTATGAATGCAACATGAACACAAGAGAAAAAAAAGGACTTAAGAGATGGGCATTCCTAGTGGGAAGATTAAAGATCTATTAAGCTCTCAAAGGCAAGAATTACTGTGATAGGTTACACTGCTGCTAAGTGCCGTGTGTTTCTGGGTAGGATGCTGTCTTTGGGGAGTGAAGGTAGGGCCATTCAGGAAAGGGATGCAGACCTCTGTCAATATTCAAGTCTATCCATGCCTGCCTGTGATCTCTCCTTCTTCCTGCAGCCTGACTCCTGCTGATTTTCTTCTCCACAATCTCATTGATGCTCCTCTCTCTGTCTCTCACAAAATGCCTGTCGGCTCCTCTGCTACGAATGCTGCCCAAGAATCCTGATTAACTTGTGCAGTCAATGAGCCTCTATGATTTTCCTCCCACTGAGCTGAGGTGCACAGTCAGTAAGTCAGTTTATTTCTGTAGTTTTCTCCTGATCTGCTGTATCCATTTTTTCCATGTATTATGTGTGTACAAATGTATCTACCCATTTAAGTTTTGTGGTGAAGCACAGAATTGCCTGCCTGATTTTAAGTGTTCATGTATAAAATAACCCCAACCCACTTTGATTCAAAGCACTTTTTTTTTTTTGGATGATAGAAAAAGCTGCTTTTGAAATACAGGTTTTTGATCAATTTTATATTATCTCTTTCCAGGTCTCTCACATCTATTTCACGTTCTGTATTAAAACTCTAATGTTTACAGTGGCTTATGACTGATAATGAAGACCTTCCTGGGACTATTGCTCCCCAATTCCAGACTGAGATTTAAATATCTAATAATTACAGCTGATGAAACAGGTGAGCACTTGATGAGAACAGAGCTCACATCAGCCATCACCAATTCCTTTGTTAAGGCTAAGTTCCCAACTCCCCTCCCCCCCCCAAAAAAAACCCTCAAAACTGCATCAGTGGATCCTAAAATAGTAGTTCTTCTTTACGCCCTGTGGATTTCTCATAGACTCTCTTTATAGGAAAACCTAAAGAGATGATGTTAGCATCAAATGAAATTGCTACATTATGTCCTACGGATTTAGATTATCTGGCTCTGTAGCTTTAGAAAATTTGAATATTTTCTGAAGGAAGGGATATTCAAGAGAAAATAACTTTTGATAGGTAAATAATACCAAAAACTTTAATCATTATAATGTTTCAACTTAAACATAAGTTCAAGGATAGTTCTCTCTCTCTTTTTTTTTTTCCACCAAAGAAAAACAGTAATTTTAAATACAAAGCATACAGAAACCCTTTCATCTCTAGTCAGATTTGCAGGATGCATACCTGGCTGAAATTTAGTTCAAAGAAAGTAGAAGATTCTTTCTGATACAACTCAAATAAAGCATTCTTGGTACATCTTCTCCCCAGGTACTGATGTAAGTCTGAAAGTGAGAGCATGATAGTGTCTCTGCCTTGAAGAAACAGAAAATTTGCGTTAAAAGGCAAAAGCTGCTGGAGAAATGGCAAAGTGGTTAATAGTGTTGACAGCTCTTGCCAAGGACCAGGGTTGGATGCCCAGCACTCACATGGCAGGGCACAAGTCTGTAACTTGAGTTCCTGGTTATCTCTGGTGCCCTCCTCTGTCCTCTGCTTGCAATGTAAACACGTGGGCATATACATATAGCCAGGCAAACACTCATATACTTAAAATTAAAAAAGAAATAAATCTTTAACAGACATTAGACAAATCTAGATACAAACTGCATATGTGAAATTGAATAACTGTAGGTTCTCAATCCAACGAGGTGATGCAAGGTAAGTACCACTGATTACCAAAAGCATCCCTAAGATTTCTTTACACTAAGGGTCTTGGATTCTACTCTAAAAACCAACAGTGTTTTGATTTCACTTAGCCCTGAGACTTTGTTTTACCTGAGGGTAGAAAAGGCAAAGGCAGCGTTTTACTTGGAAATGGAAAAAATAACAAAGGAAAAAAAAAAAAAAAAGAAGAAGGATGACATGAAGAGATAATGAAAACAGGGGGTGGAAAACAAGGTTCAGGAAAGAGAGATTTATTGAGGAGATAAGGACCCTTGTTTATCCAAGAGCATTAAGTATGAATGCTCTCATATGAGGACACATAATAGTCTGCAGCCTGGAGTGTTTCTAAGGATGACGATGGAGACGGAGTTAGTGAGAGGTACAGAGGCTACCGTGAGGTAAGCCTGGTTATGAAGGGAAGTCCTTGCAGAATGCAGCTGCAAACAAAAAGTTCTGCCCAAGACTGGTTCCGAATCTAAAACTAAAATGTCTAAAACAAAAACCTTCTGGGCCACATCCAGGAGGTGGTGCTAAATGCTGAGGGCTCTTTTGTGGAAAGTTATTCTTTGTGTCTATCTCTGACTCCCCGTGCTTAGCTCTCCAACATTTTCAATTTATTACGACAGGAAGCTACCCTGGATGCTTTGGCCAACCATATTTTACTGCCATCACTACTCAATAGACCATACAATTTCTGGGGATATCATTAACCTAGCCTTCAATGCATAGAACATGCAGAGAAAGTGAAATAGCAAATGTATTTGCAAGACCTCTATTCCCCTACACTGTAATGGCTTAACACTTTGGCATTAATTCCATTTGTCAAGCTGTAAGATAAATACATGCACATCAGACACTTTCCCAGCATTTATTCATAGGCCAGACAGTGAAGACCACTATTTAAATGGGAAATGTGTTCATTTGTTTTTGAAAACAAAGCACAGCTTCACAATTCATGTCAATCTTCTTAAAGAGGCAGAACAATTTTCACAACAACTCACTGCAGGCTAGATTTAATCTCCCTCTAAGAATTCAGACATCCTGCAGGCAGGTGAGATGGCTCAGCAGGTAAAGGTCCTATCCACCAAGTCTGATACCTTGAGTTCCATCCCTGGAACCTTTATGCTAGAAAGAACTGACTCCTGCCAGCTGTTTTCTGACCTGTGCATGAATTCTCCAGTGCATGCATACCACACACACACACACACACACACACAAGCAAACACATATAAGTTAATTAATTGATTGAGTCATTCATTCATTCATTAAAAATAATCCTAAATTCCTAAACAAGATAAGTAGGTCATAATGTCTAGTAGTCAAAGGTTTAAAATATAAGCATATGCCTTACAAACGACATGTTTATTTGAGATTGTTGTACAGCTGTGCTGAGAACTTCATCTAATATAAACCCACAGCTTCTGACCTTAGGGAAGCAACATCAATTCCTCCATCAGGCAAAGCTTTTTACATACAATGCTATCCACACCTGCGTCAATGATCGGACCTTGATAGAGATTTCTAGACCTCTCTTTATGTCTCTTGCCTACATTGGTCTCTATATTGCAATGCCAGGCTGATGCTCTTCTTTTGAAGACTTTTCTCTGAATTTACAAATGGCCTAAAAAAAAAAAACTGGGTTCAAGTTCACGCTCTTATCCAAGTATTTTCCATTTTAATAAGTTATTACACTTTAAAGAATAAGAATGGGTCAGAAAGGTATAGAAATGTTGAAACTCTGTGTCAAGGCACAAGTATTCTGTACACATAAACAGAACCAGGGATGGGAATATAAGCTCAGTGGTAAAGTACTTGCCAAGCATTCCTGGGGATGTGAGGATCAAGGAGAAACAAATCAAAACGGAACAGCATTGGTTTGGTACGACTGGGATGGACTCAGTGGGCCATTGTTACTTAGATCTCAGCTGCATCCTCAGCTGACATTGGAACCAGGCTGCACAGTTACCTCTGGATGAGCTTTGACTTTTGGCATACCACAAGCTCTGTGGTCATCCACGACAAGAGACCCTTCTTCCAAACTACCAAGAAAAAAAAGTCTCGATTCTCTATCCATAATTTTGAAAGTCATATTCATAAATGAAAGCCAATTCATTTATATTATATCCCAAGAAACATGGGAACTACCATGTAGGTTAGAGATACAATTGTCCTCTTGCATGGCTACAAGCCAGAAAATAATCTGATGAGCATCCTTACGTTGGTGCCTGAGTTGCAACAATCAGCCTGTTTTCTTTCTCCATTTAAACACTGGTGTTCTAAAGAGATTACACACTGCGCGGTATTGTTATACACCAGAACAACTGAAAAAAAATAAACTGTCAGAGCTAAAACAATCTAATATATTTAAAGCATTATGCTGTCAACCCTAAATCAAGATTTATTTCTAAAGTTGCAATACAAAATCAATATTGGAACAGGCATCTAAATTGAACCCTGGAAGCTCCCACGAATCTACATTCGGTTAGGAATTTTTATTTAAATGTATGTTTCATATTTATAGCTGATAAAACTCTCATTCTGAAATCCTCGCTCTCATAACTACACATAGTATTCATGAAGTAAGATGGTCAATTGACTTAGTCTATCAGTGCTGTTGTAATATAACAAAACTCAAGGCAAAATAATGATAAAATATGTAATCCAATGAGCACGACGTTTTTAAATCCTCAGACATCTTCTATTCTAATCCCCATTACACCACGTGGTTTTTCTCACAGTAGGCCCTGTATTACTTGCCTCGCTATAGCCTAGGGTGTTATACCTACAATCTGAACACTCAAGAAGAATGGGGCAGGATTATGGAGTTTCAGATTGTATAAGAAAACCAAAACAAAACAAATAAAGAGCAGGTGTACAGTGTCCCAAGATACAGACTTCTGGGTCATATTTCTGTCTTGAATCAGAGTATCCAATGCGAATGTGTGTCCTGTAAAGCCTGATGCTCACTCTCTTACCTACTTCTTTCAAACTTAGAACAAATCAGAAAGACAGAAAAAAAGTCCTTAGTATAAAATATTAGAAAATATGTAGCTCCGTATATGCTCATAGGGTATCAAGTCTCTCCTTGGTAGCCTGCTATCCTTCCTCTGAGTGCCACCAGGCCTTCCCTCTCAGTCACAGTCATAGGGGAGGGGAGTAAGAGGAAAATGGGAGGGAGGGAGGAATGGGAGGATATAAGGGACGGGATAACAATTGAGGTGTAATATGAATAAATTAATACAATATATTTAAAAAAATAAAATATGTAACTCAAGTGTATATATATATATATATATATATATATATATATATATATATACATTCTAAAAGATATGAAACTTAAAGACAAGCATACAATTAAATTTAACTCTACAGCCACCAGTCTCCATTCAACATGCTCATTTTGTAGGTCATGTGTGCTAGTTTGAGAGGAATGCTAAATGTCAACGCAAGTGCCTAATACCTTCCGATGGGAAAGTACATCTGAAAACTTATTGTAAAGTACAAGCCATGAACCTTAAAGAATTCAGGGGAGGAGAATTCTGGTATGTATTTCTGATACGTAAAAGTACTTCCTGATGGAGAGGTTATTAAACACCACAGTAGGTAGGTAATAGTACCTAAATGTCTGAGATGGGGTAAATGACCTGCTTACCAAAACCCAGGCTGTGGAGTTTGGGACAGGATAATGTCTCAAATTCCCCTGCAGCCACAGGAGTTCACAATTTTATTACCGAAGGATGCGAAAACATTTTAGCACATGCTGGGCTTCGGCAATTCCGCTAGAGCCCAAATGGACTTTAAGATACAGAGACCTTTTTTAAGCCCTACTCCAAGAACATTTAATATTTGAAATTATTTGAGATGAAAGCATAATACCCAATTGTTACCACTTCCTGAGCCACTCTCTTACTAGCCTAATTATGGCAGGCAAGGTTATCAATAGTAAAACATTTTCAAAAGATTAACTTTGCCCAGTAAGAGTTCCTGTGGCAGCCTCAAAATCCTTTCAAGTGTTCCACACATTCTGCAACCCTGAGTGGGCAGCCACTCATTTTTGTATTTACAGACAAAAATGATATTTGGATAAAGCAAAGGTCAGACTTGAAAAGAACAAAACAAGGCGGAATGACATTCTAAATTTCTAGACTGTAGCCCTTACGTCGGCAGGCACTATGCGATGAGGCAAAAAGAGAGAAAAATAAGTTTTGCTGCATTCGCTCCTTGATAAGGGTTTCTGAAACTTCATTGTAAAGATAGGTTTAAAGGTGATGAAAAATCCTTCTCAAAAAAGGCATGCTCTTGGCAATTTTTTCTCTAATAGTGTTTGTTCCTTTCAAAGTAGGAATCCATCCTTTCTACTTTAGTTAACTCTATGTTTAGTATTAAGTCCTTTCTGTAGTGGGTACTGGTGGCTTGTAATTATAAATTCTTGTTCTAGAAATGTTGATGCTCTGATTGCTGTTAGTTGGAAGTGTGACAAAGGGAAAGTTCTCACTCTACAATGGACAATCTGGCTGGTCATCCGAATAAACGGAATGAACTCTAAAACTATAGTTTATAAAAATGAAAGAAAATGTTTCTCGTTTTCTTTTTCTGCCTCTGTAAAACACACACACACACACACACACAAACACACACACACCTTTGGAATAACTCCCATCATCTGGATTTAGGAATCCCTGACACTAGTGATGAAAATTCCAGATTTTAAACACTGGACACTGTCGCGCCTCGCTCGACCAGCAAGAAAGACGCGACCACCGGTTCTTCTCTCAAGCAGTTTTACTCAGGCTTTGTTTCCAGGAGAATCCCCCGAGCCACTCCCGTCATGCTCATTTATACCACCCAAACAGCCAATCACACTAAGCCACTTCTCACAAGCTGATAGGCTGGTAGAGGCGGAGCTAATGCAAGCAGCGGGCCTTTCCCAAATAAGGGGTTGTTTGTCTAAATCGAGGCGGCTCTGGCTGCATGCCAGGCACCATCTCGGGGCGAGGTCCACAAAGGGCTCTGTGGCTCTCCACAGGACACCTAAAGATTTTCGTAGTGTTCAGCTTCTCCTCTTCCTCCTTCTCTTCTCCTTCTCCTTCTTCTTATTCTTCCTGATATAACCATTGTATATCCCATGTACAACCAAAACCACACTAATTCTTCCCATAGGATAGATATCGAATTTCTCCAAGGAATGTTTACAATTAACTTTTAGATAACAATATGGACTTAACAGCACACGAGTATTGACAGTATCAATGCTATGTTTCCTAGTAAGAGAATGATCAAGAAAAACAACACACTTATCTGCCTAAATTATATAAATGTACACAAAACTATTATTAACAAGTAGAAAAGAAACAATTGTGATTGTTAAAGTCCTCTTTCACTGATCATATATCTATAGATCATATTTTTAAATAGACAGGTCTACTACCCATTTAATAACCTTTTCTTCCTCAGCGAACACATCAGCTGGCTGTGGTTCCCTATCTATAAGGGCATCCATCACTTTTGTTCTTGAAGTGTCTGCACCATTATGTATGAGCCTTCCTATGTTGAGGCTAGATTTTCCCATGGCCTTGCTCACACGGATGTAATGGAAGTGGTCCAGTGTAATCATCTTGCCATCATATTGGAGCTGTATTGGAGACTTTCAGATTCTGATAAATTTGCCACCCAGATATAATTACAGCTGGTCAGTCCTTATTAATGGACATCTAGGCAGCTGAGCCCGTGTTCGTTATTGCCACCATTACAAAAATATCTTTCTATCCTTTGTGCATTTGGAGATCTCTGTGCATATATTCTTTCCCCAAATATCTTTCTCACCAATTTTTCTGTTATAATTTGTATAACTCTTTGACCATCCAGCCAAATTATTCCCTGCCATACATAGGAAGTCCCTAATTTCTTTCTTTATTTCTTCCCTGACCCAGTTGTCATTGAGTAGAGAGTTGTTCAGTTTCCATGCGTGTGTAGGCTTTTTGTTACTTCTGTTGTTGAAGTCCAGCTTTAGTCAATGGTGATCTGATAGGATACGTGGTATTATTTCAGTATTCTTGTATCTGTTGAGGCTTGTTTTGTGACCTCCTATATGGTCAATTTTGTAGAAGGTTCCATGAGGTGCAGAGAAGAAAATATATTCTTTTGGGTTTTGCTTCTGTTTTGTTGACCTATCCTTTAGTGAGAGGGGTTTTTGAAATCTTCCACTATTAATGTGTGGGGATTGATGTGTGATTTAAACTTTATTAATGTTTCTTTCACTAACGTGGGTGACTTTGTATTTGGGGCATAAATACTCAGCATTGTGATGTCATCTTTGTTGAGTTTTCCTTTAATCAGTATAAAGTGTCCTTCTTCATCTCTTTTGATTAATTTTGGTTGAAAGTCTATTTTACTAGATAATAGAACGGCTACTCCAGCTTGCTTCTTGTGCTCATTTGCTTGGAAGACCTTCTTTCAGCCATTTACTCTCAGGTAACGTCTATCTTCAGGGCTGAGACGTGTTTATTGTATACAGCAGAATGTTGGGTCTTATTTATGCATCCATTCTGTTAGTCTGTGTCTCTTTATTGGAGACTTGAGAGCATTGATGTTGAGAGAGCTTATTGACTAGTGACGGTTAGGTCCTTTTATTTTGAGTAGTGTGTTTGTGTGCCTTCCTAATTTTTTGTTTTGCTAAAGTGAAGATATCTATTTCCTCTGTTTTTCTGGGTATAGTTAGCCTCCTTGGGTTGGAGTTTTCCTTGTAGTATCTTCTGTAGGGCTGGATTTGTAGATAGGCACTGTTTAAATGTGTTTTTATCCTCGAATATCGTTTCTCCATCTATGGTTTGTCTGTCACATATAAATTAGCATACAATTGCATATCTAGACAGTTTTCCTTCGAAGAAAAATGTATGACCATGCACACTGCTCAAAGTTATACCAACTCACAGGTACTTCCTATCACCCTTGTCTTCCCTGGATGTCCACAAAGGGGTTATAATGCTTCAGTTGACTTTTTCTTATGTGATACCTGCATAGTGCATCAAGCCAATTGTAAAATAAGCTCTGGTTCTTTCTTCCTGAATCAGTCACTAACAGTGTACACTGTATGAGTCCATTGATACAGCTTAGGGAAAAAGGCATTATAGCAATTAAACTCAATATATGTAAGGAACTTCTTTCTGTCAATTGTTACTTCTTTTAAAACCTATTTAGGCCTGATCATGTATACATCACTTCTGTTTGATGGTAAATTACTGTTATCCATGTCCAGTTTATAACATGTTCATGATGTGTGTCTCAATTCACATGGAAACTTCATGGATTGTCCTTAAGTGGTCAGTTTCCACAGAGGCTCAATGACAGGCCAAGAGCTGCTTCTCAAAGACAGAATAGCTTTTTATCAATGATGATGCCAGGGCCTTGTTCCATACTTCAAAGTGCCTTCATCAGAAGACACGTGTTGGAGTGGACCCAGACTCTGTAGAATATCTTTAACTTTCACTGACACCTCAACTTCCACAGAATCTGTTAGGTCACATGGTCCACGTGGCAAACGGCCTGTCCCCTGACTGGAACTTGCTGAAGAGCCTTTGCCTTCTGTGGTAGTTGGAATGAAAATGTAATCCATAGGCTCAGGCCTTTAAGCATTCGTCCCCTAGTTAGTGTCACTATTTGAGGAAGTATAGATAAAATGGTGGTATATTTATGACCGCATTATAGCTTTCCCCTATTTCTAATTCTCTCTTCTTTTTTTTTCTCTCTCTCCCTATATACTCTCTGTCTACCTATGTATCTATGTCTCTATTATCTACCTACCTATAATCTATTATCTGTCATCTCCATCTCAACCTGCACCATCATATTGATATCTCTATCTGTCTATATACATATCCCTAGGTATATTCTTGTAGTTGAGGATATAGCCTCTGAGTTCGGAGCTCACTGCTCTTGCTGCTATCCTTCACCATGACGGGCTCTTTGTCCTTCTGAAGCCACGAGTCCCAATAAACGTTTCCTTCTATATGTCCCCTTGGTTGTGGTACATTTTCACAGCCAAAGAGACTCAGCAGAACTTAGTACCAGAGAGTTAGCTGTTGTTGTGAAGATCCCAGCATGTACTTCTGGGAAAGAATGTGCAAGACTTTGTACCATAGACTAGGAAAGTAGTTCGATGCTGTAAGTGGAGCATAGTGGGCCATGCCAACAGGAACTTGGAAGACAGTAGAACTGAGAATAAGTTCTGCTGTGGGGACCCTGATCAAGACGTTTCATAAGGAAGCAAGGACTTTAATAGCAAATGGACTAGCAGCCAATCCTCTAACATTTTGTCAAAGAAACTCTGTGCCTAATACTCATTGTTTAAAACTTGCCTGAGGCAAAATTTTAAAAGTACTGAACACTTTGTGGAAGACGTTTCAAGAGAACATAATAATAAATTTGTGGCATGGTTACAACTGATAACACTTATGAAGGTCTGCCATGAGAAATAGAAAGTAGTAAAGAAAGAAATAAGAAATGTACAATTTGGAGAGAAAAACAGTACTAGGAAGTTTATTGTTATAACTAAAGTACATGATGGAAGAAAGGCTGCAATTGCTAAAGAGATTAGTCCTGGGAGGGCAAGAGCATTTGTGAGGTCATTGTGTGAAACTGTGTAAGAGAAAGGCAGGAGATGCCAAGATTTTAGAAATGTTAGAGCCATGAGAGATTAACCAAGGAAAAAGGAAAGCTCCAAATACACATAGAACAATAGGATTTGATGGTTGCCCTGAGGAATTGCTTTTCTCCAGTATTTCCTCACATTCCAGGGAGTGGACTGTGATTATGTGAATGATAAAGGTCCCATATAGACTCTGGTATTTAAACACTTGACCACTAATGGTGGGGTTGTTCGGGGATGTTTAGAAAATGCAGCCTTTTTGGAAGAACTGCACATCAATCTTCTCTTTTGAAATGGTAATGTATGTTTTGTGTCATTGTTTGTTTGAAGTACATACTTTACTTTTTACTTTTACAGAAGACTACAGTTAAGAGTACATTGATTCTCACAAGAGACCTTAGACTTTTAAATGCTATTGAAATAATGAAAGATACAGGCTTTTATATAGACATCTTTCATATGTAGCTATATATACTATAATGCTCTTTGAAGCCTGGCTAAATGGTGGACATCAAATCAATTTGCATTATGATGGAGCAAGGAGATATGGGGGCCAGTGAATGGAATGTGATTATTTGAATGAGAAAGGTCCTGTATAGACTCTGGTATTTAAACACTTGACCACTATTGGTGGGGTTGTTTGGGGATGTTTAGAAAATGCAGCCTTTTTGCAAGAATTGCTTCACTGGAAATAGCCATTGAGAGTTTTACAGCCTTGGATTAAGTCCAGTCCAGTCCTGTCTCTCTCTGATCTAAGTTTACAACTGAAGATGTCCTCTGTTTCCTCAGTTCTCCTACTCCTGCTGCTTGTTGCTTAACTCCTTGCCATGATGGACTCTCATCCTTCTGAAACAAGAGCCAAAAGAGATTCTTCCTCCTGTCAGTTGCCTTGGTCATGCTATTTTATCACAGCAACAGAAAAGTAACATAAACATGTCTTCTGGGCCCCACCCAACTCCAGAAGCCTTCTGAGTCACATGGTATATGGACCACAGTAACACAGCCAAATGAAGAATGTGCTGCCTTGAAAAGCCAAATAGACCCCAAAATCGCTGTGTTTCTTTCTTGGTAGAACACGAGGTGATATTTAACACCTTAATCTTTACTTTAAAAAGGATTATATATATAAGGCACAGTCATACAAATTGATTTGTATTTTTCCAAGCTAGAAGATTTCTAAATTTCGTTTGATGTGACAATGCTTTGCCAACAACTGCAGAATGGTTGCCACACCTTGCTCACTCATTAAAGTCAGTATGGTATCTATCACAAAGGTAACAGACATCTGTGAGCATGTAGAAGAGACAGGCAAACTAGAGGAAAGTAAACTGCTTATGCTGGGCCTTATGCACAGGTGTAGAGCAAAGAATCATTTGATAAGTCAAAAACTTCACACCAAATATCAGCCAATATGTTCATCTGCTCATGAAAGGAAATCATGTCTGACACAGCAGCTTCATCTGGAACTACCATATGATTAAGCTTATAATAATCAGCTGTCATCTTTTTTCATAATCCATTTGTCTTTTACCCAGGGTAAATGGAAGAGGGAAATAAGACATGGTAGATAGCACTACCAATGAATCTTTCAAGTCCTGATGGAGTCACTAATCTCTATAATTCCTTAAAGAATAGAATATTCTTTTATTTTATTTCCAGAAAGAGACAGCTCTATTGGTTTCCACTAAATATGGAATGCTATTATGTTACTTGCCCTCCCATCACGGTTTAGTAACATGGGGGATCTACCAAAGTTTGAGCATATCTGTTCCATTATGAATTATGAGAATGTTAAACTACAGGATGAGAGTTCAGGGATCCACTAGACCCACCATGACTTGCTTTTGATATTGATCACCTGGTTTCCATCAGCTCTTTATTTTGACCTGAGGACAACTGAACAATTAGAGTTCTTTGAGAATCCATGTCAGCTTAAAACCAGTTGTAAGTAGGTCTTGGAAAGTCTGATTATCTTTGCCCCCAAGTCACAATTATCCCATTAAAAAACAAACAAGCAAAAACAATAACAAAAGCATAGGCCCATTTGAAAAAGAACTGGAGTTAGATTAACAGTAAAATGGTTTGCTAATGTAGCAAAGGCTAACTCAAGGGTTCTGGGACACTAAATTGGTTTAAGTGTGGAAAATGGCTGGATTACCTGATGCTCTGTTATTGTGATTCAAAATAGTCTTTCATTTCTTTGCCCTGGAACTTCTCTGTGCATGCAAATCAAGGAGGAATTCAGTTGGCCTCCTATTTCTTTACTTCTGGGAACATCATAACAAATTAGCCAGTGCCATAGGTCAACATGAGTCACAGCATTATGATCATTTGCTATGCATCTGCTGTTCATTACAGTAAGTTCACTCACCTTATGTTTGATGACTGAGTGATGTCACATGGCCCTTACCACCCCAGCATCAGACTAGATCTCTTGTGTTTAAGTTAGCCAATTGAGCTTCTGCAGATGCAGCAGCAACAACTTAAGGAAGGGAGAATTATTCACCTTGGTTTATATTTCCATGAGATATAGTTTGTCATAGCAAGGAAATAAAAAATAGGGCCGTAGGAGCAGGGAGTGGCAGAGAACTTATGAACGCTTGCACTCAACTTGCTTATTCTTATTAACTGACTCTAGATGATGCAGGCACCTCCCACATTAACGATATATCTCTGTACATCAGTGAATTTTAGATACTTTCTCACAGAAGTATCTAAGCATGCACAGAAGCTGGTTTCTTTAATTGCTTTTAGGATGGGTCAAGTTGGCAACCACGTATAACCGTCACGTTCATCATCAACTTGAAGCCAAGTAATGCTAGGTATCTCTAGCCCATACAAAGCAGTCTATGTTTTAGTCAGTATTTCAGGCAACCAATTAAAGAAACTGTAGTGGTTTTAACATAATGGCTCTCATAAACTCATATATTTGAATGCTTAGTCATCAAAAAGTGGCACTATTTATAAAGAAATTGGAGGTATAGGTTTGTTGGAGAAAGTGTGTCACTGGAGGTGGCCTTTGAAATAAAAAAAAAAAGCCCATGCTAGTTCCTGGTTATCTGATCAAGATGTAGAACTCTCAGCTCCTCCTCCAGCACCATCTCTGCCTTTTGGGCACCAGGTTCCCTGTCATGATGACAGTGAACTGTAAGCTAGCCCCAATTAAATGTTTTCTTGATATGAATGACCTTGGTCATAATATCTCTTCACAGCAACAGAACAGTGGCCAAGAAACAAACTCCTAGGAACTCTTCTGTAACTCTGTGAGATTCAATATGAAACCTAGAATCTTTGGTTGTATAATTAAGTCTGTCTTAGTTTTCTCTTCCTACCACCTTTGGATAATACATTTAAGATTAATCTCCGCTGCATCAGATCTCTGCTTACACTCCTCTGACCCTATTAGTGGTACTCTGTCATGCATGCAGATAGAAGCCTAGCATAACTGTCCTCTGAGAGCCTTCACCCAGCAGCCGATGGATAGATTTGCAGAGACCCGCAGCCAAACATTAGGTGGAACTTGGGGAACTCTTGTGGGAGAGAGAAGATGGATTGAAGGAGCCAGGTAAAGGATGCCACAAGAAAACTTATAGAATCAACAAACTTGGGCCCGGAAACTTAACCACCAACCAAAAAGCATGCTTTGGATGTTACTAGGCCCCCTACATATAATGTAACAAAAGGCAGGTTGGTCTTCATGTGGGACTCTGTGGCCTGCCTTTGGGTCTCTTTCCCCTAACTGGGCCTCCTTGTCTAGCCTCGATAGGGGAAGAACCACCTTGTCCTGCTCCAACTTGATACGCCAATGGGAAGGGAGATTGATACTCATGAGAGGCCTCCCATCTCAGAGGAGAAAGAGATGGGGCTATGGGAACAGGAGATGGGAGAGGGAGAGACTAGGAGGAGAGGATGGAGAGGAAGCGGTGATCAGGATAAGCAAGAAAGAGAGAAAGAAAGAAGAAAGGAAAGAAGGAAGGAAAAGAAAGGAATGAGAAAACTTAACATTTTAGAAGGGTTATTGCGGTACCTAAAGACTCACACTGTGTGTCTCACTTCCAGGGGCCTGGAGAAATGGTAATCTGTTCAGAGGTCTAGAGCAAAGAAGAGTGGTAGTGGTAAATCCTGAGGAACATTCGCATTGTCTTACTTGGTGTTTTCTTTAGGGAATGTCACTGTCGCTGCTATTTCCTTAGATAATGAAGAGTTAATTCATCCAAGCAAAACAGATAGGGCGATATTGTAAATGTGTGAGGACAGTAAGGAAAAGGAGAGTGATTCCTTAGACAAAAGAATGCCATATGGTTTTATTGTAGATGCTCATAATCTCATCTGAGCGTCCCAATACATCTCCTCTCAGGTTGGAGGATCCCACTCTTTTCTAATCAAACTGCAGATAGCCTTTGAGGTTTAAGCTTGGGTTATAAGTCAGCCATTCACATAATGAGGGTTCATGTTTGGTTTTCAGTAACATAAGCTCCGTGACTCCATGAACATAAATCCTTTCTCAGGGCATACTTAGAAAAATGTAAAGACTTAAGTATATATAGATCTTGAAAATCCTGTCTCGGAGCCCTTGCTTTTCTTTGTAACTGTTTTAAGTGATGTTAGAAGCAAGCAACCTGCATCATATTCCTTAGGTTTCCAGAAATGTTCAAGTGTTAAACACACAGTCACTACACCCTTTGTTCTTATAAGTGGTGAGTCACAGTGTCTAATGTGTTTATCGTATACAATTTTTAAAAACACTTTACTACAATACATTGTTAGAGATTTCATTAATAACAGGAGAATCTTTAGAAACTTTAGGTATAGGCAGGCAATGTAGACAGCTAGCTCCAGAAACCACCAAACCATTAGAGAAAATTATCATTGCAAGTCTGTTTCTTGAGAAACACTTACAGTACAAAAATTTTGTGTTAACAGGATTCTCAGGATTCTCCTTAATAGTGAGTGTGTGTTGTGTATGTTCACACATATATATATGTACATTTGTATGAGTATGTAGAAGCCAAAGGATATTTTTGGTTGTCCTATAATATCACTCTGCCTTATTCTCTTGAGACAATAGGGCTCAGCCAGTAGCCCTAGATATCTCAGCCTCTGCTTTCTATACTGCTGGAATAATACATGGACACATGGTCATACCCAGATTTTTAAGTGGTGCTAGGGATTTGAACTCAAGGCTGTATGCTTGGATAACAAATACTCCTATGCAAAGAGCCACCTCCTCAGTCTTAGGTGGTGTTCTCTACAGGAAAAATATACACTAGAAGTAATATATATCGGAGATGTTATAATATAATATGTAGACATTATTAAAGGGAGGTTTACAAGACTGGCTTACATCATAAGACCTAGGCAGTTTCATAGTACCTATCTGCATGCTGCGAAGGTCAAATCTCTAAACCTGGTAGCTGCTCCACTTAGGAAGTTCAGTTCCTCAGTAGTCTTGATCTAATGGTGAAGGCTTAAAGGATCCCTGCAGAGTTGCTTCTTATGAGTGTCATTGGGATGCTAAAGAGGCTGGAGTCTGTTGTTACTGCAGAACCAAGGCTGTGCCACTAGATGCACTTTCTCAGGAAGTCCAAGCTACTCTTTACTGTCTCAGCACCAGGCTCTGAGAGCTAAGATACTCATAGCAGGCACTGCCCTTACATACTGTGGTTGAAGATTGTTAGCTATTCCCTTCTCTGACACAATACTTGATATAAATATCTTGGAGGAGGAGAGAATTATTTTTGCCTGTTGGTTTTAAAAAGCCAGAGTTCCTTGTATGTGGGTTGCGATGGGGCAGAAAGAAGTTCATGTCAGAAAAAGCATGGAGGAGAAAAGCTGTTCATCTGATCCTGACCAGGAAGCAGAGAGAAAGTGTGCCTTTGTCAGCAGGCTTGCTCCATGTGTTCCACCTGGGCCTCCAGAGCATTGAATGGTCCTGGGTACATTCAGGG
Organism: Acomys minous; assembly: GCF_964271855.1. Lineage (NCBI taxonomy): Eukaryota > Metazoa > Chordata > Mammalia > Rodentia > Muridae > Acomys > Acomys minous. Next base: position 32,017,770 of record NC_140498.1, on the reverse strand, counting down.
TGGGATTAATGCCCTAATCACCAGAAGCCATGAAAGACAGAATAGAGATGTGCTTTTCATATATTTTAGGCATCTTTAAATCCCATCAAGTTGAAAATTGAGACTAACAGTTATAATAATAAGATGAGATAAATTATGCAGCTTATTTTCAAAACTCTGATTGTTTGAAAGGTGATAGAACATTTTTGCTGAATCTAGAAGAGAGGGCTAAAACAGAAATTAAAAAAATTAAGTATAAAGAAAGCAGGTTTAAGTGAAATTAGTGTGGCTACAGCGCAACTGAAGGGGAATCCAATGGGTTGTCACAGGGACGATGAAGTAAGCCAACAATTAAATGACATAACAAACTTGACCTGTGAGAATGCCACTCTCCTGATATGTGGAGAACAGATTTGAAGGGATGATAGATGAAGCAAGAACGGTTCTGAGCAGGGAGGGCAGTAGTTCATGTTAGCACAAATAAAGCATAATAAATGAGAAACAGTTGATGAAGTTCCAGATGCTCCACAGAAGGCAAAGTAGGAGATACTGTTATGGTCTGTGTACACTAATAGGTAAGAGATGGTTTGAATACTGAGTAAGCAAATGGTTACTATGTGTTAATCACCGTTACATTCAGACTTAATCTGCATTAAGTTCTCAGGGTGAAGTGGAAAGGATGAATGCTATACCTCAGATCAAACGGTTGTATTAAACTGTCTTTTCATATATAAGACACACATATATGCACAAAATACTTTTTAAAAATTCACTAGTTTTAAAGGCCTTCTCTCTTTCATTTAATCATATCCTTTATTAATGCCTCCAAAAGATAATCACTGCCATGAACTTGACCTTTGTTTTTAAATGATGCAATTGGCCTCTGCTCTCCTCTCCCCCTCTGTCCTGTCCTGTCCTCTTCTCTCCTCTTCTCTCTTCTCTTCTTGTACCCTCCCCTCCCTTCTTCTCCTTTCAGCTTTTTCCTTCTTCATCTCTCCATTTCTTTTCTCTTTCTCTTGAACTCAGCTCCTCTATGATTCACCCTACAGACTCCCATTCTCATGCAGGTATCCACTGTGCAGTCCAAGCTTTCTTGACCTTGCCTGCCATTCCCCATCCTCTAAAGGACTTGCGTTGTAGATACGCATACTACGATGGCCAGTTTGACCTATTCATTTGCATGTAAAAAGTTCGTATCATGGATTTAGCTGTGACTTAAAAATTTTAGATATTTTTCAATCATTCCCCGTGTTGGAATAGAAAGCTGTGCATTTTACCATGTATATTGCTTTGCTTTTGTTTGAGATAATGTCTTACCATGTAGCACTGGCTGATCTGGAATTTTCCATGTGACACAGACTGGCTTTCTGCTTAAAAGTTCCAAGTGCTAGGATTAGAAGCACTTGTTGCCATGCCACACAGGATATTATATACTTTTTTTCTTTTCTTTTCTTTTTGAGATAAGGTCTAATGTACCCCAGGCTAGACTCAAATATGCTATATAACTCAGGATGACTTGCAGTTGCTTTGACTTTTAAAAATATGTATACATTATTTATTTATTTTGTACATGGATGTGTGGTATTTATATGCTATGTGTGTGTAAAAGTCTTAGTGTGGGCATTTGAGTAATGATGGTGTGTGTGTGTGTGTGTGTGTGTGTGTGTGTGTGTGTGTGTGTGTGTATAGGCCAGATATATAATGAGTTGCCTTTCTCAGTTAGTACTCACATTGTTTTATGGGAAAAAAGGTCTCTCAATAAGCCTAGGATGCTCTGATTCAACTAGACTGGCTGGGCAAGAAGCTCCCAGCATCTGCCCGTCTCTCCCAGTGCTGGGGGTGTAGATATACATCTTTACAGGAGTGCTGTAAATGTGAGCTCCCCGTGCTTTATCACGGCACTTTATTGAGTTAGATATGTTCTCAGCTCCTAACTGTGAACTTCTGGTCCTCTTACTTCCATCTCCTGAACCAATTGGCATTATAAGGACACTATATGGAGAACAAAATCGGTATAATTAATGCTAATCCAACCCCAACCACTGATGCCATATATTGTAGGGGCAAAATTAATGCCATATCCCATATGTAATTTATATTCTACAATTAATGATGATCTGTACGGGAACTTGTCCTCTAGTTGCCCTTCTCCCTGCGTTGTGGGAATGACACCTGCCAACACTCTCCAGAAACTGCACTGGAACAATTAGATATAATTAATGCCCAATCATCCTCTGAGATAAAAACAACTTCCCTTGGAGATTCAGCCTCCTGGACCGAACCTGCCTAAAGGACTACATTCCTGAGACTCACGACCCACATTTACGGTTTTTTCCTTACTTCCCTGTGACCCCCACCCCAAATTACAGTTTTTCCTTATAGACACATTACCCTTGAAGCTCCAGTATCACTCTCCTATCCTGCTCCATCAGGAAGGACTGTGATCTGAAGCTCTGAGCCCATAATACAAGACCATGTGTGTTTTGCATCGGTATTGAGTTCTGGTGGTCTTTTATGTGGGGGGTCTCATGATCTGGGTAATCTTGGCATAACATTGTGTGTGTGTGTGTGTGTGTGTGTGTGTGTGTGTGTGTGTGTGTGTTGAATGTCTGTGTATCTGTGTATATCTGTGTATGTTTGTGTATGTCTCTGTGTGTCTGTGTATGTCTGGGTGTGAGTCTGGGTATGTATTTATGGTGAGTATGGAAACATACTTACCTATGCCAGTGTATCCAAGACTGAAAAACCATCTCCAGTGAGTGAATGGGTAGTAATTTCCAACTAGCAGATGACAAAAGAAATAGAACTTATACAGGGAAGAGAATGTTTCAATGTCAAGCCTAAGTGGTATACGTCAATTCCAATCACATTTCATTTGCCAGAACTCAGACAAATGGCCCCACCTCCACTGAGCACTAGCTAACAATCACACTCAAGTTGCCTGGGCACGCATAGAATCTTCCATAGCTGGTTTAATGCTATTGAATAAAAGTCTAATTGTTCTAGTCATTGTAATTTGACATAATTGGCCATGGGGTTACATCATTGTGGCATTACAGTAAATTAGGTAATATCCTATCAAATTGAAAACACTCTTGCTATGACTTTGAAAGAGAAATGTCACCCTTATTCCACTCTCTCCCACAGTATCAGATCCATCCAGAGAAACTAAATTCTTCAAATTGCCATAAAATCTGTGGCAATAATTATGAGGATGATAGCAGTAACTATAATGGCATTTATTATGTTCTAAGTCAGTGTCTGATACTATGCCGAGCACTTTATGTGTCTCTCCTACTGCAATTTAGACAATAAACCAGCAAAGACATAATATTGGTATCCCCATTTCAAAGATGAGCCACAAAGACCAAGAATGAGATCATGGTCTTATGTTTGGGACACCACCAGTCTTGATTCTCAGCCTATGACATTGAAAAAGGTAATGCCTCGTCTTCTATTCTGTGCTGTTCCAAACTAAGTCATAGGACTTAGTCCTACAGAAACACCCATGATCTGAAGTGTTTTATCAGTATGCTTTCTCCTCTTTAATAACAATAAGAAATGAGTTTAAGTCATTGAAAGCCACTAAACAGTTTCAGTGTTGGGGAATCTTTTTTCAATAAGAAACTTGGATATTGCTGTGCGTGGTCAAATTGCTAAAATTCATAAGTGGCACAAATAATTTGACAATAGCAATCCTGTTGTGTTTAATGGACGTTCAGTGCTAGAAATCTGCCTCAACAATTGTCCTCCCTGGTAAAGCTGCCAAGCTGAAACAATAAAGGGTTTTAGCTGCAAAGTGAGGTTTTCTGGAATTACAATATTCCTTTTGACCTCTGTGATGACTAAATGCTATTTAATTTCTTCCTTTTATTCACGACAATGAAAATAAAAATGGAAGCATGCAGGGGCAGAGGTAGCATTTCCTTTCAAAGCCCTAGGGAGAACATTAATACTCCCTAGGGTGGGGATGCTTTCAGTTTGGTGTGGGGAGGGCTTATTTACTGTAATGCTATAGGTGTCTTCTTCTTCACCAGTATCACAAGAGCTATGATGTAACACCAGAGTCAATCATTTCAGATTATAGTGCCTGGAACAATTAGACTCCTGATGCCATAGTAGCGAACTGAAGAATTGAAAGGAGGCTGAAATGGAACTAGTTTATAGCTGGCTGAAGGTAGCTATACAGGAGCAGCATGACAGCTGTCTTTCTCAAGAGCTGGAGCTTTTAGGTACTGTTACTGCTAATTACTTTAGGTGAGGAACACTATAGCTGTCAAACTTCACAATCAACTCTGGCTTTGAACTAGCTCAAACAGAAATGCTGGAGGTGTCTGGGAAGTGTTTCTTTCACTTTCCATTTCATAAAGTGCTAAACGCAGGAATGTAGTCAGAGCCATTGTGTTCAGTCCCCTCTCCTGGCTGATTCAATAGCATTTGATCTGGTGGGAAAGGTTTTTTTTTTCTTTTTTAACTTCCTTGCTATACATAGCCTCAGCATGACCAGTGGTAAAATGCATCTCCATTGGTCCTACTCTACATCTCATTTGCCTAAATAGTTTACAGAATGAGATCACAAGCAGGAAAAAACGACAAATGAGCTTCTGACTAGGAAAAAATGTCACTCAGAGATGCTGATTCTAAAAAGTTAACCCTGAAGCTGACTCTTCATTAAGGGTTTCAAACTTTGGACCTGTATCATCTAGCAGAGTAGGTAGCCCCAGCCAAACCAAGGAAGAAAACCAGCACCTGAATTACTTCTTTATTTTATGGTAGCATTTATGGTAAAGTGCTCCCTTTACTTAGGTGCATCCTAGCTACACATGACCTCATTATTTCAAACTCAGTAATAAGTTTGTTTTGATTTCTTCATTTACATAGAGCTAACCATGGATAGATTAGCCATGCATTAATGCCCTCCTAGGAAGAGACTTTGTGTTTTCAGAAAAGAAAAGTGTAAAGTGATGAATTACCCTGGAATTTCTTTTTTTTTTTTAAATATTTAATTTCTATGGAAAAAATACAATTTTGAGAGTTAAAGATCAGTGAAAGGACATTTTTTTAAAAAACTCAACAACATTATGTAAATACAGGATTAATAAAGAAGAGTAATGTTTGCCATAACAATTTTTGTTAAGATATTAAAAAGCATTTATAGAACTACTTTTTAAAAACGTGCTTTTATTGAAAGTTTATCAAAAGCACATTTTACCCTGGAATTTCTAAGTAAGCCACAGCACGAGGGTGGCTTATGAGATCATCTCGACACCTATAAAGCCAGTCCAATGTAAGGAGATACCTTTCTTTTCCTGTGGGTAAAATAATCTCATGCATTCAATGAAATTGAAAGCCCAAGGCACTGGGACTGGAAGTCTTACCTAGACTGGCATTTCCCCTTGAAAGTGGAATATGTGAAATAGTTCTAAGAGATCACAAACACTGAAGCAGCTTGTTAAACAAGCAAATACAGGAACTTAAACAAATTCCTGGGTCTTTGCCAACTATAAGAGAGTTACCGCTGGTGCCTTTAGACAAGTGCTCCCAAATATTGTGTGACTAACAGTGGTTATGAGGTCAGTCTACCTGGGTCTTTATACTTATTACCACCAATTATTATGGGGGAAAATTGGAGTGGCTTCATTTTCCTCATCTGATGTAGGGGTGGCAATAGAACTAACCTCACCCTTTGCTATGAAAATTAATGGATGAATAATTGTCAAAGACATGAAACATGGCTTAACCCTTTAAAGATACCTGCTAATTAACACCTAAAAATGACTGATTGGTAATTGCCCCAGGTTCAGATAATCATTGTAAATGATGATTGTTGGTGAGATGTAATAGGAAATATATTTGGTCACTATATCTGGCTACTATGCTAAGCTATAATAATATGCTTTTCAATATTTCCTTCTTGATAAGAAATAATTCACAAAGAACAGCTTTCCTATTACCATAATGATTTAGGTTGGGATTCTTAAGTGATTACAGGACCTGGCCACCTCCAGAAAAAAAAATTGTGTTAGAATTTTCAGCTGCACTAGAAGGAGGCAGTGAGATTAAAAGTTATGATGTAATTATAGTTAAATTATATTAGATAGTCCCACTAGCACTGATAAACCGATTGCCAAACCTCTGGCCTGCAAAACACTGGAAAGTCCTGGGAAGGGTTAGGTGCTACCCAGAGAAGATCAGAAGGACCCTTATAACTTCTATACCCATCCTTCCCCTCCTGCCCAGTGCTTCTTTTCACTTAGATTTTCATCTGTATATTTTGTAGTATCCTACCTCATCAACAAGGGAATGCGCTTTCTGTGTCCTGAGATTAACTCAAGCAAACTAACCAAATTCATATATGGAAGGAAAAGGTCATGGGACCCAATTGTGCATCCCGTGAGAGTATAGATGATAACTTTCTGTTTGTGAACAGGGCTGAATAGGGGTAGTTGGGGAACTGATTGCTCAGTTTATGTGATATAAAACTCTCTCTGGGTAGATGGCACCAGAATACAATTAAATCATGCATCACCAAGGTAAGTTGGCATGAAAAACTGATGGGTGTATGAAGAAAACCATTCATACATTTGGTCAAAATATTCTGTGTTGAACACGGTGAAATAGCAAGAAATCAAACACAATCAGCTTATTTTCCCATAGTGTAAACACGTGGCACTAATTTGATCAGTGCATTACTTACAAAAAGCACTGGGTTCCATATGTCTACGTGTTCCATTTTCACAGAGTACACTGAGAGAAGAGAACAGCATGGGATTGAGACAGGGGTGTCATCTGGGTCTAGAAATTGATTTGTCTGCGAATACATTGATTTAGAAGAGATATTAAGAAGAAATTTTTGGATTGAGTGGAATTTTTGAAAAGGTACAGAATAAATAGGATTTTTAAAATGCTCCAATATCCGAAGACACTAGCTCCATAGTGGGCCTAAGAGGGCGAGGCTGTTGAATGACATGGGCATCAAACATACCGCACCATGACCAATCATGGCTGCAATGATACGTGAGTTCTTAGTGGAAACCCTTACACAATGCAATGAAAAGAGAGTAGTTTGATTTTCTTTGAAGAGTTTCCTCATAGCAGGAGATAAAAGCAGATATCTGTTTTCTTTGATGTTTTTTTATCCTAATTTTTTGTATTTGATTTTCCTATCAGCATTATAGAAAATATCTTTTTCCCGTAATTCTTTTCAGAGAAAGAATTATGAAATGGTATGTCCCTTGTAGATATCTCAGAACTAAGAACAGATTTCTTATGGTGGGACTGTGAGCTTTGCATTTTCCTGACTAAAGTTTTAATCCATTATGCAAAATAATGCATCCATCTTAAACCAAATGTCTGCACTCCAGTGCTTTGCTTGTTGGTTGCGTCTTAGAAGGGGAAAAGGAGGAGTGTTAAACCTCAGATAAGCAAGCACACATCTATGAACCACGATGATATCATTCAATGTCGTGTTTACACCTAGTTAGAAATAAGTGAACATCTGTGGATTAAAAAATAGAACTGTAATAGTGGCCAGCAGGGAATAAAACACTGTATTGCGCTTTGTTATGTAGATGGAAATGTGCTTTATAGAAAATGCTTTATTTGCAAATAAAACAACTAATTGCCAGCCCTAGAAATACATTCACTGAGGAGAGTCTGAAATAATTTTGAGAAAGGATTTCTTTCAATGTGGTATTAGTTAATGCTGCTATCTTTCCCCAAATCTGTATTGGTACTTCTGTACACTTTTTTTTTCTATTGGGAATAAGACCCACATATCTTTCAATCAATTAATCAACCAATCCATCCATCTACCCATCCATCCATCCATTAATCAATCCTGCTAAACAACAAAAAATGATGTGTTGGCAACACAGGCAAGGGAAGCAGTATTTTCCTACTCCTGAAGACTTTCCATTAATTATTTCTTATATATCTTTGATATGTTTCATTCATCTCTCCATCCTAACATCCCTTTCTTCCTTTCTTCTTTCACCCACTCATTTATTTATTCAAAACAAAAGAAGCTGGTATGTCTCATATAAGGCCTAACACATATACATTTTAATGGCATATTGAAAGCACTCTTAATCATATAAACCCTGTAAGATACTACTATGTTTTTAATTTTACCCTTATCTCCCTCCCTCCCCCCTGAAACCGATGTCAGTCATTTGTGTTTTCCAAAATTCTAAACCCCAAATCTTTTTCAGGACTTATCTCTCTGCAGGGCTCTGTGAACTTACAATCGAATGGGCCTGTTCTTTTAATTTATTTAAAGGAAATTTTATTATCAATTTATGTACACACGTCTCTATATATGTATGTGCAGGTATTCATGAAGGACAGAAGTTGCTTATAACCCTAGAGGCTGAAGTTAAAGGTAGTTGTGAGCTTCCCAAAAAGGATGCCAAGAACTGAACTCGAGTCCTCCGGCCCTTAATGGACCTGTTCTTGAGACTACACTTGACAATCTCTGCAGCCCTAAGCATGTATGATACTTTTTCCAGATTTCTAAGTATTCCTAGCTCACAAGGAGCATTATTTCAGAGCCTCCATTATTACATCCCTTTGTTTCCCATTCACACTGTGGCCATTCTTTTTTCTTACTCCCCTTATAATGTTACTCTGATTCCTTTGTGTATCCCCAACAGATGGGGTTCCCTCCTCTCCTTCTCCTAGGGGACAGCACTTCCTTGTCTTAGTCCTGTAATGTATGTGTTACAAATTAACAACACCAGCAACAAACCAACCAAACAAAACCACTCTGAACAATAAAGATCCCTGTCTTAGTTAGGATTTCTATTGCTGCAATTAAACACTATCACCAAAAAAGCAAGTCTGGGAGGCAAGGGTTAATTTGCCTTACATTTCCATATTGCTGTTCATCATCAAAGGAAATTAGGATAGAAATACAAATAAGGCAGGGACCTGGAGACAGGAGGTGATGCGGAGGCCATGCATGGAAGGGTGCTGCTTACTGCCTTGCTCCTCATAGTTTACTCAGCCTGTTTATAGAACCTCAAATCACAGGCTCAGTGATAGCACCATGCACAATGGACTAAGCCTTCCCACATCAATCACTAATTAAGAAAATACTTTACAGGCTTGCCTACAGCCCAATCTTAAAGAGGCATTTTCTTAATTGAGGTTCCCTCCTTTCCAATGTCTTTAGCTTGCATCAAGTTGACATAAAGCTATTGAGCACAAGTATTTAGACTTGGTTCAATAAAACTAGATGACAACACCATGTTTTCAGCAATGGGAGGAAGGCTGTGACAGTGCAGGGAATTTGTAAAAATCTTTGCCTTCTTTCTGCCTGCCCGAATGTGTGGAGAAGTAAAGATTAGGTGATCCAGGGCAGCCTGCTTGGAGACAAGTCAGTTCTTTTAGGACGAGATTAGCATGAGTGGGACTAAGACTGAATATTTATTTCATTCACTGATTTATCAATTTCAATCATTGTTTCAAAGTTGAGTACCTATTGAGAACTGGGATTTATAGTTTTCTGTGAGGATAAGTAATTGATCACGTGGTTTCTGGAATGGGTGGTGCCACATATCTGTAAATTTTAAGGAGTGACGTCAGACACCAGTGATAATGTAGACTACCTAGCAAAACTTTCTCAAAATAAAGAATATTTCTGTCCATAGGTGCTTTATATTTTTTGTATAAAGAAAACATGAAACATTAGTGGCCTAATGATTTTAAGTAGAATAAAATAAATGCCTCAAACAACAGTTGTTGGAAAAGATAGCCTGAAAGGAGAAAGTCTCAGTGGAGGGAGAACGTCGCTGAGAAAAAGGCAATGCCTGAGGAGGATGAACCAAAGAAGGCCGAGATGTGTGGGAGGAGAAGTGCTCAGCGTAAAGCATAGCTATAGTCAAATAAAGGACCTTGCAAATAGCTTAGACTTTGTTTTCCAGCTTCTCCATGGAAGTGGTTGCAAGGATTTAGAAAACAGAAGCCCACCATCTAAATAGAAGAACAGAAAGTTCCAGCTGTGTTATGAAAAAGGATCACTAGGAAAGAGGGAAGAAATAACAATATGAAGGAAGATATTATTAATATGTACAACAGTGGTTACTATGGTTTCTATCATAAATATTTTCAAAAGACCTATGTGCTAAAAGACTGGTCTATGGTGTAATTGGTAAAAGATGGCCTAGGTTAGGCTTAATGATAAAATATCACTCAAGAGGTATGCAATTCTGAAGGGAATAGAGTAGGGTCCTCAATTTTCTTTTTGCTTCTGAGCACAATGAGGTGAACAGCTTTCCACTCCAAAGTGTTCTCTGCCATAATGGTCTACTTCAGGCCCCGAACATTAAATTCAACCAACCATGGGATGAAAGCACTGAAACAATAAGGCCAAATAAATCTGTCATCCTTTTAAGTTGATTGTCTTGGGTATTTTGTCATAGGAATTGAATGCTTGACACGGGGATCAATTTAAAATGAATTATACATGAGAAGGAATGCAAACTCAGAAAGCTACAGTCCAAGTACCCAGTTCTATGACACTCTGTAAAACCAAACTTAGAGAAGTTGAGGGCAGGTAATGTTTGCCAAGGTAAGGACAAGTTGGGGAGGTCACTTAATGAAATATTTTGGACTGCTGAACAATTGCGTATCTGCACTATGGTAGCACTTATGTGACTTTGTACAGTTATCAAAAATCACAGAATTATATTCCAGAAAAGTGAATTATTTTTATATACAAATCATATATTTCTGATATAAATTTTAATAGGTGATTATAGAGGCTAAAGAACAGTGTTGGGGATCAATAGCTAGCCTTTGCAAAGGTGCTGTGTACAAAGGTATGTTCTTTGCTATCTTGTGATTAGTTTTTGGTAGAAAATAACACATTCAATAGGAAAAACATCTATCTCTATCTCTATCTCTCTCACTCACACACACACACACACACACACACACACACACACACACACACACACACCTTACTTAAAGCTTTAAATGGTATTTATTGTGCTTCAATCTATTTGAATTACCATCCCAGTGCAGGTAAGACAGACTCTATTTGCTCAGGATTCTTCAGAGGAACTACTATGTGATGTTCTTTATCATTATCTTGAAGTGGTCTTTGATAACTTCTCTGGTGTCTGTCATTCTGAGATACTCAGATCTCAACTCATTTGTTTACTGCCCCAAATCTAAAGCAAACCCCATAGGAAGTTCTTCCCTGATCCACTGGAAAATGGTGCTTCAAGACCACAACCTGTGTACTGAAGTTTGAAGTTCAACATTACCTCATCTCCCAATACTAAAGAAAACATTTTCCAACATTTAGACATTTGTTCTCTATTTACAGCAGCTGCCTTTATGTGATGGCTTGTGAGATTAAAAATTAATCAATCTGATACCTCTGACTCCTCATAATTTTTCTGAAAGGGTACGAATCTGCAGATAGAGATTTGTATGTGGGAGTTGAGAAATACCATTGGTTATGGACAAAGGGATATATGGAGAAACATTTAGCATTCTTAGACAAGTTAAAAACTCTCAGCTATATAGACAGATTCAATTGCAAGAACTCAGACCCATATGTATGGATTTGTGGGGTTGTTAACACAATAGTGATATTCAAATAAATGAGAACAGTTGAATGTGTAGAACCAAAAAAGGTGGCACTGCAGGTTAAGCTGTAAAGAACTCACAAAGGAAAGCTTAGAAGGTAGAGCTATAGGTGAGACAGAAAGAAACCTGCCACCAATACCTGTGCTAAAGAGGGACACGTTTTATGGTTGGTGGTAGTGTCCTCAGTGTGATATGTGATCTTACTATGGATGTCATTACCCTTGGTGACATAGGACTTTTTGATTTTTGCTTTTTCTGTTGATTATAGTATTCATTGGTGATACAGCATTTTACCTTAATGGTGCTTTGATTTTGTCTTCTTCATATAGTTTTTAACCATATCCTTACTTTAAAATTGGTTCCTTTTTTAGAACATTTTGCCCAAAACACAGATAGCTTTATCAGTCTTTAAGGCTAATACACAATTAAAACCAAACCTAATTTCCAACCTTATTTTACAATTTCCTCCTTACATACCTTATGGCTCACCATATCAGTCTTACCCCACTTTAAAGTTCTTTCTCTACAGTTCTTTTACTACATTATCCATGCAATTTCCTTCACCTGATTTCACCCAGCCAGCTCCCTTCTTCCTATTTTATCTCCCAACTTTCGCTTTCACGTGTCTGTTAGACTAGTGGTTCTCCAGCGAGAGTCTCCAGCCTCTGCAGGGTTCTCAGCCTCTGCAAATAATGATTGTATCTAATGTCCCAACATTAGTAGACAAGTTAGTGCAAGAGAATCTAGAAGATATCAATATCCCAAAAGAAAACACGTACCAAAATTCTCTAAGAAAAGAACATTAGCATTTCATGTAGAGTCAGCTAGGAGTAACTAGGTATCATAACTAAGAAATGTAAGCATGATGGGGTGCTGTAGAGACAATAACCTAGAGAACTGATATGTTACAGGATTAGTAACTGACAAGTTAACCTATATCATGGTCAAACTGCTAAACAGCCCTTAATCTACTGTTTTTATTTATCAGGTAGGAATCGTGTTGCCTTCTCTCCTTATGTCAAAGGTGGCTGGTGCAGATTAGCTTTGGGTTTTCAATCATACAATAAATATTTACCATGGTACCATGTATCATGTCCCAAACTAAAACAAGTTTTCTGGTGAATAGAAAAAAAAACCTCTTGGTCTATATTTTTGGTAAATAATTCAGGATGACAGAGGTATTAGTAAAGAAATTGAGCAATTAACAAAGTATACAGCATTAACTGCAGGCCCACAAATGTGGTGTCACAAGATTTTTCAACCTGTTTTTGCAACAGATATGTTATTAATCATCAATATGTCCACAGAATTTTAACTCCTAAAGGAGAGGACTGTCTCAAGGCACTTTAAACGTATATTTAATTGGTACCAGCAAGTCAATTAATTAATGGATAATGGAAAATAGAACAACCATGGGGACCAAGATTCAAAGTATCTGGTCAGCACATTTCTTTCCCAAGAGAAAACTCCCTACTTAAGTAAAGATCAGGAATTTGCTTGGTGAATATGTAAAGAGAGAAAAATGCTAAGAGCTGTGAAGCTGGGGCCAGGCAGGCAGGCTAACAATATAGTAGGCTCAGGCAAACAAGGAGTTCTTCCAAGAAATACTGAAAGCATAGAACTTCTAAATGCATTATTTCGCATGGACACACTCTGCCACCTCCCTTCCCAACATACCATCTACTCACGAAATGCCCCCGCATTTCAGTGTGGAGGATGACTGAATTACACTGTAGTTAAAAATGTGAGTTTTGGAGTCATGTGGATTTAGTAATGAGGGTCTCAAATCCTCAGTATGTTCATAAGACTCTGAGTAAATCTTATAAACAGTATGCAAGAAAGTATGAAGCAAGAGAAAGCCTTATTTGCGGAGCAAGGAAGAACCATATGTGATTCCTTGACATGACATTTACTGTTATGTGACCACAGGCAAGTTATTTCCTTTTCCTTAGTTTCTTCTTTACAAAGTGTAAGTGTTCATGGTTTCTTTGTACGGGACAGTTACAAAAATTCTATTAGAGAATTCTTATCAAGTACTTATAAAAAGTTCCTCAGACATATGCATTTGATGACACTTCACTCTGTGTGTTCAGTCTGCCCTAGAACTGTTACCATGGTCATCCCCCACTGCTGCTGCCTGAAGCTTAACTGAGCTCAACATCCATTTGTTACGGAAATGCTCAATTCCTAATGCGCTTATTAGGATGGCGTAGCTATGATATCTTGGTATGGTGTTACTCAGTGTCATAGGCCTGGGATGTTGATGGAATGGCCATCCAATCATATTCTTCAACGTTCAAACAGCCTACCTCATAGTGCTTCCCACGTGCTAACTTGGACCCAGACACAATGGGTGGTGGGGAAGTGAGACAGCTATTGGGATCAGACGCTATCTCACTGGCGAAAGCCTTCCAGGACTCAACCCAGTCAAATAAATCATTCTTGGTAAAGCCTTCTGAAGATAGATATCATTTGCTCTGGTCCACTGTTCTCCTGTTCATCAAGGGGCTGGCTATGACTAAAATGCCCAGGGCTTCTTGTGGACAGATTCATTTCAGATTGGCCGTTCTATTGTTTGGATGTGGTAATGTTTTTCAAAGCCAATCTCCGGGAAGCATGGTCCTCAGTGCATTGATGCTGTAAAGTGCCTTAGGGAGATTGGAGGGGTACAACCTAACTAGAACCCTTGGGGTCCTGCCTTGGGACAGATCACTGATGCTAGTCTCACCCAATCGACTCATAAGAACAAATTTCCAAGCATCTCACACTGTCCTAGTGGCACCACCATGAGGCCCTCATCACGGCTGAAGATAAGCCAGCATCATGCTCTGGGGTCTCTAGGACTGCGACTTAATTATCTTGATTATCTCAATATGGTTCTCATCCTCCAGGCATCTTGTAGTAGGAATGGAAAATAATATGATTAGAGACATAAAGGTTTCTTGACTCTCAGGAAATATCTGAAAGAAGAAAGGAAAAAGGAAATCTAGATTTCCACTTTACTTTTCAGTATATTTTACACGTTTGTTTGTTTGTTTGTTTGTTTGTTTGTATAGGGATGGTGGTGCACATGCTGTAACATGTGGGCAGAATTCAGAGGACAACTTGCAGGAGTGTCATTTCTCTCTTTCTACCATGTGGCTCCCAGGGATTGAATTCAGGTGGCCAGACTTGAGTCTCTGTGCCCTCTCACTCACTAGTGCTCAGGGTTCCTTTAGCTATTATTGTATAAATACTAAGAAGTATAAATGGACACAAAAGCCAAGTGTCCAACAGGGCAAGAACCACGGCAAGTGCTACAAGTCTCTAGAACTAGAGGGTGGCAAGGGAACAGAGATGGTGATCATCTCTGTACTTGCGCTTTGAGGTAAGGAAAGAAGGGAAGCTGTACATATTTAATTCAGTGTTAATAACAGCAGTTGTTTGAATTGGCAGCAGCTGCTTAACGTCTCAGCAAATCCCAGATATGCAGCATCCATCTCCTCTGACAGGAGGATTAGCTCAGTCTGTAAGAAGAGAAGCAAAGAGACCACAAACCACTGTTTTCTAGGAACTAGTGTTTTGGGTTTTGTTTTGTTTCCTTTTTAAAAGATTTTCTTGATAAATCTTCTGCGTGTTCGTTCTTTCTGTTCCAATTAAAGTAGATGCCTGAATTCAGTTTGTGGATATAATAACTAGGATTTCTTTCAGTGCACCATTCCTAATTAAAAGCAGCATTTACAGAGAAAGGGTTTTACATACTTATGTATTACCTTATTCAATCCAAGCAAATTGCTTCCCTGTGTAAACTTCTGAATAGTTTCATTTCTTCAAACACTAAAAGTCATTCTAATGTAGATTTTGTATTAATTTGGGGGAAAGGAAATGGAATTACTATTTCTAAAATTAATTCTTGATTTTTTTTAATTGATACAGGCACTCTCCTATTTATAAACGCATCTGTCTGTGTGGACTCTGATCTCCATGAGCTGAGATGAACGCTGGACGTGTTGGGGAGATTACAAAATTTACAGTTTTCCTTTTTAGCATTTGTCTTACTCCGGAAAAGCAGCTTGGGATTACACAGGAGATAGGGCAAAATGAATAATATACCACAGGCTATTTACATATACCAGCCAATTTAATCCTAAGCAGCTCTACAATTTATCCTTTCCCTCATCTGTAAAGATGAGAAAGTTGAGGCACAGTGAATCTCTGAGACCTGACTAAGGTCATTAGCTTTTATCGTGACAGGAAGGACTCAAACCCAGACAGCTGTAATAGAAGATTCTTTTCTTGCTTCCTCGTCCACCTCAGCAGCAGGAGGGTCTCAGGGAGAGAAGCCATCTTTTCAAAGGCAGACAAATCAATGTTGAGGATCCAACTTTGCTTCTTTCTGGCTGTTTTAAATGGAGAAGACTTCTTCACCTTTCTGCTCTTGAGATTTCTTTTTTTCATTTTATCCAACAGAATAATCAGGCCCATAGAATTGGTCTAAAAGGGCAGGGAAAGTTAATGGTTTGGTCTGCTTTCCCTTACTTTTCATTAGCCCTCCTTTCCCTTCCTCAGTGTAGTCCCAGGATGGCTAACGGTTCCAGGTGATGGAGGCATAATGGACGTCAACAGAGCTGTTTCTGTGGATCACATGGGGATTGGTCCTCCTTGTGTTTTATTAGAGTAAACTTGCCTAAGGCCTTAAAAGCCAGCATTCCCTAGTAAACTAGCTCAAAAATTAAGCATAACCTTGAGTGGATATAATCATACTAGTTTATTGTCTTAAAAAAGAAAGAAAGAAAGAAAGAAACTGGCACCATTTCTCTAGAAGATGCTACAGCTGTGAGTGACTGGGAGATGATCACGTTGGATTTGGGCCCAGATTGCAGTTGAAAGGATATCCCAACAATCCCGTTGATTCTGGATATGGGAAAAGAGTCATTCTACAATTGTTCCCACTGCTCTGATTTTCAGCATTTCCCTGCATATTATCTAGCCATAATGAAAGGATGATGGTTTTTTTTTTTTCAAAACAATGATTTCCCTTTGCCTACATATCTCTTCTTGAGACTTTTAACAAACTCAAACAGGAATCCAGAAACCAGTATTTGTGACAGTCCCTGACATAAGCCATCAATCTAGTGAGCAGATTCTACTGATCTAGTCAGCATCTTCTGACAGTTCTTGCTAACATACATCAGAGATGAAGTTTTGATGAGTTTGTCTAAAACCCTTTCAAAAGGAAAATACTAAACCATATGTGGTTGCACTGCCCAATGACAACGCTTCACAGTCAACAGGTTTTATATTGTGTTATTAGAGGTGAAAAAGTTAAGCGTGGTGCTAACACCAAAAATTAGACCAGTGAAATGTGTAGTTCACACAACAGAGAGCAGCAAAATGAAATAAATATATGCCTAATGTTTTCAGTGGGTTGATATTGTAAACTAAAATATTAGATTAGCTGACTTCAAAGACAAGTCACTGACATCTCTTCTTATTTCTCTAGTTATGACTACATATGAACTTGGTGGCTATTAATTTTTTAAGATGGCATTCAACATTCTTTATAATACCTTGAAACCACCAATTCTTCATACTGTTATTTATCAAAATTTGAAAATGTGTTTTAATTAAAAAAGAAAACCACATTTCTTACTATTAATGCCTCTACAAGGAATTTGTTTAACAATTTCACAGTTTAACCATTGGTCCAATTTCAACGTTATAAAAATTGATGTTTGGGTAACAGTATTTGTGTAATCATTTGAAGGCTTTATTTCATTTGGCCCTTTGAAGAGAAAAATAGTGAGGCATTGTGGAGTAGAGCTACAATCACTAATCAGAGGGTAAAGGCTGGGGGGCCATGAATTCAAGTAAAGCCTTGTACACGTAGGAAATCTGAAGCTCAACTATGCTATACAAGATCCCGAAAAAAATAGCAACAACGAAAACAAAAATAGCAACAACGAAAACAATAATGACAATGAAGGTGTCAATGATGATAGTGATTTAAAATGACAAGTTGCATAAATGGGTTAAAATTGAGAGAAAGTTGCCAAGTCCATTTAGTGGCACGATCTTTAGCTAATGAACTTTTCAGGTGAGGAAAGAACAGAAGAAAGCCAAGGGCTGACTTATTAAATAATGAATCCATGTCTTCCTGGGACTCCTGAAGGGTGGAGTAACATTAAGTATTATAAAGCTTCCTTCAGTTCTCCGAGTGCAGATCCTGCCTTTACAGCCGACGAATCTATTGTTAGTCTTTCACACATTTCACACATTTAGTTTTGGACTCATTTTCCTCGAGGCATCCTGGATGTTTGTGGCTGGCAGACAACCACTTGCCTACAGCACCCTCCCTTCCTTCAGTGGCTCCTCTCCCTTCAGCTGCTCCCAACACCCATTATCCATCTGTGTAAGCCATGCTTGTGAGAGGGTCAGTCACATGGTAAGAGGATTTTTCTTTCTCTTTAAAAATAAATATCCTTTTTTTCCCCCCTGCATTTCAAGGTTTGCTATTCTATCTTCAATCCATTTTTTTTGACATCTAGGCCTTAGCCCATCCTAAATAGTTGCCAGACTCTCATACAAACTTTGTAGGTTTGCAAACTTCTAAGTACAGAACACTGCAGTTGTATCATACAGGTGGCCAAAGACGAGACGGGCAGAGATGATGTGGCTGCCCTCCAACACAGCTTTACTTATGAAACAGGTAGCGGGTGGGGGTGGAATTTGGCATGCTGTATTTTGTGGACTCCTGCTAATAGCACTGCTTTCTTCCTCTCACTGCCTCGTCCACTGATTGATTTTAGAGAGTACATCCTGTCAAGGTCTAGTCTTTCTGGAGCCCTAGATGCTCCAGCCCCTCTTCCGCACTCAGGCTTGCTGCAAAATTGCAGCCTCTTGTGCCAGGCACCAGGCTAATGAGAAAACGTGCCCATGAGTGAACAAGATAAAATCCTGTAAGACGTTTAACGTTAACAACTCTAAATGCTGCTGGAAGTTTCTCACTGTGCGCCCCACAGCTTTGTAACTGGCTCACACCATTTTGTCATTTAACCTATCCACTATCCTTCAAAACAAGGCATCATTAGACCTTCTGTCTATAGGGAAAATATTGCTTCCTTTTTTAAAAGTTAGTTAGAAAAGTATTCAGAGCTATGACTGGAATCTGCACACCTTCGTATCTCTGGGACGGTGGTCGAATTGCAACTCACTTTTTTGTGGCACTTTATCATAATGTTGGTGCTGCAGTTTCTGCGACCTAAAGACTATGCATTGGTTTCCTTTAGATGAACAAACTAAATTTTCAGACACATTCGCAAATGCAGTTTTCATACAGTTTCTACAGCAGTTCCCATGTAGGCACACAGAGACACTCATCACAAATTCGCTTGCCATGAGAAAAATAAGAGTTCTAGAATTGTCAGGGCAGTGTATAAATCATCCCCTGTAGGGCTAGGGATCATCAACACCTGATCAAATCATCTTTTTGCATCCCAGGCAAGGTTTCTTGAAACAACTTTCTAGACTGGCATACGTCGTCTCTAACTTGTGTTTTTAGTTTTAGGTAAAATTACTTCTTATGTTGCTGCTCAACCGAGACAAAGCAGGAAGGAGGACCACGGTGACGGCTAGCTGTCAATGAGTTTTTGAGCCTTATACAGCCCATACTAATGCATTCTTACTCATGTGTTCCCGAAGGGAGAGGTTATACAGATTTGAGCTATAAGCACTTTGCACTAGTCTTACACAGAAGGTCTAAGAAAGGGAGGCCTAGAGTCACAGCCCTATATTAGTTTGCACCCAAATAGTCAGATATGCAGTCAGCCTGTTCTTCGGAGAATTGGAGGCTGTTGGTCTTATCATGGGACACACAGAGACACAGGGCCCATGTGTGGTTCTAATTGTTAAGCAAATGATGAAGTTCCAAAGAGCTATAATTTTGTCTTCTGATTTAATGCCCTTATGGGTATAAAACTGGGATTTATCTGAGAAAAGAAAGGCATAGGACAAAGCATATTAAGCCCTTCTTAGCATCTACTAGATTTGGTTATCAGGTCTAATAAGTAGTGCCGGGCTCTCATTTAAATATAAAAATGGAGCCTTATTTCTTTATTAATAATAACATAATTACTCATTGGTATCTTCAAATTCATTATGTTTGATGGAACTTTTCAACAGTCAAGGACATCTCCTTGTCGTGAGCATTTTTAATTTGCTTAGCACATGAAAGCCCAGACAGAAATGGGCCTTAATCCCTGATGAGCCTCCCTGAATACCTTGGGGAGGTATCTAGGCTCTTACTCAATGATAATATTTACACATTATACCTATTCTCGTCAATAGTAATTGACTTTGACATTGTTGTCATAAAGTCAAATCTTTGACTAAAATTTATGCTGGTTAAATCTATATGTTTTAAACCAATTCTTCTATTTCTCTTTAAACTTCAGGTTCCTGAGTAACAAAGCATTGTTCTCAGAAGCCGTGCTCAGCACATTATAAAGGACATATAATTAATACAATTTTCACACACTATTTTAAAAGGCGATCAGTCTTACTCCCTCTGGTAAGTGCCAGAAAGAATATATTTGACCAGCTTACACACCAGTTATATTGTTTGAATGATTTATTTCTTTAAAATTATTTAAAATATCACATGTGATTTATTATTGTAAAATTAAGTCCCTTGTATTTTCTAATTCTCCAGGATGGATTATTGGGGGGAGAGGGGGTGAATTTCTATGCTATTTTAAGTACCATTGATATTATCAGATGATGTCAGATTTAATTAGTAAAAAGGAGATTTTACAAACATTGACCTTGGTTCAGGGCAAATGGGAAAAAAAAAACAACTCTGAAGATAAGGAGATAACAATTGATGGATGGAACATCTTTCTACTTAAGAAAACTAAAACTAAAACTAAAACAATAAAGCACTTGAAATTGAATCCATGACCTGTAAAACAAAATCAAATTAAACACTGTCAGACTAGTTTAAAAATAAAATCCCTGACTGTGTGAAGGCAACAGAACATTCTAGTTTTGAGACATGCAGGAGGGTAGTTAGGCACACCTCAATGAAATTTGCTTTCTTATTGTTAGAAAAAGGGAAAGGGGGAAGAAAGGGTAGGCATGGCATGTGAGTATACATGAAAGTTCCTGAACTGATAATGGCATTGTGTGGAAGATCAAGTGCAAGTAAAGGCATAAACCAGCTTAGTTATACATTACCAATGGAAATGATTCTCCGTTTATGTTACCCAAAAAGAATGGAGACTCCTCCCACTATTTAAGCTATGATTTATAAAGTATTGTAATCTACCATGTGTATTAAACATTGTACAACATGGGATGTATAAATAATTACTGGATGAATACACAGCTGTTCAAATATACTTGAATACAACAAGGATCCATACATGATGACGTGAATATATTTTCTGGGAGTTTATGGGCACAAACTCAGTGATTTTTTTTTTTTTGAGACTTGAGAGAAAAAAAAGGGAAGAATACTCATAATTCTGTGGATTTTTGTACTTACAGGAAATCCTACCACAATTTCCCTGAGCTGTAATTTGCCTTTGTGCACTCTGATGATAATAAAGAAGGAAGATTATTAAAAATATCATAAAGAAATCCTAAGGATACAGCACACACTAAGAGGGCAAGTGATCTTCACTCATCAATCCTAGAGAGAAAAGAAAACAAAGTAAACTGATTCTTCTCACTGGTGAATCTTAAAAGAAAGGCCAAATGGGATTGAATGTTGAGCCAATAATAGTCAGGCAGTAAAGACAGCAGTGCTGCATTATGGTTAAAAAAAAAAAATGCAAGCACAGTTTTTAAAGATCTCACATCTCATCACACTTCAGAAATGGAATAGGTATTAAACTGCTCAGTGAAGGAGGGGTTTGAGCTTGGGCAAATGTCATCTGGTCACTAATTTGCCTAATATTTACTGAGAATTTTCTATTTGCCAGGGTCTCTCGCAGAAGCTGGAGATACAATCACTGAGCCACTCCTTTTGTGCACCTTCTGTGGTATTGAGAAACGGATGGTAATGTAATAATCACCATCTGTCTATAGGACTACAAAGTTAGAGAGAAAAAAACCTGAAAAGAATGCATCCTTTATTTGTATACAGGGGGGGCTACTGATTTTTAAAAAAATAATTTTGTATCCATCCACTTTGCTAAAGGTGTTTATCAGCTGTAGGAGTTCTCTGATGGATTTTTGGGGGTCACTTATATATACTATCATATCATCTGCAAGTAGTGATCCTTTGATTTTTTTTCCTTTATGATTTGAATCCCCTTGATCTCCTTTTGTTGTCTTATTGCTCTAGCTAGAACTTCAAGGGCTATTTTGAAGAGATAAGGAGAGAGTGGGCAGCCTTGCCTCTGGTTTTAATGAGATTTCTTTGAGTTTCTTTCCATTTAACTTGATGTTGATTATTGGCTTTCTGTATATAGCCTTTATAATATTTAGGTATGTGCCTTGTATCCCTGAGCTCTCCAAGACTTTTTAACATGAAAGGGTGTTGTATTTTGTCAAAGGCTTTTTCTGCATCTAATGAGATAATCATGTGATTTTTTTTGCTTGTTTATTTTCATCTTTGTTTATATGGTGAATTACATTGATGGATTTTCCTATGTTGAACCATCCCTACATCCTTGGGATGAAGTCTACTTGATCATGGTGGATGATATATTTGATGTGTTCTTGGATTGGGGTTGTGAGTATTCTATTAAGTTTTTTTTTGCATCAGTATTCATGACTAAAATTGGTCTGAAATAATTTCTTTGCTGAGTCTTTATGTGGTTTTAGGTATTATGAGACTGTAGCTTCATAGGATGAGTTTGGCAAAATTCCTACTGTTTCTAATTCATGGAGTAGTTTGAGGAGTACGGATATTTCCTCATCATGCTTGTGCTTCAGTCCTGTAAGATGGCTAAATCCATAAAGAAGGTCAGGGTCCTTGGGAAATATGGGACCTGCTCTGATGCCTCCCTCCAGAAAATCATGAAGAAAATTGAAATCAGCCAACACGCCAAATATACTTGCTCCTTTTGTGGTGAGACCAAGATTAAGAGATGAACTATTGGCATCTAGCAGTGTTGCTCCTGCATGAAAACAGTGGCTCGTGGAGCCTGGATCTACTACTTCTGCCATCACAGTGAAGTCTGCAATCAAAAGACTCAAGGAACTGAATAAGCTACCATTTGAGACTTCCCTGACCTGCAATAAATGGGTTAATGTACATAAAAATGCATCCTTAGTATTTTCCTCCTGATGGAAAACAAACCAGTCTGCAGCATCAGAAGATGCCTTCTTGGTAAAGTGAGAGTAATACTGACCCATGAAGGGTCAGCTATATCTAATAATGTGATGGAAGGACAAAGAGAAAAAAGCATGTGCAAAGGCCCTGAGGTAAAACTGCGGACAGTAAAACTGAGCTTACAAAGTAGCTATGAATCCATCCAGACCCATACTAGATGTTACTATCCTTTTTAGTCCCCCAAACTGTCCTATAAATATAATTGATTTCCTATTCTCAAAACAGCAGAAACTAGAACAGGTTCATATCTATTTTTTATTTTTTAATTTATGTATTTTGGTGTATATGTATGCAAGTTTTATGCTGTATTTGTAATGTGTGGTATACATACAGCTCTGATCTATTTCTAATTTAACTATATTTCAAATCTGTGTTCATTTGACACATGTTCTACCTGATGTGAAACCTTCTTTCTCACTTGAACTTCTCAGTAAGGCACAGCACTATGGTGACAAAGATGAGACATGACATAGGACTGAAAAAAGGATGAATCCACAAATAAATGTAACAGCCACCAACCTGCCTACCTACTCTTATGTCAAATTTGAAACTATGAAAGTTAAACAATTTTAAAGCAAACTTGTAAGAAGGATAACTTGACAAGAGTGATTTTCAACTAAATTAGAGGCCTGGGCTTTACTGAGCAAGTGTGGAGAATGGTTCATTGTTCCAAGGAAACCACCAAGGCAAATGGGTTATGTGGGTGTTGATTATGTCATACATCGGGTCGCACAAAACAAACGTGCCTTGAAATCTTGACCAGAACACAAATACGACTTTCAGAAACCAAGAACTGGGTTATCATCTTGTTCTTCAGAGTTGAGAGCAATTTTATAAAAGTTATAGTGGGTCCTAAAAATGTTAATTTACTTTTCTTGTTAATAATTTAATGTGAGGATGTTACATGCCTTTCTCTATTTCCTATACCTTGCTGTCTTTCTCCTTTCTTGGTAACAAGACAATTTATGCTCAAACTATAGAGAAAAACATCCCAGAAGACTAGAACACAGTCCTCCTCGGTCTGTCCACAGAGGCTGTGCTGCTATTGATTTGGAAGTGTTCTTTCTAACCATTGCTGCCCTTCTCATTCTGACTTTAGTAAACAAGTCAATATTTTACCATTTTGGTATCATCCCATACCCAGCTATCCTATGAGATAGAAATAACAGATTTCTGAATTCCCAAATGTGCCCTGGGAAGGTTACTAGTGTGTATTTCTTGAGTTACTTACCAGGAATTGCATTTTGCTGTATTCAAGTAAGATCTAATGACAGTGAGCCCATAATATCCCCAGTTAGAAACACTACCATTCCTTTTTGTAGGAGGAAAAATTACTTGGTGAGGAGACAAAAGAAGTTCGTGTGCGTATGCACATATACAGTGTGGATAGAATCAGAAAATTCACGCCAATACTCTGATACAATTCTACATTCAAACAGTTTCAGGGGCAGGGAAGATGGCTTAGTCAGTAAACATGATTGCTTCCAGGTCTGTGTCTGGCGGCTGTCACTAAATGGCAGTATACACATAGACTAATACTGAACAACACATTTTACAACATTCACCAATCTGGTTGAATAACCTTTTGATTAAGATCTCAATGCAAACAAATGCCTCACAAATGTGCTACCACACATACAATTCTATTATTTGGTTTGTATCCAAAACTGTAGTCCGTACTAATATACACATGCTGAAGCTATGTTTAGTGACTTCTTAATGTAAATAACATGTTCGAACTTGCTACTAACTGGTTGTACAACCCATAGCTCAGCTAGATTCTTCGTCTGAAAAATGGGGTAGCTCTTCTACCCTGTGTTATTAGGATGTGAAGAAAATTGATGTAAGTATAAAAGATATTTAATATGGGCAAACATGCAGTTAAAACTCAGCAGTAGTAAGACCATTGTCTGTAATATTACTTGTATTGTTAATAATTTCACTACTTTCTTATGAACAGATGGTTTAATCCATCAACACAAACAGCACTGCAGTAGATATTCCTATCTATAGCTTTGTGGTTACATCCTTCCCTTTCCTTTATGATTAGTTTCTAAGTGTTGAATGAGCAGATAAAAAGAACTGTTCCGTAATGCACTGAGACCTGTTGCTACACCTGAAAGGCTGTTTCATTCCAAACCCCTAAATCTAAAAATGATTTCACACACCCGAAACACCTTAAATCTTTAGATGATAGTGAGTGAGCCTGGCTTAAATTCTACCCCTCATTTCAAAATAAATATTCATTATGGTCTGTTTTCTTTAATTTACAAATATTTAAAACAGTAATAAAAAGAAAGGAAAATGGTGTTTGGGGACCATAAAGAAAGGGTTTTCCAACTGTGAATCCTACTGATGTTGATTAAGAGTGTGTCTGGGGAAGAGTTAAATAATACTTCTGGGTGAACAGCCTTAGTTGCTAAGGAGAAAATTTCAGGAGAAAAGCCAAGTATGTTTAACTTCCCACAATACATCACCTCAGCCATCTGTGAGAATGATAATGCTCTCTTTAAAGGAGAAACAATTACTGAAAAGGGGGGTTTGGGGAATAATGATACATATTTCTTCTTCTTCGATTAGCTCTTTCTTAATAGGTATCTAAGACACATAAGAATAATTAATTAGTGTTTAAAACACTAATGTTGAAGAAAATAAGGATCCATGATCTAAAATGAGACATTATTCCCTGTTATACCTGTGTCATCACTTGTTTGTACACATGGCAATAATCCCACCCTTATCCTTGACCTCAGATGGTAGACAGATAGATAAGAAGAGTCTTATCATCTACTAGACTTGGCAATAAAATAAAACCATATGATTATATGAAATACTATTCTATTTTTTCTCCTTTATTAATTTATTCTTGTTACATCTCAATGGTTATCCCATCCCTTGTATCCTCCTAATCTTCCCTCCCTCCCATTTTCCCCTTATTCCCCTCCCCTAAGACTGTTCCTGAGGGGGATTACCTCCCCCTGTATATATGGAATATAATTCAGCTATTAAAAACAAGGAATTCCCAAAATTTGTGGATAAATGGATTGAGCTAGAAATGATCATAATGAGTGAGTTAACCCAGAAGCAGAAAGACTCAAATGGTATATACTCACTTATATCTGCATATTAGCCCAACGGGCATGTCCCACGAAAGCCTTCACTTACCAGGAAACTGCAACAGAGGGGAGGACATTCTATTGGGACTCTAGATGAGAGAAGCATGGGAGAATGGCAAAGGAGAAGGATCCAGAGGTCCTAGAAGCCTACAAGTAAAACATTATGATAGATTTGGGCTCAGGGGTCCTGCTCAAACTAAGGCACTAGCCAAGGACAATACAGGCGGTAAACCTTAAACCCCTACCCAGATCTAGCCAATGGACAGAACACTCTCCACAGTAGAGTGGAGAGTGGGATATGACTTTCTCACATACTCTAGTGCCTCACCTTTGACCATGTCCCCTGGAGGGGGAGATCTGGTGGCACTCAGAAGAAGGACAAGGGGTTACCAAAAAGAGACTTGATACCCTATGAAATACTATTCTAAGAGAAAAAACTAAGAATGTTTCTAAAATATTCATAATGGGAGAATGTTTTTTTTTACTGTGTTTCTTCATCAATAGCCATTCTTTCCATTTGTGTGATATATTTCCTCATTTATCAATAGATCTACAAAGTTTTCAACTTGGTTCTTCATTGATACGGTCAATATTTTTGTCTTAGCACTACCATTATGGGAGTAATATGATAGCTTCAAAAGTAGTGTCCATGGCAGAAAGAGGTGATTCAACAAAAATAATACTGTAAATTACAGGACCAAATATCTCAGCGAACACGTGCTCCCACGGCACATTAAAATTCATTCATTAAAGGGTACTACAAACGCAACATTCTTGGGGGGAAAAATCACAAGACTTCAAATTATGTGAAACGTTTGGATTGCAAGGACAAGTTTCTTTTTTAATACCCTGTAAAATTTTCCTAGAAAGACAATTTATGTCCTAACATGCTTAAGGGCTAGGGTTGTCCCAGGCAACAGCAGCTTTTGTTCAGCATTTCTGGCTTTCGATGGATTCATGGACCGTTTGCAATCAGTGTTGAAATGCAGGCTTCAGTAAAAACTGTGAGAAGCTGAGAAACGTTCCATGCATAATTCATACTTCTCTCATCACTGGATGTGTGTGTGTTTGAGGATTCGGGGTTACACTGCTAGACTACTTCACTGAAAGTATGATTTGGATATAGTCAACAATTCTTTTACTGGTGCTTTTAAAAATCTCATGTATTTTCATTAAAATGGTTGGGGTTTTTGTTTGTTTGTTTGTTTGTTTGTTTGTTGTGTTTTGTTTCTGGAAGATGTGCTTAATTTAGCATTTCTAACTTACTACTAGTACCTGTAATACCGTAAATTGGCTTGGATGTATCCCTCTAACCTGATTATATTTCCTTTTTAACTCTTCATGTTTTCAACTACTACAGTAGCCCCTTGACAGGTCCCAGGATACAGGATACTCCTGGACACTTTCTAAACTAACACATTTAAGTCATCACTGATATTTCTGTCTCTGAAATGCAAAACAAAATACCCAATGGCCTTTTCTTTGGTCTTTTGTTCATTTTGGCCAAAGATACCGTAAGTGCTTTGCCACATGATTTTCTGCATTTATCTACTGCACCTTGGACAACAAAGAATGAACAACCAACCTTTAGTAATTGTGCTAGCTAGTCTTATGTCAACTTAATGCATAAACTACAGTTACCTAAAAGGAGGGAACTTCAGTTGTGAAAATGCCTCCATAAGATCTGGCTATAAGGCATTTTCTTGATTATTGATTGTTCGGGGAGGGCTCAGGCCATGTGGGTGATTCCACGGCCAAACTCTGCCAAGATGGGTAAGCAAGTCCTCAATAGTTTCTGCCGCACAAATGTCTGTCAGATGTATTGAGTCAGAAGGCTGAAGAAGATGCTTCAATGTTATAAAGAGTTTTGGGTGACTAGTCAGGTAGAAAACTGTCTCTGTCATATTTTCATTTGGAAAGCTACTAACTTGCACTCCTGGCATACTCAGGTAATCAATTTTATTCCTTCTCAAGTCTCTGATGGAGTTGAAGACCATGTAGCTTAGCTTTACAATGAAGCTTAGTTGTTTAAGGGTTAAGATGTTTTAGGTCTACATAGGTGTTTTAAATTTATAATGACAATGTGTGATGAAGATTGATTTACATTCAGAAATTTAAATACACCAAGATAGGAAGGATGTCTTTTTCAAGGCTGTCAAATACAAATAGCCAAAACCATAAGAATGTAACATTTAGCCGGGCGTGGTGGCGCACGCCTTTAGTCCCAGCACTCGGGAGGCAGAGGCAGGCGGATCGCTGTGAGTTCGAGGCCAGCCTGGTCTACAAAGCGAGTCCAGGACAGCCAAGGCTACACAGAGAAACCCTGTCTCAAAAGACAAAAAAAAAAAAAAAAAAAAAAAAAAAAGAATGTAACATTTATATAATTCCTGATTGTGTCACGGTTCTTCTAACTATAGTTAATCTATTCTATATATGTGTAATAATATAAATGAATATGTAAAAAAATAAAAAAGAAGAAAAAAGAAAGAAATAAAGAAACAAACAAAGAAAGAAACAAAGCACCAAGTCTAGTCTATACTCTAAGGGAAAGCATAGAAGTGGATACAGATACCAGTAAGATCGGAACTTTAGGGGTTTGGGGTTTGCCTTCAAAGAGGGCAGGCTGATAGCCTGCTACATTGCACTGAGTACCCTTGAGCTAGAGGCATTCAGTAAGGCTGATCTGTGTTGGAAGCTGTAAGTTTTATAATAGTTGCTATCAGTAATGGTAACTACTGCACCAGCTTGTGGGTCCCAGCCTTACAATCACTTCTACATGAAGTCTTGCCCAAATCCTCCCATTCTTTATTCTCTAGCTTGATGTTACTCTTAGGTGACCAAGTTACTCACTATTTGTTTAGCATAAAGTTTAAGTTTGTTGTAGGCCTCCTTTATGGTGCTTTTCATGGCATTTAATATTTAATTACACACCAAAAGGAGTCTTCAGAATGGCAGTGATGAATATAAAACTCAACTGGATAAAATTTAAACCTGGCAATACCTTACAATATGAAGCATACATTTACTCCAGAATTGCTAGGGTTATAAATACAATTTCATTACTATGCTTGGTAGTAGATGTGGGTCATACCAATAGATTAACTATGAAAAGTGTCCAAGCAAAATGGATGCCATGAACTTTACTTGAGCATCTAATGTGTTCCTCAATGGTCTTGGGTCTACTTAGGCCTTTGTAGAGCTGACAGTGTCAAGTAAAGTTTCCTGGAATGATTCAATAAATTAACTAATGTAGAGAAGTGATTTCAGTGTTTTCTAAATATTTCACATGCCTTCTAGCTCAGACTTATCAAAGAATAATGATCCCGATGATAATTTAAGGCAAAGACAGCAACCTTTCATTGTGTAGAGACCTATTGGCATATATAAGTCATGGGATGCTGAATTTTGGTATATAAACAAACATAAAAATTTCTAGTGAACTGGAAATTTATAAGTGTCAGGATTTAGTGAGGTTAACATGAAAATTTTATAACATCCTAAAATGCTGAGAAATAAAACATTATCATGATTGCTTTTCCTATTCTATCTTTGATGGAATAATGTCCTCATATAATTCCAATGTAAAGTGCAGGTTTTATAATTTAGTTGATTTGAAGTAAGAGTCAAATAATAGAAACCAGTCAGACAGGACTATAGTGAGTTTTTTTTTTTAGCAATGTACCAAAAATATCAAAATTTCCAATAATTTCTCGAGAAATGTTCCTAGGAAAGAGTGACACTCTTGCTGCCCCTTTTACAGATGGGCTCTGTGATTGTCTAAAAACTTGCTCTGCGCTTCAAGATAAAGATGGTCTTAAATTTTTGGAATTCCTTCCTCCTTCTCCCTATGGCTGGGATTACAGGCATTTGGTATCACAGCTGGTTAATGTGATGCCAGGGCTTCATAAGCAATCACTCAAACAACCAAGCTACCTTACCAGTCCCCATGATCATATTCTTATCCTTGCTCTGCCGCTATGCACAGTGTTATTTCAATAAGTTATTAAATGCTTTATCTATCAAAAAAGGCAAGTGACAAACCCTTCCTCCAGATTAAGTTGAGACTGAACGAATTTCTAAAGTCGGAGGTCAATAATCAACAGAGGGACAAAACAAAATAAACACAAAATACTGTAATTTTTGAAATACATAGGAATTGTAACTTCTTTATTATTATGTGTGCCCTCTTGTAAATTGGAGGAAAACGTTTTCCCATCCTACTAGCATGTTCTCTGTCTACCTATTATCATTGACCTATTACTATTATCAGTGAAAATAAAAAAATGATCAGTACACCACCACGAGAGAAAGGGGGCACCGTTTGCTTCTAGGAACCAATAAAAAGAAAAGATTTCATAGGATCTGAAAGAAATCTAGGCTGCATATGTGAATCACAAAGGTTTTTTTGTTTTTTTACAATGTGTCATTCATAGAAATGTAAACACATGCAGCATTAGTTGATTGAATACAATTACAACTTAGAGAAATATTAAAAATAAAGCCAAACCAACAAGCTAGGTTAGATTTTTTCTAATACTTGTGCATAGTTCCTGTTGGATTTTTTTTTTAGGTTTATTTATTTTTGTTTTACTGTATGGGTACTTTTCCTGCATGCCTGTTGGTACACCATCAGATTCCCCAATTTTTTCTGCATAGATTATATACATGAATTACCAAAATAATATTAAATTTCTGGTATGATTGTTCAAAAGATCATAGGTGATTATATATCTGTGAACATATATTTAACTATTTCTTTATTGCCATCTACCAAAATAAATGCTGAACATTTAGCCTGGGTCTCTTTCACACCAAAGATTCTTAACATTTTCTTCCAGTTATTTTCTAGAGCTATGTAGAAAGTCAAAATTAGACTAAAAAAAAAAACAGCTTGAAATGTTCTCTGATTCCTACCAATACCTGAAGCATTCTTTAGCATTCTTCATCCACTGTCAAAAATGGCCAATCAAATGTTTCCAATAACTGTCACCATTCCACCACCTCACATTCAGCCACTGTGAGTTTTGCAATGATTTCCGTAGTCTTTCTTAAGTCTTATAACTAGATACTTTAATAAAAACTGCCCCATCTGGAAGGACATCACCCAAAACTGCTTCTGCAATCTAACTTTTGAGTCCCAGCTGAAATCTCATCATCTGAGTGAAATCCCTACCCAATCTGTTCTTAACTTTTCTTCCACAACTACTGAGAATGAATGAGTCTGTTTTTGTTCATTTAATTTACTTTGCTAGCACTAGCATCAATTGTTGCATCTTGTCGCTATATTATTTTCTTTGGGAGCCTTTAATCTTTGTGGAAAAAAAATCCTGGAATTCATTCATGTATTCATCTCAGGACAGGTTCACAGTTTAGAAACAAAAGATTCTACCTAAGAGTGGATGAAGTGGATCAAAACAATTTTATTTTTGTGCCTAGATGTTTGTTCACAGCAGTAGTACAGTGGCTAGTCCATTGGAGGGACCAAAAGCAGTAATGGGTAGGTTAATAGTTAGCCTCACTTCTTAAAGAAAGGAGAGCAGAAAAGGTGAAAAAAAATAAAGCCTGCACACTTTCCCTGTCCAGATGTAGGCATCCATGGATGTGCATGTTTTATCTGAGAAGAAGTAATAAGGAAAAGCTCCAAGAATAGAATTATTCCATTTCTCCTGATTTTATAACATTTCCTATTTCAAAGGAGATATATCAACTCAAATACAGTTACGAGTGTCAATTTCTGAATGTAAGTTTTTATTGGCAAAACCGTATAGACAAGTCATCTCACTTGACTCACTGCAACTACTTTTAAACAGCCATTGGCTTTGTATAAGGTTCCTTAAGATTTAGAATAATTTTTTTTCACTTTAAATTTAGATGGAAAAGACGCTCAACGCACAGAATGTGAAAGACTAAAATGCCATGGATATAGAAATTTGCAGAATCAAACATCCTACTCAAAAAACACAGGAACCTTGAGAACGAGAGAATCCAAGTTTAAATGACTAATTTCTACACTGAGTACCATATCGAAAGGCAGGGAATCATTTAAAGGAAAAGGGAAGAGTACGAGATGGAGTGGGTCAGCAAAGCTAGCATGGACTTGTACGGGTCTTAGTCCATTCAGGCCGCTGTCCTGAAACACCACAAAGTGGGTGGCCTATGAAAAAGGAGAAAATTGTCATGGGGGCTGGCAGGTCTCAACTCATGATTCATTCCAGGATCAGTGTGTAGTCAATGCCCTTTCTTATTTTCTTTCTTCTTCTTTTTTTTTTTTTTTTGCATTTATTTTTTTCTCCTTTATTAATTTATTCTTGTTACATCTCAATGGTTATCCCATCCCTTGAATCCTCCCATTCTTCCCTCCCTCCCATTTTCCCCTTATTCCCCTCCCCTATGACTGTGACTGAGGGGGATTACCTCCCACCTGTATATGCTCATAGGGTATCAAGTCTCTTCTTGGTAACCTGATGTCCTTCCTCTGATTGCCACCAGGTCTCCCCCTCCAGGGGACGTGGTCAAAGGTCAGGCACCAGAGTATGTGAGAAAGTCATATCCCACTCTCCACTCTACTGTGGAGAATGTTCATGTTAATTTATTTCTGTCGGTGCATCACAGTGAGCACAAGGAGGCCAGAGGATATCGCCCAGTGTGGTTCTCATCCTTCAGCTTGGGGCTCCAGGGAGAGAACTCAGTTCATAAAACCTGCACTGCAAAAGCTGTTACCCGCTGCGTCTTCTCACCAGTGTAGTCAGAGACCACCCCAGGCTGAGACTGCTGTCATCTCTACTAGTATCAACACTACAATAAGGGAAGGGCTGTCTTTCTTGGGCCAGTGTCTTAAGGGTACTAATCCTATTCACGCAGACTCGATGATTATAATCTATCGCTTTGAGAACTAGGATTTCACCCTAAGAACTTGGGTAAAACAAGTTCACAGCCACACAACACACACACACACACACACACACACACACACACACACACACACACACATGTATGGATGATGAATGTAGTCCTTGCAGTCCTGTCGTGATGATGTGAATGGGGAAGACGGGAAATCCCTTTCTTGTGTAACTCAGAATGACTTGAACTTTTTATCCTCCTGCCTCATCTCTCAGGTGCTCTAATTCTAGGCGTCCACCCTATATCTGGCCTAGGCTCCTGTTTTTGAAGGCACTCTGATCTCATGTTGGAGTTGACGTGATTATGATAAGGGGAGAATATTGTGTCTTTAATGTCAATGCTTCTTTAAACTTCACTGTGTGGGAGTCACCTAGGGATCTTGTTAAAATGCAGATTCTCATTCCCAAGTCTGGCTGAGAATAATGCTTCTACATTTCTAACAAGCTCCCAGGTAAGGCTGGATCACAGTTTGAGGAGATCTTTCCAATGAGACTTGGTGCAGGAGAGATGCCTTTCATTTTGTACAACCAAAGAGAAGTTTACTGGCTTTAATCCATATATAATTAAGGTTTTAAAACAAAGAAAGCTCTGTTGCGATTTTAAAAGCTCCGAGAAGAAAGAAGTGAGAGATAACTGGACAGCTAACACTTTCACGTTTGATGACTTAAAATGTATCATTCTTCCAGTGAGAGAATACAAGTCATACAAGAGCTTGTGAAAATGAAAAAAGATATTGTATTGATGTCACCTGCACATAGGAAGGGTTGAATGCATGCTTTTTAATATATTAATATTAATTGTAATATTACTAATCATCACTATCTCATCATCATCAAAATAGCATATTAAAGATTGAAAGAGGAACCCAACCCATTGTATTCATTATAAAGGTAAGGAAATTGAAGCCTTAGAAGTGGAAGTGACATGTCTATGCTCACAAAATAAGTCAGTCACAGAACAAAGATGTAAATCTGATCTTTTAAGCATGAGTAATTAGTTCACTCATTCATTCATCAAACATATGAGTGCCAACTATCTACCAGTTGCTATGCTATGAATGCCAAGTGAGAACAGAAGATACTGTCTTCAAGGAACATCTAGGAATTATTTTCTAAACAGAATCATTTAAGTAATTATACTTAAAATTGACTTAATAATGGACAGACTGCTATAATGAAGAAGTGCCATGAATACAAATGGAAGATGTCGTAGAAAAATATAAAATTATATGTTTTTAAAGAAAACCCATAAGAGGAAGATATTTCAAGGAAAAAGGCCAGTGTATGCAAACGTAAATGTCAGATTGTGACAGTGATAAAGACAGACACATGCACAGATATCCTATCATGAAAAGTCTGCAAGCATCCAGATAGATAGGAATGTCTGGTAAGCCAGAAAACCAAGTGGACCACAAGAGACTGGATACTCAGGTAAGTCATGTTTGTCATTTACAGTGTTTCGATGTATTTGGTTTGTTTTTTAACACTTAGCAGTTGCGACATTTCAGAGGAATAATAAGCATTTTAATTTCCCTTGAATATGAAGAAGGTCACATATCTCTGGGAATCCTAACCACACTGAAGAGTTCAGTGGGAACAGGAAGCTGATGGCCGTGCTAAATTGCTTATCTGCTTTCCAGACTAGACTTCTTCATGGCATACACCTGCCATGGCTAGATCTTTGATATTTGTAATTAAGAAAGTTTGAGTACCTAAATATTCTTACTGTTAACATTCAGCTGCGCTGAGTTCTTTAGACCCCAAGTTTCCATCCTGCCCCATCTCTCTATCATCTTTTTCCTATTCTTTTTCCTCACTTCCTCCTTTTGCTTCCTCTTACTCTCTTCCCTTCTCCTCCTAGCTCCTCTCCTTCTTTCTTCTTTCTTTCCTTGTGTCTTTCTATGTAGCCCAGAGTGGTTTCAAACTCAAAGTTGCTAATCCGCTTTTTAGCATCCCTAACCTTTGACTGCTTTCACCAGGCTACCTCAGAGAATCTAAGTTTCTTGTTGGGCAAGGGATTTGCCAAAGGAACCAGTTTTCTAAATACTGCCTCTGTCAGGGAAGTCCATCACTTATAACCGGGGCTATACTTTGAACGTGAGGACCTTTACAAGTTTTTGATTGATGTCCATGAAGACAAAGTCAGTAGTTCAACTTCCTTACGTACACTTTAGCTTCCCCTACCCAAACAGAAATGATAATTTTCATTATACTACTATTCACTACAAAATCATCTATTTCAAAAGAAAATACTAAGAGCAAGTAAGTTGGTTATCCATATGATATTCAAAATTCCACATATGCACAAACAAATTTAATAGAAAATAAGGCCGTGGCTAAAACTCAAGGATCAAATGAGCAAAGAGAAAATTAAAACTGTGCATAGATAACAACAAAGGCAGAGCTACAGGAAGACAGCTTGATATACTAAATGTCAAAGCACTTTGCAGAGTAGACACAAAAGTCCTTCAAAAATTGAACACAGTGACAGCATAAGTCCTTTCCCTCAAAGAGTCAAATTCTACCAAGAGAGTTGAAAGCAGAAGGGAAGGATTACTATTGTTATTAATTTGAAAGTACAAAATAATCTTATATATTCTATTTACTTGATGTTGTAGAAGAGATACATTATTGTTTTACATACTAGAGGAATATGGAGTTATTCCACTCAGGCTGTAGCAAAATTATAAAATATTGAAATTTATTCCTGCACTTGCTGGTATAGAATAAATAAAGATAATATTGATGCTTTCGGGCAATGGTCTAACATATGTCTATACCTAAGTGGTCATGGAGAACTGTCAGTATATTCTCTATTTCCTTTTTTAAATTTGTTTTTCTTTTGCTTTCTGTGGTGGATCAACTGTTTAACTACCACTTACTTTTATCCCTCCCTTCTTATTTACCTCCTTTTCTTACCTTTTTCAAATTTTATGTTTAGCCAAGGCTAAGAACATTCTCTGTATCTGAGGCTAGACTTGAAAACCTCACTCCTCCTGCCGCCATTTCCTAAGAACTGGGATTGCAAGTATGTGGTACTGTGCTAGGCTGGCCCTTTAGTCTTGGTGAAGTTTTTGTTCATCTTACATTGTTATTACTAAATAAAAGGGTGATGACCTTAAGAAACAACGTATGTTATTGCCTTCCTTAGGGTTTCTATGGCTGTTATAAAACACCATGACCAAATCAACTCAAAAGGAGGAAAGGGTTTATTCCAGCTTACAACAGTCAGGTTACACCGCATCATCAAACCAAGTCAAGGAGGAACTCAAGGCTGGGACGTGGTGTCAGGAACTGGTGCAGAAGTTCATGGAAGAATGCTGTGTACAATTGCTCTGCATGGCTTATCCAGTATGATTTCTTATTGCACACAGGGCTATCAACCCATGAGTGTCAGTGTCCACAAATGACAACACCAATATCAATCACTAATTAAGAAAATGCCCCACAGACCTGGTTATAAGCCAGCCTTACAGAGACACTTTCTCAATTGATATTCTCTCTTCTCAAATGACTCTTGCTTGTGTCAAGTTGACAATATAAATCTAGCTAACAGTAATATTTAATATTTATCATATATATGTATATACATATATATACACAAAATGTTCCACATATCTATGTTTTATGATGTTATTAAGTCACAATTTACAAAACATGAAACTACTCATAGAAGTGTACAAAAATTTTGGTAAGCCTAATGCAAATTAAGATTACTACAATCCTGACCTAAAATTATTTCTGTGCCCCAATAAAACTTTGAACTTGCTTACAGTTAATCTTTTTTTTTTCTCATAACGAACCCAGCCAAACACTAGTCCAATATCAGGGTATAGAAATTTTCCTTTTCTGCCTGTTTCATATGAACTGGCATGTGGTATATATGGGTTTTGTGCTTGGCTCTCAGCACAGTGTTTCTGAGATTCAACTAGTTTATAGCATGAATATGTGGTTTGTTTTTCTTGTGTCATGACCATAGGTGGTTTAGCCATCAATCAGTGTAAGCATCTCTCTTAATTTCCTCATTTACCTCACAGCACTTAAAGAACTATTTTGCTGGCTTCCCTTTATATGCTATAGATATCAGAAGTCACAAGCTTAATATCGCTCTGCTATCGGACAGAATATGAAGCACACATTAGGATTTCATTATCTTTAAGTTAGACAACCCTGGATAATTATGACTTTGTATTCTATAACCTATCATCTACTTACACTAGCCAGTTACTAATTAATCAAAGATGCTAGAATTTAAATGTGACCCCCAACTTTCACTAAATTTTTCAGTACAGAAATGCTGATTTTTTTTTCTGATGCTCATACATGTAAGGTCAACACTGAATCACAGAAACAAGATTTGGGGAAAGAATTACACAGAAAGAATCTTAATTAAAAGAACATGCTTAAAATATTTTCCATTATTCTAGCAGTGGTAGTAGGACCTGTGTTTCTCAGCAAAGCTTTAATGCCTCATGAACACACAGAACGCTAATCTCAAGCTAGTTAAAAATGCCAAGTTCATGTGATGGCAAAAAGAAATGTGATTCCAGTGGTGAATTTGTGAAGAGAAACAAAGCCACAAGGAAATATTACAAAATATGCTGCTGTATGTGCTAACAGGCTTTGGGAGATCTTTTATTCTGTTTATAATCAAAATGCTGATATTGGTTGACACAAATTCAGATTGTGTAAACAAAGAAGAGAAAAACAAGAGAAGGAGTAGAGGATTAAGCAGAGTATTGTATAATTTATGAACCAGTGGAAAATGATAGAATATAACAAAAAAATCACTGAGGCTTATTAACCATGCATTCTTTGGAAAATAGATACATTCTAAGCACCATTGAAACATATTCATTGTATGCCCAATGTACCTAATTTATAATTAGCTTTTGGTAGCAATCCTATACTTTATGAATTTTAAGTGAGAAGATATGATATTTTCTACAAATTATGTTCTTTCCACACATCCTTTTCTTTCTTTCTTTATTTCTTTAACAGCGAAGAAAGCCTTGGGGAAAAGTCCACAACAAATTCTTGATACTTCTTTGACATTATTTCCAATGAAGTTTCACTTCTATGGTTTTATTTTCTCTGAACTATGCCTAAGTTCTTAACATTTGTAAGTTGTAAAACCTTTGCTTCATTAAACAAAGTCCTAGGAATACAACAAATCTCTATACTGTAGGTCAGGGGCAGGAGTTTTGTCATAACGTTCTCTACTGAATGGCTGGAGAGAGAAATGGAGTCTCAAGGATGTAAGATAATAGCATCATTTCATGGGTGTTTGAATGTACTTTATTTCTTTTTATACTGCTTTGCTTGGGAATCAAGAGTTCATATTTCTAAAGATACATAAACTATGTGATATTTTTAGGGCAATAATTCTATATTCAACAAAATCTCTTCTTAATTTTGACTCTGTTTTGATTTCAGAGCCCTTCTTCTGTGCATAACCAATATTAGTATATGCTTCTTTCCTTTTAAAGATGTTTTTATATTATAAGTATGAATATTATCCCTGCATATTTGTATGAGCTCCATGTACATGTCTGGTGCCTATGAACATCAAAAAAGATATCAGATCTCCCAGAACTTGGATTATAAAAATTCACCATATACAATTTAGGGCCTGGGAACCAAACCCCAATTTTTTTTTTTGCAAGAGCATTCAACGCTCTCACCCACTGACAAATTTCTCCAACCCCAAAAAGTAAAATGCTGTAGCTTCCAATGAAACAGTCTAGAATTTCTTGGTAGGAAAAATGTATTAGTAATTTATCAAAATTATCTAGCAATACCCAGGAAATGACAGTGGCCTTGTGTACATCATTTCTTCACTATTTCCGTTCATTCAAATCCTTTGGAATTAAGGACCTCGTACAGGCATTCTTCATATAGGTAATGAAAAAAATACTACATTATGTAGCAGGTACTGTGATACACTGAAGCACTGAATAAGGACTACAGGGAGTAAGTCTCCGCCTCATCACAACCGCGTTCCAGTGTAAGCACAAACAGAATATTGTAGCTGAGTATAAAGAATACCAAAGACTAGCTAATAATAACAGAAAGGCTGATATGGGGGTAAGACCACATAAAATGCTAAGGGAAGATTAGGGACATAGCTGAATTGAAAGAAGGTTTTCCTAGCATACACAGAGCCCTGGCTTACATCCCTCTGCTATATAATCCAGCGATGGTGATGAATGCCTGTAATCCTAGCATTTGGCAGGCAGAGGCAGGATGATCAAACATCCAAGTTCATCCTGAACTACACAGTAAATTTGAGTCAGTCCTTGGGTACATGAGACTCTGTTTCAAAAGTCTTCCCTCCTTCCCACCTCTCCAAAAAAGAGGGGGGAGGGGAAACTTTGGAAAAAAGAAGCATGAATATACCATATTGAAACGGTAGGGTGGAGAGGTAAATCATTGGATCACAAAGTCCTTGTGAAGGATTTTAAGCAGAAATGTGATTTAAAAGTTCAAGTCATCTTCGTGGTTCTGAGTACAGCCTTTAACAGTTGAGCCATCTCTCAGGACTCACATGTTCTCACACAGGCCGAAATAGCAGGCATAGGCCTATAAGGGTTTGCACCAGGTCCTCTGTGTATATGTTACACCAAGCTGTTAGTTGGGTGTTTCTGTGAGAATCCTGCGTGGGCGTGAGTGTATCTCTAACTCTTTTGCCTGCTCTTGACACTTTTTTCCTCCTTGTTGGGCTGCCTTGTCCAGCCTTCATATGAGGGCTTTGCCTTGTCTTACTGTATCTTGCTTTGTTCTGTTTGGTTGTCTCTTCCTAGAGGCTGTCTCTTTCTGAAGAGGGAATGTAGGGGGAACAGATCTCAAGGATAGGGGAAATGGGGTGAACTGGGAGGAGCAGAGGGAGGGGAAATCTGTGGTTGGGAGCATTGTAGGCAAGAAGAAACTATTTTTCAATTTTAAAAAGTGCAAACCATGTCTTATAACTAACCAACCAGGCTTTCCATCTACCTTGCTCAAAGCCTGGTTCGGCCAGCATTGTTACTCTCTTTTACTACAGTAAACCTTGAGACCAGCTGGTCTCTGTTTCTCTAGTGCTCAAATACGTTTGGATATGAAAGCGCAACGGAAGACACACGGTGATAAGCCAGGACCCAGAGCACACATACGAAGCTGCATGATGGGACTCAAAAGTAAGAGAGGACACAATAGATGATTCATTTTAAATATAGCCTAGGGGAATAATTGGCACGTACCACGGATTTTTCGTGGAGATGCAAGGCTACTGTACAGGACCAACGGAGATAGCATGTTGCGAATTACTCAGTTGCAATGCATTGCCTTTGAAGACTTGTGAATCAGTGATCATAGTGGGAACAGATATAGACAGAAATCAAGGGCCTGAGACATCTTGCAAGCACTCCAAAATGGAGAGGGTTGGAGAGATAAAAAAAAAAAAGCAACTTCAAAGGAACTGACAAGAAATAAGGAATTTAAGAAAAGCTGAGCCACTGTGGTACACCGGAATCTGGAAGGCGTCAGCCAGATCTGCAGGCTTCATCAACAGTCTTCAACCCTCCCCTCCATCTGATGAATCTGAGCCACAGAACGGGGCCACCTATCCCTTGTAGCCCATTATCTATAAACTGGGTTCTGTTCTTGAGCACTTTTAATTATCTATATTCATACATCACCTTGCCCATGTTGTGATCGCTCATATTTCTCCCAAGTACTGAACTACCTTTCTTGACTGTGCTGTCATTCTACAATTAGTCCCTGGGGAATCAAGTCTCAAAGGCTCACCAATGACCACATCCTTAACATTTCTATAATCCAATGTCCATCTTTCACATAATGTAAAGGTAACTCTAAAAAAAAAAAAAAAAAAAAAAAAAAAGGAGAAGGTCTTCAGCAGCTGTCTGATGCTTCAAAGGCCAGGCAGAACTCAGGGCTCTCCACCGTGAGTACCCTAACCCTCCTCACTAGTCTGGTGCCATACATTACAGCTACATAACCCGTTAACTCTTGATTGTTTAGGGGCTCAGATGTAGGCTCAAGACTGTGTGTAAGTTCCTCTTCTCATATGAATGTCCCTCTTTCCTCCTATCTATGTAGCAAGTCACCAATTAGATGAGATTTCACTCAGGAATCCACAGCAGTGATTCCTTCTGTGAGACTTTTGGTTATTTGAGCAATGGTCACCCTCCCCTCTCTCCCTCACTTCCTCCTTTCCTCAGCCTCCCACCTCCTACTACCTCTCTCTCTCCCACTCCTCCCTCTGTCTCTCCATGTCCCTTTACCTTCTCCACCCCTCTGTTTTGTTTTGGCAGCATTTCATCACGTAGCTGAGGTCAGACAGACAAGCCTTAATGTATGCCCTCCCTTCTCTCTCCTAAGTTTTGGGATTGTGTTCATGAGCTCTGAAACCTGGCTACAGCATTTATTAATTGATTTTTTAATTAACAATGTTTTACTGTGTTAGGTTTACTCCCTAGAACACTGTCAGAAGCACTGCATATATTAAATAATTAATGGCTAAA
Organism: Acomys minous; assembly: GCF_964271855.1. NCBI lineage: Eukaryota > Metazoa > Chordata > Mammalia > Rodentia > Muridae > Acomys > Acomys minous. The sequence goes on along the minus strand of NC_140498.1, from coordinate 31,976,333 downwards.
TATATAATTGGCTGAAATTTTCCCTTGCTCTTTGCTCTTACCTGAGTAACAGAAAGGCTATGTGTTTTCAAGGATTTCCCCCTTTGCCTCTCTATGGCCATGTCTGAGAGCCCAAAGGCTACATTCCTAATGTGCATAGAGAAAGTCAGTTCCCATATGCTCAGAAAAGGACATTGCTCTACCAAGCATCTCATCCATTGCAGCCTGGCCTTCCCTTCCCCAGAACTGTGTGGTTCATGACCTCAGGCACAATGGGGTGTGTTCTACTTCTGGCAAGGAGGTGGAGAGCTTGTGAATCTGGCAGACACGAGAGAACTTCTCGAACTTCTTACAATTCTTCGAAAACACGAGGAAATATCTTAACAGGAGCTCAGTGGAATTCCTTTCCCTCCGTATCTTCATCAGTAATGTATAAACAGTTCTTTCTATTTTTATCTAAAACCTTTCTTAAACCATGATGTGTAGTTAGCCTGGGGAGCACACTTCATGTTATTCTATCAAACTGACACATCTAGAGACAGACAGAAATAAATCATATACTCATGAACTCCCTGTCCCTCCCTTGGATCTCACTAAACACAAGTTAGATTGTACACATTTAACTGTAGGAGATGTAAAGTCTTCTCAAACTAATATCAAGTCCACATTGGTTTCTTTCTGGGTTTCTGTAATAAAACAGTCCATTAAAAAGTAACTTCAAGGAGGAGGGTTTATTTTAGATTACGATGTAAGGTGTAATTTATCATAGCAGAAAGTCAAAATGGGAGCTTGAGACACTTGGTCAAACAGCGTACACAATCTGAAGAGGAAAGCAATAAATGAATGATTGCTTCTCAGCTTACTTTCTTTTCAGCATCCCACTCAGAAAATGATTTCACAACAGTAGGCAGGTCTTCCACCTCTGTTAATATAATTAAGCTACTGCTCCCAGAGTCAGGCCCAGAACACCATAATTTAGGAAAGGCTGGATTCTGTCAGATTGACAATCACTGCTGACAGCCACCTAGGTTTAATCAGAATACCTATTGTCATTACCTCTCCTGTATAAATCCCCGTGAGATACTGCCCAAAAAGTGTGGGGTTCTATTGCACTAACCAAGGACAACACAAGTAGTAAACATCGAACCCCTACTCTGATCTATCCAATGGACAGGACATTCTCCACAGTTATGAGGAGAGCGGGGACTGACTCTGACATGAACTCTGGTGCCCCATATTTGACCACCTCCCCTTGGTGGGGAGGCATGATGACACTCAAAGAAAGAATAAGCAGGATACCAAGATGAGACTTGATAGCCTATGACCATATAGTGGGGGAGGAGGTCCCCCTTGGTCTTAGACCTAGTGGAGGGGAAAGAGTGAAAGAGGGAGGGAGGGAGGAATGGGAGGATACAAGTGATAGGATAACAATTGAGTTGTAATCTGAATAAAGTAATTAAATAATAATAAAAAGAGAAAAAAAGAAAAAATTTCTGACGATTAAAAAAAGTGTCAGGTTCAGAGTTAAACAGATTAATCCTGACTCGGTGTGACCTCTGCATTTTTGCAGCATGTGTTAGAAGTGATAGTTTTATGTTTAATATCATTCTTTGTTACTTGGAAAGGTTTCTTCTAGCGTCAGGTTCTGCCTACATCACTTGGTTGACGATGTTCCCATAGTAAACTGTGTCTAACATAGCTTGCTCCCTATTCTAGCCAAGAGACATTCTTTAGCCTGCTTCTCCAGACTTGGAAGCCTATAATCTCCTGCCCTTTCCCTTTATCCCTTCAAGATAAAGCAATGCCAAATATTTTTGACAGCCTTATCAGAATACACCTAACTTTCATTTCATTCTTTTCTTTAATCCGGGGAAGCATGTGGAATTACACATGTCCACCTCTTTAGGTTAGTCTCTTCTCAAAGAATGACAATACACTACTAAAAAGTATATAGTCAGCATGCCTTGGGCTGATGGTCTTTTCATATCTACCATAAAGGATGATTTTTGAACAAGTGTTTTGGTCTATGTGGTCTTATTTTTAAACTATTCCTACGTACATCTTTGGAAATTTGATTATCAGAATCTCCTTCAGCAAAAATATTACCAGAGGTTAACAGAGTCACATTTAGGCTAATATAATCTGCAAATCCAAGGTTTTCTCACTTGAAATACTTTTCAACTAACCATTTTAATATATGTTACCTATTACAGGTTTTTCCTTCCTTAAATTAACTTGTTCCTAAGCTTCAGGGCAAAGACCTCAAAAGAAATACCCCCTTACTTATTTAAATGGCCCATCCTGTAAATATACTAAGAACACTAAGAACAGAGTGTGTGGCTAATGTCTTTCACTGATGTATAAACTGAGGAACATAAAAAAAATCCAGGATCAATATGCAATTAGGCATCATCATCTTTATTAAGCAAAGTACTGAGCTATTAAAAACTGTAGAATATCTCTGGTGGATGGTTCACTTCCCAGACTTACATGCAATTGCTTTTCTTGAAATATTTACCATGGTACGCTGGCCAGAAGAAATTATTCTCAAATCTCTCCATGAGTAAATATAATTTGCAGAGGGCTAGTTTTGGCTGTTATCATCATATTTCTTCTTATATCCACTTTCTCATCATTTAATGTAATATCCTATCTTAGTTGCCCTGTTGGAAATTTTCCTAATTAATGTGATTTTCTTCAGCAGAAATTCTGAATGCTAGAAAAATCATAATAAATACTCTGAGAGTATTTAAGTTCAGGCTTAATGAATAAGTTGTGACCTGGTACTGGCTCCTAAAGGCCATTTTGTTTTATTCCAAACCTCCAAGGCTATTTTTAATTTGGAGGCAGAATGTAAAATAAAAGGAAGTTCCCTATTTGTCTTAAAGTATTTCTGGAGTTGGCAGAATGAACCTCCAGTGAGAAGCCACCAAGGCCTGCCAATCTTTTAGTGGGTCTCAAGAGCATATTGAAGTGCTGCCTTTGAGCACTGAACATAATATTTATTACCACAGAGTGTGTTCTAGCTGCACTTCAAACCTAATGCTATATAATGCAAAGTCTCAACTGGAGGTTGGCTCCTGGACATCACAGCTTCAGAATTTGCTTGTTTCCATCATACTGACTTTAAGAATAATTCATTGTTAACACTCAACTTTTAGGTTAGACTCTAGTTTCTCTCCAGATCTGGGCAACAATTAGGAGGCATTTGTTGTCTATTCATTTATGAGAAACATTTTTATTCTTTAAATTTACCATATACTATCAAATTGCCTTTTAGCCTATATAAGATATCCGTACCATCCATTTGCACTTCAGTTCCAAGGTACTATTTGTTTTTCAAGAATCTGAGACTATTTTGAGATATCTTATTTATCGATAAGCAAGTTAGAAACACACACACACACACACACACACACATACACACACACACACGAAAAGATTTCTGATTAGAAAGTGCAGACATGATATATGGCCACCCATCCATTTTCTTGGATGTATCCATATGCCAGGCCAGATTAATCATCAACAAAATGAAGGTTTACACCATAGGGGAAATGTAAGGTATCACTAAGTACTATTTTAAGAAGCACAAAAGATTAGCTATACAATAGCAGTATTTCTTTGTTTATTTGGCTTGGGTTTTTGTTTGTTTGTTTGTTATTTTTTACAATTAAGGGTATCTGTGTGTCTACATGAACACATATGTATATAGTTTTGTTTTCTTTGTTTTAGTATGCAATTAAATTTCATAGTTTGCCCCAAATCTCTCAGAACGTGGGCCAGAGATGAACCTCGTTATCAGATACTCTTGTTTTACACTGCTTCCCAGGGGTTATGACTTTAGCCTGTAATTCTAGAATGCCCCGGAGGAATATTGCTTATAGAATGCTGTTCATGAAGGTTCCAAGTGTGTGGAATGCTTTCCTGATTGACTAAGTCAGTGACACATGAAATCTGAGCAGACTTCTACAGTCACGCTGATGACAAAAGGCATTAAGAAAGAAATCCTGATGCTGTTGCCGGGTCACAGGAGTGACCACTCATATTAGCAACTTTGAGGCTGCCCACTCTGCAGGAGTCTCCTTGCAGCTCAACTGTGGGCACTGCCATTTTTATAGCCTTTCTCTTAAATGTAGGGCTCATGGACACTGTGTGCTCAAGGAAAGGAGCCATAATCTATACCACTGGATATGTGTACCAACAGGAAATGTGAAGACAAGTGGGCATTTAATGATTCCAAATAAGCTTTTTAAAACAGTAATATTAATTTTGTGAGAGGAAAGGGAGAGATGTTTTGTGTATGTGGTGGTAGGCTTTTAAGAGTTAGTTCTTGCCTTCCATCTTGCCGAGAGAGGGGCTGTCTTGTTATTTCTCCTGCTGTGCTGGGCACCTTAGCATAGTTAGCCCATGAGCTTTCTGCAGATTTTCAAGTCTTGGCCACCCATCTCCAAGTAAGACATTTAGGATTGCAGATGCAGGGTGCCTTATTTGCCTTTTCTCATGGGTCCTTGAGTTAGCAAGTCTGTGTGGCTTGTGCTTTTGCTCACCGAGCCACCCTCCCCCACTCTCCGTTTTGTGTTTTAATTAGCAGAGCCAGAAGCTTTCTTACTATTGTAGAATCAATTTTATAATTTACAGGGCATTTAGAAAAGTAAATGACAGGTGTCGTTCCTGTCCCCGTGACCCCAATGTGCAGTGTCATGTCTCCAGGCTAAGAGAATTTGAACGTGCTTCCTCAGAGAGGCCTGCTTTACACTGTGGCTAAGAGATTTCTCTTTAATGCAACCCCCACCACCACCACCACCATTTTCCCCTAGTGCTTTCCACTTCTTGGACTCTTCAATTCTTCCTTTCCATTTCTTACAAAGCCATAGTTCCCAGGCAAAAATAAAGTGAGATCAGGAGTGTGTGTGTATGCATTACTGGTTCATAGAGTGAACATCAGTACTTTGTTCTTCACTGTTTCAATATCTAGGCAGTGGGTAGACTAATTTTTTTTAAATCTATCTTTAGCAAGTTACCACTTGGTATGTACACGCTTTCACTGACATCCTTTCTACAGCCTAAGAACCTTGAGTCTATGTTTCCATCTTAGTGTTTTTTATCATTACTCTAAGAAACAAAGTGATAGACGAAGAACAAAGCTGAGGGCAAATTCCTAGTGAGGTTAACACATCCTAGTTTTCTGAGTTCTTAAATTAAACACAAAGAACAGGATGAAAGGGCACATCATGTTTATTCTGAGGGTGTTAGGGTGGGGGTCATGCATGGCGCTGCTCACACGTGGAAGTAAGAGGACAATCGAGAATCAGTTTTCCACTTTCTATCATGTGGGACCTGGGCATAGAACTCAGGCCTGTCGGATGGTATCTTTACCATAAGAGCATCCTTGCCATCTTGAGCCCTGTATCTTGCAATTTAAACTCTAGCTGAGAGATGACAGGAGAATCTCTGAGATGCGTGTTAGGTCTCAAGCTATAGGGACTTTGTGGTTTTGCTCTCAGGTACAGAGGCCTAGAGAAGATGATGAGCTACCAGGAATATTAAGGCAATATAGAAAGACTGAAAGAGATCCACAAGAGAGCTCAACTACCATCCTAGGCCAGTGTGGTCAAGACCAACCAGAATTAATTATTGTTCACTGTACCATTGACCCTACTGCCTGCCACCCAGTGTTCCACACAGGCTCCTGAAAAATGTAAAACATGGACACAATGGAGTGCACACAGAAATTAAGACTTGTGAAAGGTAAAGAATCCGATATGCTCTACCTATATGCGAAGTTAGATTTTAATTTTTATTAGCAACATTTTAAGCATATCTTTTAAAAGACTACATGCCTTGGAATTATAGGTTGTTCATAGCTTGATGACGGGTAACACAGGGAATAAAACAAGGAAGGAAACACCCAGAAGAAATTGTAGTTGGCTATGAAGCATACTATGAAGCATACATAGTAGAGTCAACTGGGCTTACAAATGTTTGGTGTTCTTAATCATACTGTCTCCACATTACAGGAAAGAGGCAAGGCACAAGAAGACCAGGGTGTTTCTCAGTGTGATTAAAAGTGATGCAGTCAAGATTTATTCGTACAGATACATGGATCGAGAGACCCTCTGGTCCTCATGTATTTCCCATGTAACCCAGGCAGGCTAATTGAAATAGCTAGATAATGGGAATATATTATTTTAAATTATGCACTAGACTATTCTCCTGAATCATGAAGAAAATTGCCTACATTTCCACTTACCTTTAAATGTGCATATAAAAATTATTGATATCTAAATTTAAAAAGTCTTCATCATCAGAATAAGAAATCTATTAAACATATTATTCAACCTTGTCTTTGAAAACTGACCACAGATTTTTTTTTCATCCTAAGCTTGCTAAATGAGGGGGATTAAATACTTGGCAGAAGAATTAAAAGACCAATTACAGAAAAGTTTTACTATGTATATATTGGTTTTTATCTCATATAAGGGAGACAAGTGCTGGAGAGCGTAGTGGATAAATATACTCTAAAGCACAAAACAACCGTAGAACATGGAATTAAATTATCTGGATTCGATCCTACTAGCACTTTTGGTCATTAGCATGAGAAAAATCTGTATTCCCTCCCCCCCCAACTGATAAATTCATATCACCAATTAATAGAATAACTGATGAGGAGGGGGTGCACTGGGAATCTCAGATACCCCTGACACTTTGAAAATCTTATTTACCAGAATTAATGTTAGATCTAATGGAAACAAATTTGCTATTTACATAATCCAGAGGTGACAGATAACAGCACGCAGTTGTGAGTCAAGTAAGAAAAATTGTTACTTTAATCCTCAACATCCTACAAATCAATCAACACAACAAATTATCAGTGTGATAACATATTCAACACATTTGACATTTACATTAATTGGAGGTAATGAAGAAAATATTTTTTGTTGTTTGTTGGATGAAGTTAAATGGTCTGGAAATGCATATGAATAAAACATCATTATTCCTCTCACTCACACCTGTTCAAACTTCTATTGACAATTTGATATTTTTATTAGAGCCCAAATGGAAACACCACAAGCACAAATGACAACTTTTACACTCAAATGATAAAAGTAAACAAGTTGCTTTTTTTTCCCCCCCATTGCCCAGCTCTCTTCCACCCCGGGCGCTGTGACAAGTGCTTAACTAGCCCCCAAACACTGCCACTTAGTCATGACTTCTGGTTTTATAAATTATTTACAGTTTGCTAGGTATGAGGCTGGTGGAAAAATGCCTTTCTTAGCTGCTTGATTGACAATATAATTATATTGTGTTTTTGTTTTAAGCACTGTTATGCAGAATTGTAATGCCATAAAAAGTAAATAGGAATTTTATGAGCTTTTAACTTTGACAAGGTCATGCTGAAGCATACGGAAGAGATGTCATGAAAAGCCATAGCCGTTATTAGCCATGTCCTATAAAGTGCCATCACACTTCCAGCTTCATTTGGGTTAAAACACACATTTACCACTGGCTACCTTAGCCCCAGGAGCCGGGGAATGATGCGAACCACACAAGACATCGTTAGTCATTCAGAGCTGCTTTCACCTTTTTAATGGGAGATTGGTTAATAGGTTGCACTTTATAAGTATAACAAAGGCAATATCATTGGCTTTAACTTTGATTTGATCTCTTGTCAGATCTTACAATATATGGGAGGTTTGAGAGGTTCCCCCCCCCCCTCCATTTACTTATTTTTAATGACATTATTAGTTTCTTTTTCTCTTTCTCTTCTGGGATCACATAGGAAATCACCATATGAGTTGGCATTGAACGTCTAATCCTCCTGTTCCATTCTACTGTGGGTTCTGGGGATCTTATTTAGATGATCAGGCTCCTGCAGCGAACGCTTTACCCTTGTGGGTCATCACACTAGCTCGGTGGGAGGAAAATTTATACTGACGTGGTAGTACCATCAGTGGAGGTAGAGTAGCGAAGGGGGGAGGGGGAGGAAGACTTTGAGGTTGCACTGGTGACTGAAGTGTTGATGAAGGGAGAGGAAATAGAAGCAGTGGCGGAACAAAATGTGGTAGCAGTGATAGCTGAGGTAAGAAAGGGAGATGAGGTTGGACGTGCAATGGGTAGTGGGTTAGGGAGAGACAGTGTTGGTGCTAATGTTGTCGATGAAAGCCATGGCAGTGGTGGTGGAGGTGGAAGAAGCACAGACAGATGGGAAGGCAGTCGGGTGGGAAGGTGTTCTGAAGGCAGTGGTTTAGGCGAAGGTGGTGGCGCTGGTGTTGGTAGGAAGAAAGGGGGAAGGGGACAGGAGATAGTGTAGAAACACTGGTTTCAATGTGGTTTGGTGGAGGTGATGTTCCCGGTGGTGGATATAGGGATAGAAGCGAAGTAGAAGTGGAGTTGCTGGTAATGCATGTGGAAGGGAGAAGGTAGAGGTAGAACTGGTGGAGGTGTTGCTGGTAGACGGGGAGGAAGAGGTGGCCGTGGTGGTCATCAGCTAGAGGGAGAAGCTGAGGGGGAAATAGAGGCGGTGCTGGTAAATAATATCAGTTCTTGCTGTCATCAGGAGCTCTCTTGTGGTGGCCCAAATTTGTTGCAGAAGAAATGTCTACTCTTAAAAAACAACAACAACAACAACAAACACTGCAATGGGACCTTTAAATTAAACAGAACAGATGGGGCTCTAAGGTCTTTCCCAAAAGGCCCGTATACCGTGCCAAACTCACTTTATCTGACTTGGCAGAAAGTGGGCGCTACATCTACCCAGCTGGGCATTGAACACATGTTTCCAGCTGAATGCATCCAAACATTGTTCTTCATGTAGAATAAGGCCTGAAGGGCAGTTTTGATGAATTCTTTGTTTTCTTAAAAATTATCTGCTTTGTAAATGGAGTGTTTCTCAGTAGTTTTGGCTTTATCCTGATGTAAGCTCCTAGCATTGTAGCGGTACCCGCAACCTTTAGAGTCTGCCCTCCTGTCTTGCCCCAACAAGACGAATACATTCATATTGGTCTTATGCATCTTGTACCAGCTTTGATACTGCGACAACATACTTTTTCATTTCTTTCAAGTCATTTATTTTTTTGTGCTCAGTCTCCACGGCTGCTCTAAGAAAATGAGAAAGAATACTGCATGATGATGGTGGCACTGGCGGGGGCACAAATGTCACTTCAGACTTTCCTGTCAACTTGTATTCCAAACGCTGCCCATCTTGGCTGAGAATGAGTGATTGCTCAGCAGCAATTCTTCTGATCCATCATCTAGGAGTAAATTGTTCTGAATAATGACCTATTCCATCTTTCCCCCTTAGAATATATATTACAAGATGCCTAGAAAAACACAATTTCAACTCAGTGGTAATTCAAGATCACCATAAATGCAAGGCAAACATCTTTGAGTCTTCGGTCCCTCAAATTTGAGGCATGCCATGAGTCACAATGTAAGCCCCCCCCCCACAATTGTCTATATCCATTTACTTTCAAAATACTGCTGGAAAGTGAACGTGTGTGGAAAATGCAATTGAAACATCATGGGCATTCTTTATATGTTTGGGGAGTAGTTTTACTTTTGCAATAATTCAGTATGGAAATAGAAATTTGTTTTCCTCCTCAGTATGGTGGCAAAAGACAGAATAATAACTTGATTACTTTCCTTGAGAAACTAAACAGTCTCCTCATCAACTGCTTGAGTGGGCTGATGCAAAGCCATCTTTAGCTCTGCACTAATGAGGGGCAAATTCCACCTTCTCTTGTGTGTCACAGGCAAGAATATTCAAATCTCATTTGTTGTCACTGATTTGTCATTGAGGGTGTTCACAAAGGAATCTTTTAGAAATGCTTGTAAAATTTCTCTAAGAGGATGAAAGAGTCCTAGTTTTGTGCCAGTACCTGAAACAGCTTTGAGCCCATCTTTAGATACTATTTTCAAGTCACATTCCTTATATAAACCATGCATACATGTGTTTATATACATACATGCAAACATGCATGTATAGTCTCACACACAAATATATACAAGTATCATCTTGTGATATATATAAGACTATAATAAAGTTAAAAATATGCTATGATATCTAATTTTAATAGATTATTCAAAATGTATTTTTGTATGAAAATATACTATAATATTTGTGGTGAGTTATTTTAGATTGACACTAACATTATGAGCTAGGCTGGCTTGGAATTCATTAAGTGACATGGCAACCCTCTTGCCTCAGCCTTCAACGTACTGAGGTCAAAGATGAGCTGGGTTTCTAGCTTATGGAGAGCCATCACTAGTCTTCATTTCTTCTTGCAATCCTGCACCCTGCACTGATTTGAACTCAGTAAGAATGTAACAAGGGGGAATAAGGATGGAGATGCACCAGCAGGAGGCAAGGAAACTCACTGTGTTTAGTATGTACAGCATGAAGGAGTGAGGGAAAGTCACTTTAAATACGAGCTAAATATTGATCATTTGCATGAAATATTTTTAATCTCTCAGCTTCCCTCTTTTACCAAAAGACCATAACTAATTCAAGTTTGCATTTAAGAAATGAAAATAAAATATCAAAACTGGATATTTTGCAATATTATCAATATTTCTGTAACTGTGTTTATAATCTGAGTAACCGTGTGAGAGCTAGAACACCCCCACTTGGATTAAATGCTAATTTAATTAGCATGTATTTATCAAAGAACTACATTGCTAGCTCTTCCAGTGAATACAATAGGGAAAGCCTGTGTTACTCCCCAGTGGCGAAACTGTGGTAATGTTGCAAGAAGGGCAGTAAGAATCCCACTCCAGGTTGTTAAGTCTCATTCTCCACATTGGCAGCGGGAGGAGAGCAGGGACTGCCTCTGGCAAGAACTCGGGTACACACAGTTTGATCTCTTACTCTAGGCGGGACAGACTTGGGGGCACATAGGGGGGGCGATGCAGGCTATCCTGATGAGACAGCTGGAGGTCAGATGGTGAGGGAAGAGCCTGCCCCTTTAGAAGTCTAAGGGACGGGAATAGAGCGGACAAGGGAAAAAGGGTGGGAACAGGAAGATAAGAGTGAGGGGATAGCAATCGGGAAGTAATGTAAATAAATTGTAATAAATAAAGAAAAAAGAAAATGACTTTCATAAATAACTCTAATAGCTCAGTAAATAAAAAAAAAAAGATAAAAGGAAAAGAAAAAAAAAAAGAATCCCATTCTAACGAGCTACGGTTGAACACTACGTAAGCCCTGGGTATGGTACAGTTAGCGCGGAAGAGCATGGCTAAACTTGCTGAAATCTCAGAATCACTCTGAAAAAGGCAGATGTCACAGTCTCTCTCCAGATGTTTAGATGAGGCAGACTGAGGCCAAAGCCTGAGCATCTGAGTTTTTAAGCAAGCTTTCTAGGTCATCCTGTTCAAACCAGCATTCTAACAATGATGTCCCTGGCTCGATGTAATTCTAAATCTGGTTGATTTTGTACCTTCCTTCTTTGGGCCTCAGAAATGGGAACAGTAGCAGTATATTCTGAGAATGTTCCTTGATACATGAATTAACAGAGGTAAAGATTCTGACACAGGCACTGTGTCTGATCTACCGCACGGAGACCAGGCACTGGACTGGGAGTCACAGACTGCAAGAACTGGAGAGCACTGTGAGTGGGGTCCCACATAGTGCAGACTACAGCCACGTCTGACCCCCAGTCAACCAACAGCCCAAGGAGGACCTGAACGCACTCTCAAGACTTTGGAACGGAACCCACCTGCAGTCTGCAGCTGGCCTCTATAGCCCAGGCACAGTGTGTGTGACGGTGGGACACTGGAGCTCCTGGCCTGGGGAAGTCTCAGGGAAACAGGCGAATCTGTGCTCAGATACCCTCACCTACTCTAGTCCACCGACAGCCCCGGAGGCCATGTGAAAGCTCATGGTGCCCAGCCACAGTGCACCCGGTTTGAACAGGTCCACACCGGACCCAGGCAGCTGGCCTCAGCGGACCAAGCATACAAAATTGGGCTGATAGAACCAGGCCTGTACAGTCAGTCCCCATGGCCTGACAGGGGCTCCCATGCTTTTAGGAGAAGCTGGACTGCCCTGAGGGGTCTGGAAGTGGGTCTGAATTGCAGCCACAGCTCAGTGAGACTGAACGGCCAAAGGTGCGCAATCTAGACTGGTCTGCTAGCTAGACTGGTCTGGGTAGGAAACTGGCTGCAGGTCACAGAGGTCTGGGGCCTAGACAATTGGGCAGATAAAGCTGGCCCAGACAGTCTGTTTGGCTCAGCAGGGATTCCCACACTTGTGAGAGAATCTGGATGCCCTGAGGCGTCTGGAAGGAGGTTGGAACTGCGGCCACAATTCAGTGGGACTGATCAGCCAAAAGTGTGCAATCTAGACTGGTCTGCTATCTAGACTGGTCTGGGCAGGAACCTGACTCCGAGGCCACAGTGGTCCCAGCCTGGACAATTGGGCAGATAAAACCCGGCCTGGACAGTCCTCACAACCCAGCAGGGACTCCCGTGCTCCTGGGAGAAGCTGAACAATCCTAAGGGGTGTGGAAGGGGGTCTGAACTGCGGCCACAACTCAGTGTGACAGAACCACCACAGTCTTGGTGTCTGAACAGGTCCAGGCAGGAACCTATTTACCCACCACAGCATTCCATGCTGCACAGTTGGGCAGTTAAAACCTAGCCTGGCCATTCCCACAGCCTGGCAGGGTCTCCCACATGCTTGGGAGAGGCTGGACTGCCCCGAAGAGACAGGACAGAAAATTGAACAGGAGCTTCCAATATAGCTGGTCTGAATCCCCTGATTACCATGAATGTGATCAGGCAGAAGCCTACCTCTGCTGACCCAGTCAGGAGATTAAGCAGTAGAGCAAAGTCTCCTGTAGTAAAAACCAGGTCACTTGCTGGTTCCAGGGAAGAACTCCTTGATCCCCACAGGCAAGAGCATGTGACCTATAATTACTCACCAACTATCCACTCTCAATGACCAGTGAAGGACACCAGAAGCTACCACCCAACATCAGAGATAACAAGAGGACTAAAGGACAGCATAAGAATGCAAATAACAAAAATCAAAACAATTCGACATCGCCGGATGCCAGTTATCCCAAAGAAAGCAACCCCAAGAATTCAAACACAATCGAAATACAAGAAAATGACCTCAAATCCTTAGTAATGAAGATAATAATGGAGGAAACAAATAAAATCCTTAATCAAATGCAGGAAGATGCAGAAAAACAGGTGGAAGATATAAAGAAGGCCTATAGAGAAGCACTGGAAAAAATTCAGGAAAATACAGACAACCAGATGAAGGAAATCAATAAAATAGTTCAGGATCTGAAGATGAAAATGGAAACAGTGATAAAGGCACAGAAAGAAGAAAAATGGGAATGATAGACGATAGAGAAGAAAGTAAGCAACATAGAGGTGAGCTTCTCTAACAGAATCCAAGAAATGGAAGAATGAATCTCGGGACTAGAAGATACAATCGTAGAACTTGAAGCAACCATCAAAGAAAATGCTAAATGTGAAAAATTCCTGACACAAAATATCCAAGAAATCAAGGACACCATAAAAAGATGAAACCTGGGAATAAAATAATAGGCATCGAGGAACGAGAAAACACCCGAATCTAAGGCCCAGAAATTATCTTCAATAAAATCAAAGAAGAAAAATTTCCCAATTTAAAAAAGGATATGCATATAAACATGTAAGAGGCCTACAGAACACCAAGTAGAACAGACCAGAAAAGAAAATCTTACCACCACATAAAAATAAAAACATAAAATATACAATATTAAAAATATTAAAAGTGGCAGGAGAACAAAGCCAAGTAACATACAATGGCAGCCTACTAGAATTACACTCGACTTCTCAGCAAATACCATAAAAGCCAGAAGGGCCTGGACAGAGGTCTTGCAATCCCTAAGAGACCACAGATGCCATGCCAGACTACTATATCCAGCCAAACCATCCATAACCAATGACAGAGAAAACAAAATATTCCATGAAAAGAAAAACAAATCCAAACAGATCGTTTCCACAAAACCAACTTTACAGAAGTTAATAGACAGAAAATTCCACCATATAGAGACAAGCCACAACCAAAACTACACAGGAAATAGATAACTACACAATCACAAAAACACAACCACACAAACTCTCTACTGTAACCAACATCAAAAAATTAAGAGACTTAACAGTCACTGGTAATTAATATCTCTCAACATCAACTAACTGAATGGATACATAAACAAAATCCAACATTCTTCTCCATTCAAGAAACACATCTCAGCCACAAGGACAGACATTACTTCAGGGTAAAAGGCTGAAAAATATTCCAAGCAAACGGTCACAAGAAGCAAGGTGGTTAGCCATTTTAATATCTAATAAAATAAATTTTCAACCAAAATTAGACAAAAGGGATGAGGAAGGACACTTCATACTCATCAAAGGTAAAAATCAACCAAGATGACATTACAATGCTGAACATCCATGCTCCAAATACAAGGGCACCCACATTTGTAAAAGAACTATTAACAAAGCTTAAACCACACATCAATCCCCACACATTAATGGTGGGAGACTTCAACACCCTACTTGCACTGAAAGATAGGTCATTGAAACAAAAACTAAGCCAAGAAATAACATCATTAACCAACGTCATGAATCAAATGGATCTAACAGATATTTACAGAACTTTTCACCCAAATACAAAAAATTATACCTTCTTCCCAGCACCCCATGGAACCTTCCTCAAAATTGATTACATAGTAGGCCACAAAGCAAGCCTCAACAGATACAAGAAGACTGAAATAATAGCTTCTATCCTATCAGATCACCATGGTCTAAGGCTGGACTTCAACAACAACAGAAATAACAAAAAGCCTACACACACATGGAAACTAAACCACTCTCTACTTAATGATACCTAGGTCAGGGAAGAAATTGAGGACTTCCTGAAATTCAATGAAAATGAAGGAACAGCATACCTAAATTTGTGGGACACATTGAAAGTGGTGCTAAGAGGAAAATTCATAGCACTAAGTGCCCTTAAAAAGAAATTTGATATATATCACATAAGCAACTTGACAATACATCTGGAAGCCCAAGAAAAAAAGAATCAGAAACACCCAAGAGGAGTAGACATCTGGAAAAAAATCAAACTTAAGGCTGAAATCAATAAATTAGAAACAAAGAGAACAATTCAAGGAATCAACAAAACCAGGAGCTGGTTCTTTGAGAAAATCCACAAGATAGAGAAACTGTTAGCCAAACTAATTAAAAAGCAGAGAGACACTATCCAAATCAACAAAATCAGAAATGAAAAGGAAGACATAACAACAGACACTGAAGAAATACGAAGAATCATAAGATCCTACTTTAAAGTTATATATGCCACAAAATTTGAAAATCTAAGAGAAATGGACAAGTTTCTTGATCAATTCCATTTGCCAAAACTGAATCAAGATCAGATAAACAAATTAAGTAGTCCTATTTCTCCTATAGAAATAGAAGTAACCATTGATAATCTCCCAACCAAAAAACAAAACAAAACAAAACAAAACAAAAAACAAAAAGCCCAAGGCCTGATGGTTTCAGCCCAGAATTCTACCAGACCTTCAAAGAAGAGCTAATACCGATACTCTTCAAGCTACTCCAAAAGGTAGAAATGGATGGAAGATTATGAAACTCACTCTATGTGGCCACAGTCACATTGATACCTAAACCCCACAAAGAATGAACAAAAAAGAGAATTTCAGACCAATTTCTCGTATGAACCTTGATGCAAAAATACTCAATAAAACACTCACAAAAAAAAAAATACAAGAACATACCAAAGATATCATTCACCATGACCAGGCAGGCTTCATTCTAGGCATGCAAGGATGGTTTAATGTACAGAAATCCATCAATGTAATCCACCATATAAACAAACAAAGAAAAACACCCACATCATCATCCCCTTAGATGCCAAAAAAGCATTTGATAAAATCCAGCACTGATTCATGTTTAAAGTCTTGGAGAGATCAGGGATACAAGGCACATACCTCAACATATACCCAGAAAATGCTCCACCACACCACAAGAACATATGCTCAACCATGTTCATTGTAGCCGTATTCATGATAGCCAGAACCTTCAACTATGTCCCTCAGTTGAAGAATGGATAATGAGGCTGTGGTACATTTACTCTATGGAATACTACTCTGCTATTAAAAACAAGGAAATCCTGAAATCTGTGGACAAATGGATGGAACTAGAAATGATCATACTGAGTGAGTTAACCCAGAAGCAGACTTCACATGGTATATACTCACTTATAATTAGGCACTAGCCCAAAAGGCATGACCCTCCTTACTTCCCAATCTTACCCTTCCCCCCTAACCCTCCTCCCATATTCCTCAGAAAAGGGAGCCTCCCTTTGCATCTACCCCATATCTTCCACTGTGTCCTGGCAAGGGAGTCCAGCCAGGGGGAAGTGATAAAAAATAGCTGGCAACAGAATTCATGTCAGAGACAGGCCCCATTCCCCTTACTAGAGGACCCAATGATGCCTGAGCTGTCCATTAGCTATATCTTTGTAGGAGGCATAGCTCCAGTCCATGCATGGTCCTTGATTTGTGCTTAAGTCTCAGCAAGGCCCGCTGGACCCTCATTAGTTGGCTCTTTGGTCTTCTTCTATAGCTCCTGTCACCTCCAAGTCCTTTTTATCTCCCTGTCCTCCCACTTTTCCACAAGACTCTATTTGCTTCATCCAGTGTTAAGCTGTGAGTCACAGCATGTGTTTCAAACCTCTGCTCGGGGAAACCTCTCAGAGGACAACTCTGCTAGGCTCCTACCTGCAAGCTACCATTTATAGTGTCAGTGATTGGCTGTATACCATAGGATAGGTCTTGAATTGTGTCAGGCAATGGTTGAACATTCCCTCAATCTCTGCTCTATCTCCTCTATCTTTATCCCTGCACATCTTGTACTTAGGGTAAATTTTGGGTCAAAGTTTTTGTGTGTGGGTTGGTGTTCCCCTCCCTCCATTAGGAGACACATCTAGTAAGATAGTGTCCTCTTCAGTGACTCCCAGCTAAAGGCTCAATTGTATTTTAAAGCTTTCAGTTCAACCTGCAGGTGGTACAGACTTTTTTTTTAAAATCTCAGATGGTGAGAAATCAGATGGAAATAGAAAGCCATGACTTATTCCAGCTATACTGTGGCAATGTGGACAGTATGTGCCCGTTTAAAAGATGACAGGCTCCACAAGCTGGTATTCAGTTGCCATTATGACCACAGTGGTCCACAACTGTCAGATTGTGCAAAATTTGAAAGAAAGCTAGATATTTTTTTCAAATGTGGAATGCCCTCAGTAAAATAAGTTTTTTTTTCCTTTTTAAAATTAATTTATTCTTGTTACATCTCAATGGTTATTCCATCCCTTGTATCCTCCCATTCTTCCCTCCCTCCCATTTTCCCCTTATTCCCCTCACCTATGACTGTTCCTAAGGGGGATTACCTCCCCCTGTATATGTTCATAGGGCATCAAGTCTCTTCTTGGTAACCTGCTGTCCTTCTTCTGAGTGCCACCAGGTCTCCCCCTCCAGGGGACATGGTCAAAGGTGAGGCACCAGAGTACTTGAGAAAGTCATGTCCCACTCTCCACTCTACTGTGGAGAATGTTCTGACCATTGGCTAGATCTGGGTAGGGGTTTAAAGTTTTACGGCCTGTATTGTCCTTGGCTGGTGCCTTAGTTTGAGCAGGACCCCTGGGCCCAAATCTGCCTATTATTATGTTCTACTTGTAGGTTTCTAGGACCCTCTGGATCCTTCTACTTTGCCATTCTCCCATGCTTCTCTCATCTAGAGTCCCAATAGAATGTCCTCCCCTCTGTCTCAGTTTCCTGGTAAGTGAAGGCTTTCATGGGACATGCACCTAATGAGTGAGTTAACCCAGAAGCAGAAAGACTCAAATGGTATATACTCACTTATATCTGCATTATTAGTAAAATAAGTTTTAAAAGGGTTAGCCACTACTCACACAAAATCTTCAAGGACTTCTGGTTTTCAAAGTGGTGCCAGAAATATTTATTCTGTAGCATAACTTGAATTCTAAAATGCTTACTGATAAATTAACTCCATTCTTAATAAAAACTAAAAACATACACAAACTCATATATGTCAGCCAGATCCTACCTTTTTTATAGTTAGAAAACTTCAGTGCTAATGTTACGTCTTGTTATTTCTTCCAGAATATGTTTGTACGTAATTTTCCCCATACATTCAATGCCTTTACTTATGTACAGACTGAGACTTATAAGAATGAATTTTTTTTCCATTAAAACCATTAATATTCATCACTGGAGACTGGCCTATCTCATCTCTCAGTTCTACTTTGAGCTTGTACTTCTAGAGCTTTGCTCACAGAAAGTATGACCCTTGACCACTAAAAATGAAGCACCTTCAGCCTCCTCTATGCTCCTCCTATCCCTAACTTCTCATTGCCAAAGAGAAGCCACTAGAAAGAAGTCTTTCACAAATGGCGTTTCTACTTTCCTATAGAAATCTACCTTTGTCAAATTTACTAACTATAGGAAGACTATTGGCAAACATTAAGTAATTACAGTCCTCTATCAGCAAACACATGACTGGTGCACAGTTTCATAAATAAATATGGTCCTGGTAAAGTTACTGCAAATCTCAAAGCTGGGCATAAAATGTACTAGCAATGGTAAATATAAGATTAGTGAAATTTTCATAATTGCACTTATTTTGTTAGGAAATTAAGGAATTTTCAAAGTGAATCTCTCTGAATGTTATATTTAATACATGCATACTCTTTGCAAAAACATCCTCCACAAATGAGTAAATGCATCAGTGAAAGCAATACATCTTCCAGAGTTAAAATTGTGCTTATATGATGTACAGTGATTTTACTTGCATGTACATATTTAATAGGTGTATAATCTTCTACTTTGAATGAGAGTCATCATATATGCAGGCTCTAAGAACTGGCAAGAAAATAAACATTAAATTGAGGTTTAAATGTTCTTCAAAATTGATTATAGCAAATTACCCAAAACTAAAGCTATATTTAGAAATAAACCTAGGAAATCATTTGGCCCACTATATAAGTCTCCTGAGTAACCCAGAAACTCATTCCCAAAGGTTGAGAAGACCTGCTTGTGAGAAAGGTGGTAGAGAAATGCAGCCAGTTTCTGATCTCTCGTTTAAAAAAAACAAAAACAAAAACAAAAACAAAAATAAAAACAGTACGCCAATAAATCTTTCATCTCAATCCTACAGCTAAGTTTCAATAAATGATGTTCCTCGAAATTCATATCAAGTTACATTTTTTTATGATTGTTTACTTGATCATAACTGACATGGTAAAATCCTTTGTTGAGCCTGCATGGACCTAAACCTCAAAGAGCTTGCCTTTTCTTTTTATTCTTCTCATAAACCACCACAAGGCCTCTCTCTTATGCATCTTCGTAGAGTCATTGCTTTTGTAAATTTCAAACGTTTTGTCTGTTAGGTTGCTATACATCATCAAATGGTTTTCAGTATGCAGGCGATACCTTTCCTGATTCAAATACATTTCAAATTAATTGTATTCCATACTCAAAACAATGCTTCAGAAGGTGGGCTATATGGCACTTGAAACTAAGTCTGATGATCTGAGTTCAACATCAGGGAACTCATGTTCAACACATAATGAAAAGAGAGAAAGGACTTCCACAATTGATCTTTTGACCACCACCATATATATGCACATGAACAAAGAGGCCATGGTAGCAAAGATGGAGGTTATGCATGGCCTTGACAACATAGACCTTGTTACAG
This sequence comes from Acomys minous, assembly GCF_964271855.1. Lineage (NCBI taxonomy): Eukaryota > Metazoa > Chordata > Mammalia > Rodentia > Muridae > Acomys > Acomys minous. Next base: position 31,956,560 of record NC_140498.1, on the reverse strand, counting down.
CTGAGTGTTAGATCTGCCAACAGCCAAGACATCCATTGAACTACAGATAGGACACCATTCCCTGGAATTAGCAGCCAGTAACCTGGTGGCAGCTCGACTACACTGGACAACTTCCTCTGTGAAAAGGAAAACACTTTGCTCTTTCAGAAGTATATACTTACTTTCATTATGGCTTTGCCTTTCCTGCATGTAATGCTTTTACCAAAACCACTGTCTGTGGGTATATAGAATGCTTTATCCACCATCATGATACTTCACACAGCATCATTTCACAGTCAGAATAGTATGACAATCAGGCCATGATCATGGAATCAACTGCTTTTATGATATCTCCAGCAACCGGAATCAGCTTTCTTGATAAAAAGATGGAATTGCCATTTGAAGACAAAGTTATAGACCCCACAGAGTGGCCACAGCCTGGTATGCTGCGGAAGGGTTTCACAGGAGGCAATATATGTTTTGAATCAGTGTCCAATATATGGTATGTTTTCTTCTACAGCCAGGATCCATAGGTCCACGATCTAGTAGTGTAAAATGGAATAGCTCCAATCACTATCACGCTAGTGACCATTAGGAAAATTGTTGCTTCATGTTCCCAGCACCTTAAGGTTTGGGTTCAGAGTAGGTAGTGTTCCTGACTAA